>NW_020955214.1:791551-992274 GCF_003031625.1 Empidonax traillii
TCATAGAATAGATTGGGTTGGAAAAGACCTCCAAGATCATCAAGTCCAACCCCTGATCCAACTCCAATTACTATATCATGGCACTAAGGGCCACATCCAATCTCTGCTTAAAAACCTCCAGGGATGGTGAATCCACCACCTCTCTGGGTAGGCTGTTCCAATGCTTGATTATCCTCTCTGTAAAGAATTTCTTCCTAACATCTAACCTAAACCTCCCCTGGCAGAGCTTGAGCCCATGTTCTCTTGTCCTATTGTTGGTTGCCTGGGAGAAGAGACCAACCCCCACCTGGCTATAACCTCCCTTCAGGTAGCTGAAGAGAGTGATGAGGTCACCTCTAAGCCTTCTCTTCTCCAGACTAAACAACCCCAGCTCCCTCAGCCTCTCCTCAGAGCACTTGTGCTCAAGTCCCTTCACCAGCCTTGTTGCTCTTCTCTGGACCTGCTCCAGCACCTCAATATCCTTCCTGAACTGAGGGGCCCAGAAATGGACACAATACTCAAGGTATGGCCTCACCAGCGCTGAGTACAGGGGAAAAATCACTTCCCTGCTCCTGCTGGCCACACTGTTCCTGATCCAGGTCAGGATGCCATTGGCCTTCTTGGCCACCTGGGCACACTGCTGGCTCAAGTTCAGCCTCCTGTCAATTAGCACCCCCAGGTCCCTTTCTGCCTGGCTGCTCTCCAGCCACTCTGTGCCCAGCCTGTAGCGCTGCAGGGGGTTGTTGTGGCCAAAGTGCAGGACCCGGCACTTGGCTTTGTTGAACTTCATCCCATTGGAGTCAGCCCATCTCTCCAGTCTATCCAGATCCCTCTGCAGAGCCCTCCTGCCTTCCGGGAGGTCGACACTCCCTCCCAACTTGGTGTCATCTGCAAATTTGCTGATGATGGACTCAATCCCCTCATCTAAATCATCGATAAAGATGTTAAACAGGACTGGTCCCAGCACTGATCCCTGGGGGACACCACTGGTGACTGGCCGCCAGCTGGATGCAGCCCCGTTCACCAGCACTCTCTGGGCCCGGCCCTCGAGCCAGTTCCTGACCCAGCACAGAGTGCCCCCGTCCAAGCCATGGGCTGCCAGCTTTTCCAGGAGTATATTATGGGAGACAGTGTCAGAGGCTTTGCTGAAGTCCAGATCACATCCACAGCCTTTCCCTCATCCACCAGGTGGGTCACCTGATCATAAAAGGAGATCAGGTTGGTCAAACAGGATCTGCCCTTCCTAAACCCATGTTGGCTGGGTCTGATCCCTTGTCCATCCTGTAGCTGCTGTGTGATTGCACACAGGATGATCTGCTCCATAACTCTGCCAGGCACCGAGGTAAGGCTGACAGGCCTGTAGTTACTAGGGTAACACAGTCATCCAGTTGGTCTTGATCTCCTTTTTCATTGCAATCACCAGAAATTTGGAAGGATTCCCACAATAAGGATTTTTCATCCTACTGACCTTTGGCAAAATGTCAGACAATAAAAGAGAAACTTAAGTTCATTTTTAGTGGACACAGTCCACTAAAGAAAAGATTCTTACCTGCATCATGCAGTTATGTCCCAAACCTTTATAAAATAAAGATCAATGCTGTCATGAGATTGCAGAATTATTGATATTTTGTATTCCAGAAAACAAACAGCATCCAATACCTGGATGGTATTTATCATCCAATACCTGGATGGTATTTATGGTCTCATAATATGTATTAGACTTCTGTAACATCTGGTTTGTAAGTTTGAACTTTTCTGTATTTTGTGTCTTTACAATTCTTGAGGTCAAAATCATGTTTTTTCACTATATCAGGTGTTAACCTATTTCAGAGTAGATCCATTAAGTTCAGTGGTCAAACTGGTTTGGAGTTACAGTAGCCCAGATACATCCCAAGAATAGGACAGCACTTATGTTATAGGTAAACAGGAAAAACTACTCACTACATTTGATAAAAAAGCTTTTTGTCTTCAACAAACACTCTACATGGGCAATGAATCATGTCATACATATTAGGATCCCATTACCACTGTGTTTGTTATTTACCAAAGTCATATTGTAATTTTGCACAGGCCAATCCAAACTGATAGACAATACATAGAGAAAAAAAAATGTTTTATCAAATATCGATGAGTTTAGAGAACTGTACTAATTCTGACATATGATCTGCTGCTGTCTGTACTCCATAACAGTTAATTCCATGTTTTTAATGAAATAGAGTAATGTGCCCTATTCATCAGTAATTGGTTTGAAGTAGATTTTGTTTTGCCAGTGTTAGATCATTAATAATTATACCAGCAACATACCAGCTTGTCCTCATCTTCTCAGCAGGTGGTAGCAGCTTAAAAGTATAGGTAATAAATACACATGTGAAACTAAAATACGGCTGAATCCTAACATCAGCATCGATAATGATATTGTGACTTTCCACCTTCCCCTTTTCTTACCACCACAGAGAAGCAGTAATGGTAAACCATTAGGGTCATCACTTAATTCACTATATGTGAAAAATCTTCCAAGAGGTTTTGGATTGCTTTATTAAGTAAGAGTGCTCTTCTTCTTGATTGAAATGACTGAACATTAGATCAAAGTTGAAATTAACAGAAAATATGGGGTTTTTTAAATCAAAAGTTGATCATCAGGTATACAGATGAGTTCCCTGACTTTGATATTCTGTGTAAAATGTAGATCAAACTAAACTGCATCAGAACTTTTCTGTGTGTTTGGTCATCTAGCTAAACACTCAGAATATGTGAATGTCATAGAAATATATAAATCAGAAAACCTTAAATAAACTACTGCTCATTATATTCCTGTTCTGAAGAATTTGCTTTCCTTTACTCTGAGTTAGTGGATGCCATGGAGAAGGCAAGAGACTCATGATATTTTAAATATTGCTTTTTAAGTTGCCATGACAGTGAATCAGCTTTGCCCTTCTAATGATTTGTTTGTGACAATGTTGTAGAATCCTTAGAGCTAAATTCTTTTCTTAGTAGCATTTATCTTGGTTTTGCACATGTGTAACTCAAGAGTATGCTTTTAACTTCTGTATGCTTTTATATTCCAACATCATAATGTAAATAACATTACTACTTCCAATGGCTTGTTCTAATAATATCAGAAAATTGCATTTACAGAACCTAGTACAAATAGCTAATTTGTTGTTACCTGCATTGGTAATGCGTTCCTTTAAATGGAAACATATTTTTAGTTGTTTTTTAGCTGTATTTAGATGAAAGCAGGGCAATGTGATCTGTAATTCTGAATATCTCTTCCCATTTATTTAAGAGCTTTTCCATACAAAGACATTATAATGCTGTTAAGAAAGGAAGTAACTTTATATAATTTTTTCAGAAAAAAAAGCTGCTGTATTGGCATTTTTCCTCTAGATTGTCTGCATAGCAAAGTTAAGTTCAGTTGCTTTACGAGATACAAAAAGCAACTCTGAGCCCATTTCTGTGTGTGTGCTGTACCTGAGTATGTGAGTACATACTGAGTACGTAATGAGTAGCAATTTTAGTTAGTTGCCACAAACAGATGAGCCACAATGAAAAATCTGAATACTGTGTGTTAGGAACTGTATGTTTTAGAAATTGATTTTATTATTATTTGATCTGAAGTAAGAGGAGGTGGTTTATACGCAAATTAATTGGACTTGTATTCGTCTTTTCAATGAATTAAACAAATTACTTCCAGAGAACAAATTATTAAGCAGAAAGTTGTGTTGTGATTCACTGATATTTAAATTTCATATTAATTTTTAGGGTAGACTCTGTCCTTCCTTACATATATCTTTATCAGTGGTATCATGACTGACAAAACCTTCTAAAAGCTATTTTGAGTGAAGGGACTGTGGCAGTCTTACATCAGCATAACCAAGAGCATCTTTTCTAAGTCTGAGGCTTTCCTATGTCACCACTACTCATTGGTCAGTAATAACACTGCAGACATTTGATAGATAAAACATGCAGCAGCGGGGACCTCCAAAGAAGGCCTTGAAAAGACTCAGACAAGGAAGCCAGCCACACATCCAAATGCTTATGCTTTAGAAATTTCTTTCAGTATGGACATCCGAGTCCTGCAGCTGCTGTACATAGCCTTTTATATGGCCACAGGTGTTGGCTTCAGTGCTGGAGCACGGAGTGGTAGCAAACAAAGGGGAGTATAGTCAATGCTGCCAGAGACTAGACATAGTGCCAGTTTAATACTGAATGTAAAACAAATACTTGTGCCAATTTGTTTTTAACTGCATTTTTAGTTAGAAAAATTAGCTTGTCTTTTGAGAGCATTATCTATGTGTAGATGAATGTTCCAACTATGAAGAAGGCTTTTTAAAAATAAAAATAAACAAAATATAGACTTACAAATATCAAGACCTAGTATTCTTTTACTTATGCACTTATTGTTTAAAAAAGAATCAAAATGTATAAGACTAATTTGATTCTTCATGATCCCTCCTTGGCATATTTTGTGAGACATTTATCCCTTATGTAGTGCGACTTACTTCTCCAGAGATGGACCATGAAGTCAAGGTAATTCTGCATTAGAATAAATCTCTGTTTATATTCAAAGGCATTTCTGGAGTTGCACATTCTTAATTCAGTTGATTGAACTGTCATTCTATCATCTGTGCTATCTATCAGTTTAGGGCTACATTTCCTGCTTCTGTAAAGAATGCATATTCCAATGTATTCAGATATTCACTATTCTGAGATGCATTTTGCCTGTAAGTGAAATGTATTTTAGGTGTTTCCTTCATAAATAACGGCTGAATCCTATTTACATACATATTTATACAAATAATTTGTCTTTGGTCAATTCCAAAAGGAGTAGTTGAAGTATAGAGATCCTTTTAAAATGATCGACTACTTATCAGAGTACTACAGCTGCTATTTCTGCCTCTGTACAGGGAATTTCCTGCACTAGTATTTACAGATAATAGCATTAACAGCTGCTTCTGTTACCAAAATTGCAATGCATGTTTGAGGTATTTAGAATTTTGAAATTGGAAAGAGAGTTACCAAAGGGTCCTTTAATCCTAAGGTCTCAAAATCCGTCTTTTGTACTACTACCTTGATGGGTTTTAATATTAATGCACACCTGGATGCAGCAGGAAGTTTTCCTTTGGCCAAGGAACATACATTTTGTTCCAGTGTGACTTGTGCTGCAAATGACAAGCAGAACATTTAATGTAGTTTTCAAGATCTGTGCACAAAGGATGGAAGTGTCACCAAAGAGAAGGGTTGTGAATGCAGAACTGGCTGCTAGTCTCGATCTCTATAAAAAATACGCATTTTATGTTAATCCATCACTGGGGGGAAAAAAAAAAAACTGTCATGGGAGTAAGGACTTTTATCCTAGATATCCCTCCCCCAAGGGAGAGTCAAATCAGCATGGGACAGTTAGCTGCGGACGATCCTATGCAGATGCTGTCATTTCATAAAAGGTATCGAAGGCAATTGTCCTCTGTACAGAGTTCAAAAATAAGAAAACTAAATAAAAACTTTCAAGTGTGCATGCACGTAATAAACAAGTCTTAAATACATAAAGATAATTATCAACATTTCAAAGAATTCCCTCATACCAGAGAAATGTGTTTGCAGATGCTTGTTATAAAATTATTTTATATATATATGAATTAAATCAAGTGGAGAGGAAGCAGTTTGCTTTGTTAGGAAACTTGGTAAAAGCAAGGTATTATGATATCTCTGTATTTAAATATATTCTTCCTGCAAAAAACAAAGTACTGTCCTTTATGTAATAAGATAAGGATAGTTTCAAATAGGTCTAAATTATTCAAAGTACTCTTAAGAATCTTTAACTATTGGTAGTGAAATAAGGCTAGTTTGCCAAAATTACCTTGTAAACAGAGTTTGCATTTGGTGTAGAAAACAGGTCATGAACCTTACCCTTAAACACAAATGACTATCCCAATCACAGACCTTTAAATTATTTTTGTGGGGGATCTCCTTTTGTTTGTATTGAGGGTGTGGATGGCTTTTTATCATGTTGTTTATATATATAAATATATATATATGTGTATATATATATATATATGTACGTCTCTTAATAGTTATATCTCCTAGATTTTTCTGGATGCAGAACAGCTGAAGTAATTTGAATATCAACAATCTTCTTGTCTGACAAGTTCAGATCATACCACTAAAAAATCTTCTAGAAGTAATTTTAGATTATGTATTCTTTTTAATTTACATTTTCATTCTCATTAAGCATTATATTAAAACCAAACTGCTTTTACAGTCTTCAACTAATATGTCTCAAGTCTCCATTACTTTGTGTCAAAGCTATTCAAAACAAGAAACTCATCTAAACTAGCCTTTTCCCATGAAAAGCATTTTGATGTTTAATTTTGAAAGAAACAGTTTGATGGAAAATGTCCCAGCTAATTCTATCAAATATTTGTTTTACTGAGAAAAGAATATCCTTCTTCTGAAGTTTTTCTTAAAAAATGTTTTAGAATGCCAGCAAGTCATTGTATATATATATATTTATTTGTGCCTTGTGCTGGATTGATTTCACATTCAAATTCTGCTTAAATAAGCAAAGCATTCTGCCACATATTTTCTAATGCAACCAAATGCTCTTGATCTTGAGGCAGAATGAAAATCTCTGTTCCGAAGCCAACGGTGACGTTCGCAGTGTGCCTTTCTGCATAGGACTTCTATTATCCTGTGAAACATCCCCCAAAACCCCCCACTTGACGCATCCTTCTCCTTCGTGATCTGTTCATTTGCCCTTATGAGAACAGAAACTTTCTTTCTCCTCTGTATCCGAATATCCACTTATGGTTTCTGAATCCCATGTCTGCATCATGGACTGTGTGCAGAACTGCAGCAACTTTATCTTCAGTTGCTTCTAAAACTCTGGTAGGGCCTTCCAAAATAACTCAGCTATTTTGTTGCTCGTACTTCCACTGCTGCAGAGAAGTTTAACTATTTTCTACTGCATTATCTTGTGAATCACCTCTAGATCTACCTCTGCATTCCTGCTTTCCCATATTTGCCCAGATTTATTGGCTTGATTTTGCTTTTCTTTTCTTCCTTGATCACTTTGCATCAGCTTTTTTCCACAGCTTCTTCTACTCCCTTTGCCACACTTTCGTGTTTCTATCAGTACATTCCAGTAAGCTTGATTCATTTTCAGTTCTTCTACATTATTTGAGAATCTGGGAGCATCCCACTGCCACCTGTTTTTATTTCTGCTATTCACAATTATCACAGATCAAGATTTTTAGCTGGAAAATTAAAACCCCCCCTGTGAAATAAGACTTAAAACTAGTCTATG
Source organism: Empidonax traillii (assembly GCF_003031625.1). Lineage (NCBI taxonomy): Eukaryota > Metazoa > Chordata > Aves > Passeriformes > Tyrannidae > Empidonax > Empidonax traillii. The sequence continues at coordinate 798,834 of NW_020955214.1, forward strand.
TCTGTGACTATCATAGAGAAAACATTTGTCTCCAGAATGAACGAATAACTATCAATACATTTTAATGCACCAGTAGTCCAGTTTGAATGACATGTAAGACATAAAAATGAAAAAAAAAACCCAACAACCAGATATTGATTGTTTGGTTTTTTTTTTTTTTTTTTTTTAGGTTTAAATTGTTTTAGAAAGAGAAAGAATTCCAGTTTTGATTTACTTACTTTATTTGCTGCTAAAAATGTCTCTGGACTTCACATGCATGAATCACCAAGCAGCAAAAAGAGAGGTTCACCAAGTGCATTATCTTGTATCCTCAAATGCACTTCCAGGCTGCCAGACAAGTGATAATAGGAGATGCATAGAGGTGCACTATTTTGTCTGTACCAAAAGATGAATTCATAAGTAGCCTAAAAGCCAAATTACATAATTTCTTCTCCTGCAAGTCAGGCACATTGCAGTGGCCACCACACAGCTGCTGGCCTGGGCAACATCCAGGCAGACACAGTCACAATTGTCTCTTTTCATCTGGGTCATTCTGAATTCCTTCAACAGGAAATGGAACACAAGCAGAAAAGTTTTAAAAACATCCCAGACATGAATCAACAAAAACCCTGAACATCTGCTCATCAAAGCTCATCAGAAAACAGTGTATTTTATTTACACTACTCTTCTGGGTGTACTGAGAATGCCCAATGAGGTTAGAGATCACTAGAAAATAGTACTGGTATGAAGTGTCCATTCCACTTTACGAATTACTGGCCTAATGTACCCAAAATATGTGAACTACGGTGTATTTCTCTGCCATTTCATTATTTATTTTAGCATAAAAAACACAATTCATGTCAAATTAAAAAACACAATTCATGTCAAATCCAAGCTGGCTAAAAAAGGGTACAATATTTTAAAGAATATTTTAATTTCTTTTGAAGATAAAAGGCTTCTAGTAAATGTGGAAACCAGGATAACAGAAAGTGCAGTTAGTCAGTTCATCAGAGATGCGAGAAACATTTTCATGTGTAAGGAAATGAGGGCTCAGATCCTTAGATAGAGCAGCTCAGTGTAACCTACTGACTGCATCCTGCACTGCCAGGGAATTGGGCCACTGCATTTCAATGTCTAATGTTATATAGTTTTTCTGTTCCACAGGACAGATCCTGTGCTCATTCAGGATTTATGAATCCGTGTGTCCTCACAGGAAGTCTTATTACTGGGGCCGGTCTAATTTCAGCTTTGCCCACAGTAAGAGCTCAGATACCCTCTTTTCCGGCCGTTGGTATCTTTGTGGAGCTGCTTTCAAGCTATTACACAGGGAACTGGTTAGCTCAAAGGTGGATGCTGACCTGAGCTACTTCACTTATTTCAGGGAGGGGTTCACCTCAGCTACAGTGAGAAAACATTGGCTTCGAGTGGCTTTGACTTTGTCCTTTCAGATGTCCTCACACCTCTCTGCATATCAAAAGGGAAACAATCTTTTGCAGGAGTAAAATTTGTTAGGGAGCAAAGGGAGTGTTTTAGTTTTTCTTGTGCACTAATTCTTGTCTTTTTCGGGCTTTTTAAACTGTGCCTATCACCTTACCATCCAAACACCACGTATCTTTCCTCCAAGATTTTTCTATTTGTGTTCATGGGAAAGTATCTTCCTTAGTTTTTAAAGGAAGCAAATGTAGCACCCTGGTCACTCTCTTAAAGAGACAACTTGGAGATTATGCAGTTTTCTTAGTAAATTCCAGAAGCAGCAATACTTTCATAGTGTTGATTTGGAGAAGGAGGACATCAGCAATGAATGACTGGAGCAGCTGTAAGTCACATAAGGGGTAATTATTTTTTGCAAGTGTGGAAAGGAATTTTATTCTGCATGTCTGCTGTGTAGCTACAAAATATTGCTGGCAATGCCAAAAAGGCTAAACACCTGCTAAAAAAACTGTGAAGAAGATTATCTCTCCCTTTTACACATACACTTATGAAATACTTACTACACGTTGGATCATCTCCAGTTTTTTTCTCTTTCTCTCAGCATTTTTCTAGCCATTGAAGCAATTGTTCACCCTCTCTGCCTGACCTGTGGAAAGGACATCTACTATGTAGAAAGGCCAAATATCAAAATATGACATGCTTCAGTTACCTTGTGCCAACCTTCTAGGATAGAACACTTGTTTGTTTTTTAACCGACCTACTTCTGATTTTTGTCACATGATTTTGTCATTAGGATGTGAGGCCAGTACTCTTTCCTTCTCCCTATCCCACCTCATCAGGCTGGAAAGAGCTTCTTTCTGACTCCTTTCTACCTGTGCAGCTGTAATGATGCTCTGCCAGCAATGTTAATGCTCCCTTGCCAGTTTTTAAACATTCTGCCAAGTAGAGAGAATTAATAACAGGATCTGAATCATCTCTAAAGTAACCCCTGTGTCCTATTCCTCCAATATGATGTCATTTTTCAGCTCCTGCCTAGGATAATAAGAAGTATCTCTTATACTCCCAGAGCTGAGAAGTGTGTCAGTGTGGGTGTGGGCCACACCGTTTATTCAGGGTACCCTTTTGCCTTTGCAGCTCTAACCATTTAAAAACCTTTAGGCCAGATTTTACAGTCCATGTCGTGCTGCTCAGCTGTTGCAAAGTGGATGGACTCCAGCCAAACCTGGCGAGTGGCCACAGCCTTCCCCTTGTGCCCGTGAAGGCAGCTGGGAAAGGGCAGCGTGGTTCGTGTCCTCACGGCTTCTCCATGATGCCGCTTGTGAGGCAGCGCAGCCTCAGGCCCACACCACCCTGTGTGTGCTCGTGCTGGGCAGCACGTCAGGCCATAGCTGGCACTGCCTCCTCTGTCGACATCCATGTTTTGGACTGGAGCTTTTGATTTTCAGACTTGAAAAGAGAAGAGTTGAAATAACTGAAGGGTTTGAGTGGAGGTTAAACTAAGAGGGAGAAACGACTAACCCTGAATCATACCTGGTAATATCTGCAATGTACATGCCTACTGTATCTTCAGCAGTGATTTTCCACTGCAATGTAGACTTAACATGTTTCTCTTTCTTTCATCTTGTTTCACCCTCTTTGCTCCATTTGGAAGCAGAATCAAAGGTCTTAACGCATCAAGATGAACTGTCAAAAGTGGAAGGTGGTTTGGGATAGCTGTGCTTGGTTAGTACCACACCTTCAAGAAGTGCTGACAAGTGTTCCTTTTAGGTTTCAAAAAAGTGTTTAATTTTTGTGTCACTGGGAAAACTTGGACTTTAATCTCCAGAGACCTCTGCAAGCTGCGTGATGGTGTGCAAATCAGGAGCAAAGGAGTGGATCATGCTCCAGTCAGCTGTGGCACCTGTCTCCTAGCACCTTTCATTTCTGTTGCAGCTACTGGTGGCTTGCTTTGGCTGGGTGTCATACTTTCCCACTGCTCTGGGGAACAAGCAAAACCTGGTACCTGGTCCCTTCTCTCCTGTCTCTCTTCTATCACACATGTCAGTCGTAAACTTTATTTCATATTTGGATGGCATCCTCTGCTTATCTCCAGCTCTCTGCAGTGCTTTTGGTTTTCCCCTGGGCATGAAGGCTTTGAGGCAACAGTTCTGCAGCTTTTTGTTTCTATTTCTGCAGCCTACATCTTCTATCTACTGTTTGGAAAGAAGGACAACGCTAATTGTTTACAAGGGCATCCCTAAGCCCCAGTGTGGCAATTCTGAGACAGCTTTTACTGGTAGTGTGGTAAAAAGCAAACTTCTTAAAGAAATGCACACATGCTCTAATACTTTGCCATTCACCTGTCAGTGGCTGTGCCTTCACCTTATTCTGCCCCCAGCATGTGAGTTGCATATATATACCACATCACAGTCCCTTTTACCACATCATATAGCCACTGCTTTTATTAATAAGGGGTTATACCACATTGGCTGTGATGAAAGCAGAGTGCTTATTGGTAATGAACTGACCTCAGGTGCTGCTTAAAGCCTTGATGGGAAGGTGCTAGAGAAAGAAAGCATCTTTTTAGGTGAAGTGCCACATGTTGTCTTAGTCCTGGTCAGAAAGGGTCGCCTAGTTTGAGGCACCTGGTTCCCCAGGACCATCTTCCATCTATTTCACTGTTAATACCTTAATATGACAAATTGATATGTCTGAGAGAGCTGCCTGGTACAAGCCACTAAATTCCTTCTGGTTCTCTGCTCCATTTGTAGTAAAGAGACAGTTTCTGAAGGCCTAAAAGTTATCTGGCTTGTAAAGAAAAATCCACTCTCTGGCAGAGACTAAAGTTATAAAATTTGACCTACTTAACTAAAAATCCTATTAGATGGATTTACACATGGCTCCCTGAAATCATGTTGTCCAATACAAAGAATAGGACCTGAGGCCTTTTAATGGGACCTGAAGCCTTAAAGCTGTTTAATGCTGTCAGGTATTTTTTCCAGGTTACTTTTCCTTAAGTCTTTCAGATTAAGGAGTTAAAAACAATGCAAACTAGTGTCTGATCCGTATAGTGTCCAATGACTAAATCTGTTAAATTACAATTTGATAAACTTTGCTGTAAACAAGAAAAAAAAAAAAATCTTTTTTTTTTTTTTGCCACAGCTAGTTACATGGGATGGCAAGATGGATCTCCTTGGAGGCTGTTCTGAGCTCTTAAACAATCAGTTCTCATCTTAGCTTGCTGTAGTCAAACCTGTTTTTTCTTGACTTCATAGCGCTTCATCTCATCCCATACTGCAAAACCACGTGACTTTATTGCAAAGCTAACAATAATGAGCGTTTACTTCCTTGATATTAGCGCTGGAAGAGCCAGGTGGTTTTGTGAAACTCTCAACACTCCTTTCTGTCTGAAAAGGAAATATAAAAAAGGAAATTTCTGTCTTCCATTGTAGAAAAATGTTTGTGACCCTAAACACTGCAGGACTCAGAAATTAGGGGACAAAACAAAAATCCGATTACATAATGTTATCTTTAAATCCCTCTTTTTTTTTATTAGTCTCATAAATATTTTTTACTATCAAGCAATTATTTTTAAATCTTGTTTTGCTTATCTAAACTTTGGTTAACAAGATCCTACCAGAAAAACCCCAACAAATAAACACCAAAAATAAAACCCCTGCAAAAGATCCTATGAAATCTACAATTGCTAATATTTTAACTCATTGTGATTATCCCCTACTCCCTTATTCTCTTGGACTTCTTCTTATCTTTTAGATAATAATATTCCCGTAAATGAGAGATTTTTTTTCCAGGATCTTAGTACCTTCTTTACCTAGCTGTCAGAATTTTTATAGCCTGGACAGAAGAAGAAAATGCCTGTACCAGCTTGGAATAACTAGTGAATTTGCCTTTTCCATTTCCAGCAAGAGGCCCTCAGAGTCACTCTTCGCAAAACTCGGTGAGATGTTTGGAATGGTATTTCTGGGTCCTGATCAAACACCTTTTCCTCCAGCATCCTGCAGTCTAAGCTCAAGGAAAAGACATTACTGTAGTGGGCACAATGAGCTCTTACTGGCTGTGAGCAGTATTGGTACAGTGTGCATTGCAAGGTGCAGTAGCTTATTTTCTAGATGATAATTTAAGTAAGTATTTCAATTCAGCGTTGTCATTTCCTGTGTTCTTTATATGAGAGCTTATGGGGAGTCTTTGACAAAGAAGATAAATCTATATACTTATATTTTAAAAATCTATAGTAATAAATACATGCTGGCCGCAGCAATAAACTTTCTCCATCTTTTGGGTTTTAAAAATGGTTGTGAATAACTCTATAAGAGGACTAGATTCACAACTGTCATCAGAAGAGGCATTTATGCATTTATCCTCTGAAGGATGGTTCCCAAGGCTCCCGTCAGATATGACTAGTGTGCCAGGAGCTTGCAGGTTTTGCTAACCTTAAGTGAGGGAATCCCCACCGAGGGAGGGCTGGTTTCACAGGCTTAGGATACGGCCCGCAGACTCTTTCACTTACCATTAAGAAAGTGCATGTGTACATATGTGTGCACGAGTGTGTGCATACAGAAGTGTGCACGTGCGTATCTACACGTGCATATCTGTGCTTTAAATTTTATTGTGCCCTGTATCTGCAAACAGAAGTACTGCTTAGAATTTCACCTCGGCTTAGTGTGACTTGTCTAATTCAAGCTGAGAACAGACCTCTCTTCCATATGGTGCTTCATGTATGTTTTAGTCTCCATAGACTTGAATGGTAATGACATCTATTAGAATGAGTGCAGATGGAAAGTGAAATATTATTGTTCTGAATTAAAACACTCTACACCGGTTCTGTATTTAAGTATTTATCATAAATGATCGTGAAAATACAAGGCCTTATATATTGATTCCTCATTCTTCAGCCCATTAGGGTTTACAGTACATTTGGCAAGTGAGTATTGACCTTCATAGGGTGATGGCCAATGTTACCTCTTAAAACACTAAAATTCTAGTCTCATCTAAATAGAAGTATATATCTTCTTATTACCTCTCGTTTTTCCACATGAATTATTGTATTATAAATGAAAATCTATGAATTTAGCTTGGCTTTACTTTGAATCGTACATATACTTGAATTTTCAAGTAGGGTATTTGGGAGGAAAATAATGTATTAAAGAACTCTAGTGAGACATAATGGATTTATAAAAATAGAAAACTGCAAGTACAAAGACATAAATATTTATGGTGAATTTTCTTATTCTTGTTTATATTTTATGTAGCATAATCTTTCCATCAGAGGATTAAGTTTGGTCTGCCACTGGTTTGTGGGACAAGAAATTTAAAGCAGCTCCCATCAATCAAAACAAAACACAGTAAACAATGAGTTAATATCAGCACTACAGATGTGAAAGCTTTTCAGTGCATGACTAATGTATGTGCATGTCTTGTCCTTCTGAATTAAAACGACCATTTAGGACTGAAAATTAAGTCCTAGCTGAATTGTTTTTCAATTAGTACAATAAGAGGAACAAATCTTTTGAAATACTTTGTGATTCAGAGATACACTTCATAGAGTGCACACGCTATGACTTTTCAGCTTGATTCAGCTTTCACTGACAGTGATGAAAATCAGGAGTAACTCCAGCAAAGTCAGTGGAGCTACCTTGGGTAAGATGAGCACAAAATGAGGAATTTATTGTCATAGCTGTGAAGAAAATATTTAGCAGTGACAGATTATTTTTTTACGGACTATGACACTGCTTGAATGAAGAAAAAGTACTAGTGGCCTATAAGCAATTGATTTTTATTCTTTTTTCAACACTGAGAGAAGGTAGAGCCATTGTTAGTCACTGCTCTTATGCAGAGAAACAACTGGAAACATAAAAAGAAGTCTTACTGGATGTGAAGATCTTTTGCAAAGATATTTTCAGTTAAATGATTGGAACACAGTATTTTGCCTTTTTGTAAAGGAAAGTGTATGTCTCTGAAAATGATGACAAAGTCTGCCTGGTAGAAGACAAATTGGAGAAATGTATACCAGAGACTGCCTGAAATTTTCTTTATTTGCAGATTAAGATATTTTATTATATGTCATTTGGAATTATTGCAAATTTCAATGACTAGTAGCATATTTAATTCTTTAGTTAATAAATGATGGATGACTTTGGGTTAAACACATCAGTGTAGACTTTAATTTCTGGTATTTCTTTCAAACTGTTCTAACTCCCCTCAACTTTACATACATACAAGTTAGGATAATGATTATATTTGGTTAATAATGAACACTGCAAGTTACTATCTGGAGCTAATAAAATTTAATAATCCATTTAATTTATCTTTTTCTTGCTGTCTCTTGTCCTTTGCAAATTGGATCTAATGTTTGGTTTTGATCTTTAGCAAAAAAGTGCCACTATATTTCTCTTCTAAAGAATCAGGTACAAAGTGCATACTGACACTTAATTCTGACTGCTTAAAATGCAGAGAGCAGAAGATTCACTCAATAACAGAATTTTAATAGCTAATAAGACTTCAAAAATTCAGTGAAAAGAAAGCAAAAGAAGGTTATCAAACCATTATTTTTGTTTGGTAAGATTACAAAAGAGCTGCCAACAGGATGAGGAATTTAAGCATCAAAAACTTCTATGGAAAATTACTTATAACACTATTTTAAAGTTTCCAAAGAAGAACTTCAGGGAGCAGAGACCTAAGCTCAGAAAATGCCTAGTGGGATAAATCCAAACATTGGCAAATGTAAAATGTGGTAACTGTGGGACTATCAAAGTTTCACCAGAGGGAAAGAAACTACCAAGTGAATACCCAGGGACAGATGGCTTTAGGTTTTATTCATTGCCTTTGAAATGAATCAGAGGAAATACAGAAGCAATCTAAGAAGGAGAATAAATAAAGCTATTGTTACAAGAGGCCAGGTGTTCACTTTCTCTGTTTGAGTGCATATGAACAAAGATAATGGTAGATTTATAGATCTATAAATATTGTAGATTGAAATGGCCATGGAGAGGTGGGCATTTCAAAACTTATGAAAAATTTTGAATATAGTTTTGAAATTATATTATGAAAATGACATAGGATACTGCTGAAGGCAAAAATGCAGCATACTTCAATTATCAATCGGAGATTACGATGAGTAACAGTATCTTGAGTTATAGTAGTAGAGCCAAAGAAGAACTATTACAAGGAAGACAATCTGACAGTGTCAGATTTTAAGCCATGGTATCTGAATGTTATTAAGTATGATAAAACTGGCAGACAGTGTGTGCATAGAAACTGCTTTCTGGCCTTTCTGTGAAGCAGCACATGCTGTAGTAGTAAGGGGTAGGATTCTGGATGGACTGGGCTTTGTTCAGTGTCAGATATCATATGCTGCAAAGTAAAAATTATGGCAATGTCTCTTAAATACCGTGATACAAAGCCTGTCTTTCAAAATTCTCTGGCCAAAATTTCTCTTAGATAATTTGTCCAATTGTATTCAGTGTGGTAGGACTGTGGTAATTTATCCCAGGGGACAGTAGGTCTTAGAGCTCTAAGATAAGCTACATAAGAGAAGAGATTTCAACAAAACAAAAACTGAGAAATAATGAGTCTTTAGCTCCTGAATGAAAAACTACCATAAAGCTAATAAATGGTCTTTAAAACTAGGGACAACATAAAGTGCAAATCTAGTTTTTGCAGGGAAGCAACGTTTCATTCTGATTCTCAAGCTGAATCACATAAAGTTTCCTTGCAGGAAGCACCTTGCATGTTTTCTCCTGTTAGCTTGTAAAACTCACCTTCAGGTGATACCATTGAGGTAGTACAGCTGGCTAATGTTTATATGGAAAATTGGAAAATTCAAAGGCTTCAAGCTAGATAACAAGCTACTTTTTGTACATCTAAAATTATTGAGTTTGAGAGCAATAGAATCATAAATGTAAATGAAGAAATGGTAGAAAGAAGGATGTGTTTCTGTATCATTTGTCATTATGTTGCCTAAGCAGTGTGAAAGATACTTGTATACCTGGTGCTGTGACAGGCAAAGTTACTGCAAATTCTTTTACCATAGAGTGAAAAACTTATTCAAATATGTAGAAAAAGAAGGGAAAAAAGGAGTATCCATATCACAGAAAACTTTGGGGCTTCTTCCATGATAAGGATTCTTCCATGATTAGGATGGCCATCATCCCCCAGACCCACAAAAAAATGGAATTGTATTTTTGGAACTACAGAAATAAAAATTCTGTGACTACTGTAGCAAATAAATAGTGTCTAATTAAAAAAAAAAAAAAACTCACAAAAGATGCAGAAAAATTCCTCTATTCCTCTGTTTTCCAATTCCTCAAAAATCCCATACTTCAAATGTAATAAGGCATAGATATATATCTAAAATCACTTTCAGTGAAGTTTTGAAACAAGTTTTTCACAGATCTCTAATGTCTTTATCAGTTCTTACATGTCTACACTGCTTAGCAAAGAATATTTGTGCATATTCTTAGCACTTCCCTAAACGTAATACTTGTGGTAAACTGGTAATTAGCTAATTACCAAGCTGCTATGACACAGATTATCTCATTTCATCTTTCTTCACTGGTTTCCAATTCTGTCTTACCTGTTTTTTCTGTTCTCTTTGTTATCCTTGACAACCATTTCACCTGACTGAGTGACCAGCCACTGGCCACTGTGATTTGTGATTACAGTGTCAGGCATCTGCACTTCACCTCTACCTGTACTTCTCTACATTACGCTTTTATTCTAACTCATGGACTGTTCACCCTATGCTGAAGCACTATGTTATCACTATCTATTAATTAGGAATAGATGCTGTACCATACAGCTATGCATAGCTGAACTGAAGGTAAAATACATTTAGAAGATAGTCAACTGACTGCTAAAATTGTCTGAAGCAAGCTAAAACTGTCTCAGGCCAAGTCTAAGCAAGTCCAGATGCCTACACTCTTAGGGCAATAAAAAGCCTTTTATCTTTTCTTAGTAATGGCAAAATCATGCTTATTACTGTGTCAATTGTATACATATCAGTATTTGTTTCATGGCTCAGGTTAATTTCTTGCTCAAAAAGTTGCTGAGCCATTGCCAGCAGTAGGACATTGGTGCTTTGCTGCTCTCAGAGTTAGGGCCCATTGTGCTGGGAGCAAGTGGGCTGCCTTGCATAGAGCAGAAGATAACAGGAGCAGTGCTCTACCTCTAGTCAGCTGGAACCTCCTCAGTTAGACAGGACTAATGGAAAGTTATGGAAGGTGGCTCTGTGAACTCTTAGTCCAGCTCTCTCAGTACCCTTGGGAGCATCCCGTCTCACCCCATAGACTTGTGTTTGTCTGTGTGGTGTGGCAAGTTGCTGACCATTTCCCCTTGTATTATGAGGACTTCATTCTGCTCCCCATCCCTGTCTTCCAGCTTGGGAAATGGATTCCTGGAGAATTACTGGTCTCACTAATAAAAACTGAGGCAAAGATGGCATTAAGTACCTCAGCCTTTTCCTCAACCTTTGTCACTGTGTTTTCCCCTGCATCCAATAAAAGATGGACATTCTCCTGAGCCCTCTATTGCAAATGCATTTATAGAACATTTTTTATTGTCTTTTGCAGCAGTAGCTAGGTTAAGTTCTAGCTGGACCTTGGCCCTTCTAATTTTCTCCTTGCATAACCTCACAGCACCCTTGTAGTCCTTTTGAGTTACCTACCCCTTCTTCCAGAGGTCATAAACTCTCCTTTTTACTGTGAGTTCCAGCCAAATCTCTCTGCTCAGCAAGACTAGTCTTCCCCACGAGCTCATCTTTCAGCACATTTTGACAACCTGCTCCTGAGCCCGTAAGATTTCCTTCTTGAAGAAGGTTCAACCTTCCTGGACTCCTTTGCCCTTCAGGACTCCTTCCCAGGGACTCCGTCATCCAGGCTCCTATACAGACCAAAGTCTGCTCTATGGAACTCTTTTTCAACATAATATAGATATATAATTGCAGATTTTCAATGTCACAACAAAGTGCTTTGTAACAACATCCTAAGAATAAGTAATGCAGGTATAAAAAATCAGAACAGCCCAAGCAATAGTTCACATCAAGGGCCTGCAAAAAAAAATGCTATTTATTGTTAATGAGTGGAAGAATATTAACTAGAAATCTGATGCTATGATATATTCCTATTAAATTTTTACCTCCTTGGCTAGAAACAGACATTAATTTGAGAATATGCTCATATACAAATTACACTGTAAGAGTTAATCAAAGAACCTGTACCTAAGTTAAAGGAAATGCAATTTTGCTTTTGGCTGGTTTTTAACTTGAGAGGGCTCTGCCCCAGCTGTAGTTTTAAAAAGAGAAACTGGAGTATCCCCTTTGAAGGCTTACTTTGTCTGCTAAACTGAAAAAAAGCAAAAATGAATGAACAAAAAGCCCTGTTTATTTGGTATTAGAAGTAAATTCCTTTTTAGCCTTCAGTTAGTATACAAGAGAAACTTGTGTCTTCTTTATTGAAAGAATACCATAGCTTCTGTGGTTTTGATCAACACTCCTGCTAAGTCTTGGATTGTTTGTTCACCTTGGATTACATTTGCATGTTCTATCTGTATATGAGTTAGATTTGATGCAGTTTTAAAAGCGGGACCACAGATGAAAAGAGGGGGAGAGATTATGTTGTTTTATAAAGCAGCATGTTTCTGACAGATAGCACATAAATGATGAAGAAATGCATCACGCCTTACCGTTCCTATCAGTCTGACTCAATGAGAACTGAAGGGTTATAAAGATGAGTTAGTTGACTGTGTTCGTCACCTGGGCATTCTGTCATACGTGGGGCAAAGATTTTCTGATTTTTGCACATAGCCAAGAGTGCTTTTAGTTAAATATCTCTTGTCAGTCATGCATGTTGAACAAAGGCATGGCTTGCTAGTCACAGAACATAAATTTAAGTAAAAGCAATAATGTAGCAGTAATTTTCTCCAGCAGATTTCTGTTTGCTCGAAAACTTTCACTAAAGCCAGATTTCAGCCTGTACATATAGGGTATCATCTCAACAATGATAAATAAAAGTCTGTCCGTGTTTAGGTGGATTTTGTGACGGCAGCTGACCCAAACCCCATAGGGAAGGTGTAGTCTCGAGTCCCAGAGGTATAGCTGGCATCATCTGAGGGGAAGGGCCAAAGAGTAGGTTTCAACTAAGGGCAGCACAACCCTGAAACATACATCTAAGTCAATAGCAAAACAGATCAATAGCCCTGCTAAAATCACAGATACAAATAATAGTTTGTGTTGGAAGGGACCTCTGGATGTCACATGACCAATCTCCCACCCAAATGTATGGGCCAACTGCAGTCTTAGGTTCCTCAAACCATTCTCTAATCAGTTTTTAGTATCTCCAGTCAGATTTTAGTATCTTCAAAGATAAGGATACTAGATCTTGCAGAAATCTCCTCTTTTGATCACCTTCATGATGAGAATTGGAAGTTTTGGTTTTGGAACTTGCATTTGTTGGGCTCTCTTCCTTTTACTGTGAACCATTGGAAGAGTCTGGCTCCATCTCCTTTATACTTTCGCATTATGCAGCTGGAGACACCAGTAAGATCCCTGTTAGCCTTCCCTTCCTGTTTTTGCCCTCTGTCTTGTGTGAGGGCAATGAAGGATACAGTTATCTCAATTTAAATTGAACTTAGTGAACCAAGAAAGGCTTTGGCCAATACATTTAGCCTCAGTTTGGTGAAGCAATCATTCCCCAAAGAGTTAGCGTCTATTTGATACTTCATTTTGGATAGATATTCAAAAAGAGTGAAGAATGTTATTTAGAGTCACAGTAGTAATAGCCTTTTTCAATCTTAATTATGATGTCAGTAGTATAATATCATAACAAGAAGATTTTTTTTCTCTGCCTTGAGGCAAAACTAACTGGAGAGACAGAAAATGTGTGTTGTAGGTTATACTTTGCTGGTTAGATGCCCTCTTAGCAGAGGAAAAAACCAACCTGTGGCACTGCTCCGCTATGAATTCTGTAGATTATCATCTCCCCTCCACCTCAGCCTATTCTTTTCTGAGACACTCCATGCAGTAACAGTTCTTGAAAAACCAGTGAGTGTCAGGATTGAAATTGTTCCTGGCTTCAGTGGGTAGCACATGAAGAATTGGTCACACAAGGAATAGGGACAATCTAATGGCATAGTAATGTCTCCCTTCTTCTTAGATGTGCAAACACACCATGCTAAGGGCTAAATTTTTTTGCTTCACTACCTTTGTAGATGGGGTCTGTTTCCCTGTTCTGCTGCACCTATGTGAGCTAGTGGAGGAAGTGTAAAGAAGGCAGAAATAAGAGAGCACTATGCCTCTGACCCACAGCACTCTCCTCACAGCAGCTGGACTGTCAGGAGGGCATCTCAGTACACCTGGTGGATGCCTGGCTCCAGCTGCTCCCACTGCAAGGAGGAAGCAGGGGACTGAAATATGACTTTCTGGGTCACCGTGCACACCCGGATCTGCCCCTGAGCTATGCAATTACACGTTTTCCTTATTCAGGGATCATGCTGACTATGTGATCTAAATAAATTTCAAAGCTTCTTTTCATGTAGCTGTGATTAGATAAGGTGGCACAATGGCTGTTTTTACAGAACTGCAGTGCACTCTGTCTCTGTCTTAGCACAGTGTAGAGAAATGCTGAAAAGAAAATTCTGAAATAATTCTTTTTTCAACTGCAGTTTGGTTTTCAAGTTATAAATGAGGGGTATTTTTGAAAGGGATTTAACTATATGTTTTTCTCTCCTAGGAGATGTGTGCAAAGCTCTCTGCCCCATAGATATGGCAATGACAAAGCTAAATTTGACACATTAAATGTCATACTTTCATATTTTCTGGGAGCATACATTGTAGTGGTGTTTACAACATGAATCAGCATAATTGTTTCTGATAGGTTTCTTGTATCATTTTAATTTTCCTCCAACAGAGATAGCTCTTTATTTCTTTCCTTCAAAAAGCTGAGCATCTCTTATACAGCATAAGGCTTCGTAACTGAATTTAATGTTTTTATAAACTCCAATAAAAATATCTTTTACTGTCTTTGTTCCTGAAGGAATTACTATGCAGAATGAACATTTTTGATCTTAATACAACTCCTCTGAATCATAAATATATTAATGCAGAACATCCAACATCAGACAATTGTAAATTGTAAATATGCCAGAAAATTTGAAGTTATTGTTTCTCAGAGATTGTAATTTCTTTTTGCTGGGTATAGGCAGAACTTAGAATTTCCCAGTAGTGCTTTATTGTGCATAATTTTTATTTCATAGCCACCTTACATATGGTTTAGAATTACTGCGTGTTGTTAATTTAGATTTTCCATGTTTTGTGTGGTCACACCATAAATTTTTCCAGCATGGAAAAGTGTTGTGGGTCCTGATTTGGCGGGGGGGAAGGGGTGGACAGGGAGAATCAGAGCAAAGGAAAGATGTGAGGATAATTAGATAAATCACAGTGTACATTCCTGAAAGATGCTATGTAATTATGTCAGAAGTCTGTCCCTGAACTGATGTCAATTTGGATGCATTTGTATTGTGACTTTGCAAAAATGCACATTATGACGAGATAGCACAATGAGAAGCAGAAGCACTTGTAGCCACTGAAGTCTCTTCTTGTCACTGTTTGTGTGCAGCTGTTGTGTGTACAAACTGACAATTCTGTGAACTCAGGATGAAAGCACTAGAGGGAAAGGAAAAACAACTACATTTATTCAACAATACATTGTCAACAACAGCCAGGCTACAATTTTAAAATAGATGTATTTTTTCTAGATCAGATTTTGAGTCATTGTGCCAGGATAAAGTTAAAAACTGAACGGAGGAAGATTGAGTGGTAATAATTTCATCCTGACTCCTTTTTGGAAATAGGCTACCTCACGTGCATACTGAAGTATATCAGTATGGCCTAGAACAGTAACTCACAGGTACTTTGGAAATGCAAATGATGGTGCTGCACCATCAGAATTGGATAAATATTATTAAAATTTTAAAAATAGTAAAATTAATCAAGATCTCAAGAAAATTTTAAAAATCGGAAAGCAAGAAGTTTTCATGGATTTAGAAAAAAAAATCAACAAAATACAAACAGAAAAAATAATTATGTTAGTAAAATTGTTTATAGAGAACTTCAGTATTTTTTAGCAGTAGACAAATTATCCCTATCCCAGAGAGAGTGATATATTTGTGAGCAGTCATTGGAAGCCTTCATAATCTTCACAGAATAAAAGTAACATAATTTGTCTTGTACAGCTCAATAATAATAGAGTTTATTTATCATTTTGTATTAATTTCTGTTTATTAGTAACTTTATAATGTTTTGAAAACAGAATGATGTTACATTAGTAACATACAAGTGTTCTATGATTCTACATTATACCTACCCTTGGATCATTGAAATACATCCCCTCTAGGTACCTATCAAGGATCAGGCCTTGGCGTCTAGCTATGTATTAAGGTTGATATTACATGAAGCGAATAAGGCCAAGTTCTTTGCCTGTAATATGGGGTTAAGGTATGGTCTCTGTTGCAAAAACATGCACAATAAAGTACATTTTTGAGATGTGGAGATACAGAATCTATTGAAGGCTATGAAAAAGGAATCTGAAAATTATAAAAGAAGTGATAATTAATATAAAATGGAGGGGGTTTTTCTCATTTAGTCTGTTTTATGATTTGTTACATGACATGGCCAATGACTTTTTGTTTATGGAGAGAATAAAGTCTCTATATGCTATCAGTAACATTCTTGGAGCAGGCAGAAAACAGTGGAGTAGATAGCAGCCAGTTTATAATATAAACTGACACTTTTTTTGCTTTTTTGAACTATTCATTATGCTACAAGTGTTCATTTTTTTATTTTTAAAAATCCAAAAATAATAGTGATATCAGCTACATGTAAAAGGCCAAAACCACCAAATGCGGATGAATTCACTTCATTATCTGTCAAGTATGATTTTCTAAAGCTTGAGAAAGGCAACTTGCTCCATAACCTTCTACCTCCTCTTATGAAATATATTCCATAAATGACATGGAAAAATATAGAGAGAGGAGAACACAGAGACATACTGCTTTGTTTTTCTTGCAGTTGTTATTTGGCTTTCTGGCTTCTCTTGCACTTACAGAAAGTACAAATACTGATAATACTAAATCACCATTGTTAAGTGGTAAACCCATTTGCTAGTGCTACGCATTAGCAAATGAACAAGAATGGGTTTATTTCTCATTTTCTTTCCTTTTCCAACCTTTTCTTCTGATTTTTGATGTACTCTGGCATAGGGCTTGGTTTTTTTTAGCTTCATATGGCTGCAAAGATGTCCAAGAGAGTCCTAACAAAATTGAAGAAGGTGACAACAATGCCCGGGTACAAAATGGCTGAGAACCCTTGCACAGTGCTCTGGCTTTTTTACTCCGTAGACATGCATTCAATCCTCAAAATGGTGTTCACTTACAAATGGCAGATTTGCTGAAGGAATTCATGTGGGAGTGTGACATAGTCAAGACTATTTTTTGCCTCCGGTAGGATGGAATAGCTGCTAACAAAATATCGAAGTGATTGTTTCAGCTAGTATTATTCAAAACCTTTGGTTTTAAGATTTCAACTTTTCAGATATAGACTCATTGGTTCACATAGCTAGCTGACAAGTGATTCATTAAACATAATAAGAAATGATTCAAGACAATGTGGGCTATGCCTACACTTCATGTTACGCTTTGATTGGGAGTTTGCTTTTTGGGCTTCTTGATCCACAGTTTCCAGAACAAAATTACCATTTTCGTCATATTGCATGCAGGTTTCCTGACTGCTCAAGAAACATTCAAAAAATGGGTCTTCCTCAACAACCTTAGTGGAGTAATAGCATGACAATTTTAGAACAGGATTAAAACAAAAGCCAGAGGCAAACTGTACCAACAAAGTGGAAGTAGTATGTTCATTTGAGTATTATTTGTTGGTATCATCATAGCACTGGAGAAATATAGTAAATTACTTACACATAGAAGTACAAAAGAAAGACATCACCATTACCTAAAGTGATTACATCTACATATTAAGCAGGACAGCAAAAAGAGAGCAAAAGGTGGAGAATTCAGTCATATACGGAGTCATGTAAAGAATTCTTAACATCATGGCAGTCTGATCATTGCTAAGCCTTCTTACAGGTGTTATGGAAAAGCAATAATTGAGGGAGGATAATGAGGTGACTAAGCAAGTGCTCACAGGGAATCTGCTCAGCCTACAGAGCTGCAAAGGAGAAAGTTGAATGCTGGAAAATCTAGTCAGTGAACATGAGGTTGGTGTCAAAAGTAAATGATGATATGGTGGAGCTGGTCAGAAAGGGCCTTGAAAGTGGGGAGAAATATTTAAATTAGATGCAATAAGAAAAGAAGAGCAGGGTAAAAGGAATATAAAGAAAGGGACATTGTCACCATAACAGTGAGCTAAGAGAAATTGAATGACATTAAGGAAGGATATGAGGGAGGAAAAATTATGTCTGTCAGAAATTAATAAAATAATGTTGAAATAGCTGAGAAAAAGGATGGAATCTATGGTGAGTTTGCACTGCAGGCTTAATACAATATGCAAATACTAAGGAATTTAAACTGCAAAGATTGTACATTAGCATATTTAATACGATAAATTATTAGGGTTCTGATATTTAGGTTAGGAGCCTGCCTTATAAATAAGAGGTGGTGTTTAGGCTGTCCCACTAACTAAGA
This sequence comes from Empidonax traillii, assembly GCF_003031625.1. Taxonomy (NCBI): domain Eukaryota; kingdom Metazoa; phylum Chordata; class Aves; order Passeriformes; family Tyrannidae; genus Empidonax; species Empidonax traillii. The sequence goes on from NW_020955214.1 coordinate 816,933, forward strand.
AAGTAAATAGGCAGTTCAAGAAAGAAAATCATCCCTGTTGGTCCTGAGCTCACGAGGACAGAGTAGAAAGGCAGAGGACAAGTTTAGTCTGTCAAAACCACAGGCTGTACTAGCAAATGCATAGGTTATACATTTGATACGTATGGCTATATAGGAAAGAAGGGACAGAATGCAAATTTAAATACCTAAGCATCAACTTTAACTGATGCAGGTGGGTAGGTGGGAAAGAAGATGAGATGATCTGAGAGGGACCTGGCAGACAAATATACTTAAAGGGGTTGTAAGCAATGAATTCAGAAAGCTTAGAGAGAAAGGAGATCGAAGGAGTAAATGTAAAGGCAAATGGATATAGTATTGGTACAAATTCAAGTTCTGATTGGGAGGAAAGGATGAAAACTAATGTATATTAAGGGTATATGCGTGTTTATAAGCTTATAAAATAAAGGCTGTACTCCAAAGGCAAACACAATTACTTTTTTTTTCAGTGTAGCTGCATTGCCGCTTTATTTTTATAGGAAATATGTGGGTTGTTTTTAGAATTCAGCAATTTTTTGAGAGTAAAAAGGGCATAACACTGGCTTAATGTGTGAAGGGTCTGTATTAAATTTTTCTATTAAGAGCTTTATTCCACTAATTATATAGGTAAGTGCTAATATAAGTGGTTTATATTACATTTAGAGTACAATATGCAAGAGGAAGGATGTTGCTTTTCTAAACTCCTTTGTTTCAGAAAAAGATAATGAAAACTATATAAAGTCCTGAAATCATATCCAATTTATCAGGCCTACTATGTGAGCTAATGCAAGACTAGAGACATAGTGCACTGACTGCTGATCATTTTATACCACTTTTAATGCCCAGAAATGAAAAGAAAGGAATTAATGGGGAAATAAAGAGAGAAAGTGGAACATACATAACATATTTTTTTGACACTTTGAATTTCACCCTATTATTAGTCTTTTCATATGGGAAAAAAATCCAGTCAAATCAGACAAGTATTCAGGTTTTCTGCTTTATCCCATATACAGGGATTATACTCAAAAAAGTGTTGCAAAATAATATATTTCTGATAAGGATCTAAAGTGAACAATGAATGGAAGACAACACAAGTATGGTTTCCCTAGCAGTGATGCTTCAAGATACCATGATTATTTGTTGTCTATACTACAACAGTTAATATTATGTCAGAATTTCTTTCATAATACTATTATTAGAAGTCTAAAATTTGCTTATGAGGCCTTGTTTTACTCTAAGAATTGACTTCTAAAATGTAAGCTAAATCAGCTCAGCTTATTTTAGGTAGAGAAAGGAGGAAAAAGACAGTAAGGAGTAATTGTAACAATTTGAGGCACATTTGTGTTCTGATAACATAAAACTTAATTTGATTCCTAGTCTGAACTGTTGCATTTAGGCCTAAATATCAAAATTATCTGCATATCTGTTTATTTCTGATAAGGCCAGAGGGCTTGACCCAGTGGGGATTGAGAGGCCATGAAAAAGCACAAGGGGAACTGAGTACTGGGAGAGGCTCTCATGCTCTCACCTGGTGAAAAAATTGTCACTGTAGTCCCATCCCAGTTATCTGTACCTGAATTCAGAGAATGTAGGGAACAAACAAGTGGGATTAGTTGTCCCTGTACAACCAACAAGCCAGGACATTATGTGGGATTACAGAAAGCAGTGGGATGACCAGAAGGGTGGAGTGTTACAGGTCATGGAGGAGATGGACAGGAGCAGGAGCTGAGCTCTGTGCAAAGGGGTGGCTGCAGTGTGCAGGAGGTTCCCTATGGGGAAAGCTGGCCCAGAGCATGGGTTAGGAGCAGAAGGCAGATAAGCAGATGTGATGGTACCTCTGCTAAATGGTGGCTAGTCAGGGCGTGAAAGCAGAGGAAACCTTTAGGTAACTGGAGGAAGCCTCAAAACTGCAGGCTCTGGTATCTGTAGGGGACTTCAACTGCCCTGATATGCAACCAAAATATAGTAAGGCAGAGTGCAAGCAATGTAGGAGATCTCTGAAGTGTATCCACATGATTTCATGAAAGTAATAACAAGGGTAGACTTGTTGCACCTGCAGTTACAAGCAAGGAAGAGCAAGGCTGGAGACGTACAAGGCAGTGGCAGCCACATAAGCAGCAACTGTGTTATTCTGAAGTTAAACACAGAGAAGTAAACAAGACAAATAGAAGAGTCACAACCCTGGTCTTAAGACAAGCAGATCATTTAAGGATCTTTTTGGCATGATCCAACAGATTTCTACCCTGCAGTGGAAGGGGACCAGGAAGCCAGTTCACCTTCCAGGACAGTTTCCTCAAAGCACCAAGACTGTCCAGTCTGATATGCAGCAAGTCAAGCAAGCATGGCAAAAAGTCAGCATGAGTGAATAGGGAACTCCTGACAGAGCTCCAAGGCAAAAAGGAGGTTCACTGAAGATGGAAATAGGGACATACTCTCTGAAGGATTATGAAAACATGACTCAAGCATGGAGCTGTGGAGTAAAATGAAAGTCACCAAAGGGATGTGTAGAGCATCTGAAAGTTTATTGGCAGAAGAAGGAGGAAAAAACCCCTTGTGAGTCCACTGCTCGGTGAACAATGAAAGTAGTAGCTAAGGACACAAAAATCTAAATGCCTTTTTTTAATCTTGATTTTTAGTGGGAAGATCTGCCCTCAGGCCTTCTAAATCACTGAGCTTCGTGGCAGGATTGGAGTGAAGAAGAACTGTGTCAGAGATCTTTAAGTCAGTTGTTTTTATACAGATCCCATTGTACCAGATGGGGTCTATCCAAGGGTGCTGAGGGAACCAGCTGACATCGTTTAAAGTCTGTTCTCTATGGTCTTTGAAAGATCTTGTTGTTCATGATAACTGGAAAAAGGAAAACTTGCCCATCTTCAAGGAGGGGAAGAAAGAGGATTTGGGGAAATAGAGGCTCATCTTCAGTTCAGTCTCCTAGAGGGTTATGTAGCAAATTAATTTCTGCATGTATGAAAGACAAGGAGGTGACTTAGAATGACCAGCATGGATTTACCAGAGTAAGACTGTGCCTGACCAGTTTGATGGCTTTCTAAGATCAAAATATTGTGGTTTAACCTGAATCAGTAACTAAATACAACGCAACCACTCACTCACAACTTACCACCCCACTTATCAATGGGGACAAAAATCGGAAAGAAAAAATAAATCTTGTTGTTTAAAGACAGTTTATTCCTTAAAACAAAATCTAATAATACTGATGATATTAACAACAATAATAGTAACGAAAGGAGAGAGAGAGGGGGGATAAAACCCAAGAGAAACAAGTGATGCACAATACAATTGCTTGCCACCCGCTGACTGATGCTCAGCCCATTCCCCAGCAGCATGTTCAGCATGAAAGAGTATGTCTGCAAAAGCAGACACATAATTCCCACTGTTTTCTGTAGGGTTTTTCTGATTATTTTATTCTGGTCTTTACATTCTCAGAGGTCCTTTTGAGAAATAAATATTACTTGTTTCCTAGTGGGTCTTGTTGCCTATAGTTTGAACAGTTACATTTTCACCAAATCATAGAATCAAAGCATGGTTTGGTTTGGGAAGAACCTCTAAAGATCACCTAGTCCAACCTACCTGCCTGCCATAGGTAGAGGTAATCTTTAACTAGACCAGGTTGCTCAAATCCCCATCCAGCCTGATCTTGAACAGTTCTAGTGATGGGGCATCCACAACTTCTCTGGGCAATCCGTTCCAGTGACTCACCAGCCTCGTTTTAGGGAATTTCTTTCCTATATCCAATCTAAATCCTCTTTCTGTTTAAAACTGCCCTTTACCCTTTGTCACGCCACTACAGGGCCTTGCGGAAGGTCTCATTGCATCTTTCTTAGAAGCCCCCTTTATATATTAAAAGGCTGCAGTAGGGTCTAACCAGTTGTCTAGGCTCTGACTCTGTTCTAGCTCTCTGAGCATTTTTGTGGGACTCCTCTAAACCTGTTCTAATAGATCCATGTCTTCCTTGTGCTGGAGTCCCCAGAATGGGACATATACTCCAGATGAGGTCTCTGGAGAGCAGAGAGTGAAGGGGCAAAATCACCTCCGTCAACCCACTGGCCACTCTTCTTTGGATGTGGCCCAGGATCCAGCTGGCTTTCTGGGCTGCAAATGCGCATTGTCAGCTCATGTCCAGTTTTCCCTCCACCAGTACTCCCAAGTCCTTCTTGGCAGGACTGCTCTCAATCCATTCATCCCTCAGTCTGTATTGAGACTGGGATTGCCCTGACCCAGGTGCAGGACGATGCACTTGACCTTGTTGAGCTTCGTGAGTTTTACATGGCCCACTTCCCAAGCCTGTCAAGCCCCTCTGGGTGGCAGCCTATCCATCTGTCACATCAACTTGACCACTCAGCTTGGTATCATATACACACTTGCTAAGCATGTACTCAGTCTTACTGCCTATGTCACTAGTGAATATGTTAAATATTATTGGTCCCTACATGAACCCTTAAGGAACACTGCTCGTTACTGGCATTAAACCATTGACAGTAAATCTTTGTCCAATACAGCCATCCAGCCAATTCCTCATCCTTCTAACAGTTAATGTATCAAATCCATATCTCTCAAATTTAGGCATAGGAATGTTGTGGGGAATGGTATCAAAAGCCTTAGAGAATTCCATGTAATTTTTACCTTTTTGAACATTTAGAATTTCGGAGACAGAGAAAGGAACATATTGAGTACTGGCTATGAGATTGTGTATGGTGTTACTGTTTTCACTCTTCTTCCTCAGAGAACTGTGAGTAGTTTGTATTAAGCCCATTAAAATATTTTCCTGTGTTTTAATTATTCTCTTAATTCACAAATGTTCACAATTTCATTTTGAAGTCTCTTTAATAATTGTTTTTACACCTTTCTCTTCTTTTCATAACTTTTGTTGTCTTTCCTCAAAACATTAACAGAGGAGTAATTTTTTTGGCCACAAGGTTTATTTTGAACCTGTATGAAATCTTACCACATTCAAGTCTCTATGCATTGCTAAGAGGAGAAAAACATTGTATTTCTTCATCTGTAGTGTTTACAATAGATATCATAACGGTTTCTTAAAAAGCAATATTGAAGATCTGACAGGCATTTGAAAGTATTTCTCATGCATGACTCATGCCTTTCCCTACCCCCACCAAAAATACTGTCTAAATGTCATTATTAGTAAACATTCTGAGGAGCGGCAGATTACTGTTCATAACTTATGGTGTTCATTGATTTGTTGGAAACTACTGTTCTTCTCTCTGAGCTCCATATTTCCTCTTTCTACTTCTTAAGTATGAGGGCTTTTTATACATTAAAGATTTTTCAAACAGCCCTGAGACAAATGTCAGGGAAATTAGATTATCATACCTCTGGAGAACTGAATTTAGTTGGCTACCACTCTTCAAGGTGCTGTAGGATACGATTATCTCCTGAGATTTCACACTCACTTATCTTAAATAGCTTATGCATTTCCTAACACTTTTTAATGGTTTTGTATTTCTATCCAAACTTAACAAGAAATAGACAGTTTGTGCTTTGAAAAGGAGCTTGTTGACGTTCATGCGCATAATGCTAATCATGATAAAAAAAGGTTTATTATTCTTATTTGGAGCATGGGTTACATGAAAAACTGAAATCTATACAAGGTGCAGAAGACTTTTAACCATGGCAATTTTTGTGGCTTCTCTTCAACAAAGGGATTCTGAGAAGACCTGCTAGGATGATCTTCACTGTGTAAAGCTCGTGTGATAGGAGAGAAGAGGCTCTTCTGTAAATGAAAAATTGTTTTTCATAGATATATTACGAGAATAAAAGTAATCAAAGAAGTAAAACTTTTTAAGCTAAGGGGGAGTGTTGAGTGAAGCAGTGTAGAAATGGTAAAAAAAAAAAGGCAACTCTATATTGAAATAAGAAAATTATTAAGCAAAAGTGGAAGAATGTTGTGGAACAGTCATCACATGATCTTTGTGCAGAAAATACTGTGACATACTTTTTAAAAATAATATGATAATTCTTGTCTTATGGTTAGATTTTGTGCAGATGTTTTATCACAGGATGAATTTTGCTTTTAGTATTTGAAAAAGGAAGTATATTTTGTTCTAATATCATGTGCTTCATAGTACTTACAGTACAAAATAAGAACTTCTGCTGTTTTACTTGCTGTAAACTTTTTTTGCCCCCCAGTCCTAGGCTTTGTATCAACATTATCTGAATAATCCAAGAAGACTCCACAATAAAGTGATCCTGTTCAAATTCTCCATGAACATCTAGGATTTATTTTTGTAAACTGAGGGTCAGTAATACTGCCTGTCTGGAAAGACCGCTATGGTAAAAGAAAGATCAGACTGCTGAGAAGATAAAAACCAAGAAGTGGTAGGATTTTAGTTGTGTCTCAGTTTCTGGAGTGGAGTTCTTCTGACTGTTCTGGTCAAGTAACTCTTCTTCTTTATTAACTACACCTGTCTTTGACAGGGCTTTTAGGAAATTAAGTTATTACCTTTTGGATTTCATCACATGCCCAATATATAACCAATATTTTCAGGAAGACCTTTTCTTCTCTTGCTGTTTCTCTGGGGTGTTAACATTCTACTTGTCAGATTAAAAAAAACCCAAAACTGAGATTTTGACCTGTGAAATGAACCAGCCTCTTGAATAAAACAAGATTGACTGTTAATTGGCAAAAGCCCCTTTAAAAAGCATTTTCTGTCTTGCTGACTGTGTATTTTGCCTATATTGCCATATAATGGACTGAATACTGGCCATAGATGACTGGAATCACTTTGGGTTTCATTGGGACTATGTGTTAAAAAAACTAGGCTGGATTTAAGTTATTTTTTTTCATCCACAGTGTACACAGGATCCATATCCTATTGGGATAGTGAGTGGGTACAAAGACCCATATCCTATTGGGATAGTGAGTGGGGAAACGACACAGACAATTCAGAAGGCATACAGGATTAGGCCCAGCTGCTAACTAATGCCAGGAACAAGCCATCTGTGTTTTTCAGATTGCAAGCAAAAGCACCAGATGAAATTCTGTAGTGAATTGTTAGAAATTAGGTGGGACTAAACAGCATAGAAAGGTTTAATTCCCTTTTCCTAATTCAGCATATTTGAGTGTGGGCAAGGATAACAATAATGAATGCTCTAGAGACCTGGAGGAGGTTTTAACTCAAGGTAGTATACCTGTGCTACATAATGAGGAACAGTCACAGTTTTTATATGATTATCATCATTACCTTTGAACTTGATTACTTCAGTCCTTAGCTAATTCTTAATCTCAGCCTTGGAGCAGATAGACACTTGGAGTAGCTTGGCACTCTGTTTCTTAAAAAAATGAGGAAGTGACTGAATGTGATTTTTGTCTTTAATGCTATTGCACAAAAATAGAATGTAGAGTTATTTCCCAAGCTATTGGGCACTTTCCAACGGATCTTTACCTTTTGATGTCAGTACACTATGTTTGTGGATTAAGTCTTTGTTTTTGTTTCCTGCTAGATTTTCGTTTCCACTTTGTTTGCAAATCCAGAAATTTTGCAAACTCACAGAGTGCCAATCTAGTATAAAATTTTATTTTTAAGTGTATTCAGGAGTCCCAAATGATTGACAGTACCTTTTAAGTTCATTCTTTATAAGTCACACTTTATGAGTTTATCCCATAGAGGCAGTTTGTACTGGAAGTTGTACTAATTTTTGAATTTGGCCTATGACATTTATAAGAACTATCGTTTGGACATGTCTGCTGCTGTTAGGCTTACTGTACAAAAGCAGATTCTCAGGAATCTTGCCAGGACATAGATGGGGGTGACATAGGCATTGGCACAGGCTTTCTTAATACAGGGAAGTTAGTATTTTGTCCCATTTTAATTATATCTTTTAAATGCATCAAGTCAGAATATCTGTAGCTGAGTTGTGAAACTTTACTTGTAATAAATCTGCAGGGCAGAAAACCTGTGGAGTGCTGAAGACAGAGTGTAACAGATATGAAGAGTTATTTTGAAACAGTGTAGCTTTGAGATTTGAATATTACTGTGCTGCAGCATAAAGACCTTTTCTGGCACTTATTTTGAGTGGCACAAGACTACAAGTTCAGTTCCTCGTGGGTTTCAGTTGGCACGCAAGCTGGAAGCATGCATGGAGCAAGTACTAAACAATGGAGGTTGCTTTCCAAACTGAACAGTGAAATATCAGTTTACTGCAAATTATCTCCCTGGTAAATATTTTGTAATGTTTGTTAACGTGGTAGATTGGGGTTTTTTTTTAAATTTTTTTTCCTAGCCAGATATTAACTATCTTGGATATTAAGTGACTGACTTGGATCCAGGGAGGAAAAGTTCTTTTACTATTGCGATCCATTGAATATGCCACACACTTCACCCTTCTAGTTCTCCTCAGCCAGGAAATAGCTAATACTGACATACTGGCATGGTGACAATGTACTGTTAAAAATGTCATGAATTCTAAAGAGAAAAACCTATGCTTATCTATGGTAGACATGTTTGGCCGTCTTTTAAGTGTTCAGTTTGCAAATAAGGCATGTCATTTAGAAATCATAATCTGTCACACTGTTTTTGGTGTTCCAAAACTATACCATACATATTGTGACCGCTCTGAAGTTGTGAAACTGCATGGATATGAGAGGTATATTACAGAATGTTGCACAGAACAGGTGAAAAAGTGAAAAAATCTATTTCTTGGAAAAAAAGTTCATCAAGACAAGATTTTACATAAGGACAAAATATCTGTTCCAGTCCAGACCTTGATTTGTGATGTTTATTACCCAAATTCATCCATAACATTTAATATGCTCTGGGACAGGACAGCAATTTTAGTGTATAGTACTAGTCCTAAAAGGAAATGTTCCCTTCCTGCCTGCCTTCCTTTCAGCCATAAAGTTGTTACTTGCATACTGGGGTCTCATTTTTGTATCTGCTTCTTTTTTAGCTTTAACTTCTTTTTGCCAATTACATTTTCACCTGGCACAGAATTAGTTGTTGTACAACAGTTAAAATTCAGTGAATACATTAAATGAGGTTTGGACTTAAATGCTCTCAACTTTTAATTACATCAGATTTCAAATATTGGCCCAACTTCGTCTTCTGTGAGTGGTTCCAACTAAAGTCAATAGGAGTATTTTATGAGTTATGCAACAGGATTTTTCTTGCCTTCTCTAAGAAATCTTAAAACCCCCTCCAGTATTTCTCCAGTTCTTATTCTGAGAAAATTCAAGTTAGAATATGGACTGTGTTCTAACTTACCTGTTATGCTGACAGAAAGGAAAATGCCAAGTGAATTATCTAAATAATTTTTTCCTAGGCATATTTCAAAAGAAACAAATATTAACATAAATAAAAATATATATGTATTCAAATATATGTCTAATTTATATTTGTATAATTTCTGATCATCCTATTTTAAAATTAATTACTGGATATCTGTGTGGAAGCAAGTTGTTTTATTTTCAGACTGGTAAGTATGAAAAATGCTTTTGAAATATCTTGTTGACCCAATTAAAAATAAAAGTAGTCATAAACAACTTGTCCTACCTTCGAGTCTATTTGGTTTCCAAAGTCATCTTTTTCAAGACTTTTTCTGCCCACATTATCCGGGACAAGGAGCACAACATTATGTATGAAAATACAATTATTCCTATCAACGTGCCTAAAATTTTAACCACAGTCTTTACTGTAGGGTGTATTGTACAGGCCTATCTTATATTTCATGATAGTTGTCTCAGGATCAGAATACCTTTTTTAATCATAAAAATGAATTAACACCAGACTCTTTCACTGAAAAGGGACTTGTTCATTTTAACTACCAAAGAGATGAAAGCTAAACAGTAAAAAGCTTAACATTTTCAGATAGAGGTAAAACTTAAAAGAAATACCTATCAAGTAATTAGAACTCTTTTCCTTGCACAAATACATCCTAAATTAAACCATTAAGTTTTTTTAAAGTGTTCATTTAGTGATACACAGGTCAAGGTTTCATCATCAGTAGAATGCTAAATGTAAGTAAAAATTGGTATCATGTAGAGTATTCTTCCATGAATTGATGTTTTATGTCTGCTTAGTTATATTAAGGAAAAATTTCTTCTTTGTATCTGTCACAAACAATGACAGAAGACACAACATGGTGCTTCAGAGTAGCTGCAGCCCTTGGAATCTGCCTGCCCCCAGGACAGAGGTCGTTGGAGGGGGAATGGACAACACCACCACATATGAGGACTTTGCAAATTTACACCGTCCTTCCAACAGCAGGAAGGTTGTTTAGTGTAAATGTCCTGCAGCATGTCAATATTGAGATTTTTGTTCTCTTATCATCTCCAGTGTTAACAGCTCAGCAGGGAAACTCTTGCTTCTGCTTATATCTGTGCAAATTGTCTCTTATGAAACCCTCTCATAAGGGACATAGGCAAATGTCCAGTTTCTGCAGTGGTGATGTTTGTTTATTTGCAATTAATTAGCCTGAGATTTGGCTCAATGATTTGGAACCTGAGTTAGCAGGTAACTTTAGCAAGAGGAATGAGGTCACCCTGTATTTTGTACTTTGGGACATTGTACCACGTACATCCCAGCCTGGAGTCACAGCGTGAAGCTGCCATGTGAGTGTTCCTTTGGGGTGCCACTAGGCATAATTTAGTATTATGGGCTAAATATGTTGTGCTTAAGGAATTCTTTGCAATTTTACAGCTGCAGCCTGATCTAGATACCCTTAAGGATCCCCAGCAAGGGAGCTGGGTATGCTGCCTGCTCACTTCCACTCTGCTTCCAGAGAAAATGCCCTCAAGTATTAATTGCGGCCCACTGATCTTTTTGGAATGATGTTTCAGTGTCCAGGTTGAAAAGGCTGGACATCACTGCTTTAAGCAGACTGGAAAATTCAAATCTACATTGTATTTCTTTAGGAAAATAAGACAGTTGAGAGAATTTCTAGTGTTTTAGATACTCTATTAAATAATAACTTGTCAGTCACATTGAAAAGGGCAGTGGAAGCAGAAGCCAAAATATATAAAGAAGTATTAGTGGGCGGTAGGTTTTTTTCACAGTGCTTTTTGAGCAATTAGCATAGAGAGTGTCATTCCAGGTAGAAGTGTGTAAGAAAAAATTAAATAACATTGTATATTTAGATGGATTATCATCTCCTATAGCTCTTTCAAAAATAAATGTTAACTTCCAAGTACAGCAGCGGAAACCTCAAAAAATTTGGTGAAAGTGGGATTTTTCTAGTTTTGCACTAGTACAACTGAAATCAGACCCTATTTTCTATCATATTTTCAACCTAAAATCAAGTCTAAAATGTCAGACATATGTTGTAGGATTTAAAAAGTATTTTAGATCTATTCAGGACTTAATGAATTCTCACTTGTTATCCCTCTCAGACACAGAAAATCTCTTTGTTATGTCTTATTTTTCACCTCTTTAAGTTTTTGCAGCCACTTCCCACATTCTCTGCAGTTTTTTCAAATATTTCTTTATAAATCATTTAGCTAATGAAGAAAATATTGTAATAAAAGTTTCCCACCTCTCTGATAAATATTCTTTGTACCATGCTGCTGAGTCATTTTCTCTGTCTTTCTCTTCCTTGGTGAATATTTTAGTTTTTGTATTGTGGGGCTGCTCCAGATGGAGAGGTTTAGACTAAATCACCCAGGACACCCTCAGTCCTAATGATCATGACACAGTGGACTCAGGGGCATCCAGTGACACATGCACAGTCTCATGCTTTCTCAGCAGGGGAAAGGGTATCTGGCTACCAGTGCTCTCCTGGGTAACAGTTTTACAGATACCAAAATGTGTCTTTTGTTTCTATTCATGAAGATGCCCTAAATGGAAATCTTTTAAAAATGTCCATTTTTATTAGGTGCTGTTTCCACTTTTTTGAAACCCTCATAATTTTTTCACCTGGTGAACCCAAGGCAGAAATGCTCACTCCTGTTCATTAAGACTTGGGATGTTTTACCAGAGTGCGCTTTTCTGTGAATAAACAGCTGTTCAGGGCAAGAAAAATACCCAGCTCTAAAATGAACAAACTTCTTAAGATCATTTGCTTTCAAAACGGTGAGTGCAAGTGCCATTGTATAATGAAACGTCACAGGCACTTAATTTTTATGGAGCAGTTATTGACTGGTCACTGTGTTCATTTTCAGACATTATTGCCAAGGTCAGTTAAAACTAACCAAAGTCTAGATCAACATACTAAAACCTTGCCAAGATTTTAGCCACAATTTACTGTCATGGTCTGTTTTCAAAAAGGCCAATCACAGCTTTTAATGTCTGTATTCTTTTACCTCTTATCTTTTCATTATACCTTTCCCATTTTCATGTTTCCCAGTAAGTGTCAGTTCCTACAGCTGAGGTTTATTTTGAATTGTTAAATATATTCATTCTACTGGAGCTTTGAACATGAGTTTATGATTACTTCTTGGCATATAGCTTTCCTCAGTGGGATGTAATAAATTAGTCTAATCATATGGTGAGTACTTACTTCATCCTGTGTTTGTTCCTGCTAGGAAGTGAAATTGTGTCTGTAATTGTATGCAAATCCCTTCACCAGAATAATCAAGGGAAGCGTATGTGTAGCTGCCCATCCTCCACAAGAGAAGCATAAAAGTAACCTTTTAACTTTTAACTTTTTAAATTAAAAACTTTTAAGTCTACTTAAATGAAATGTTGTATCTTCATATGTAAAATGTAGCTACAAAATCGAAAAATTAAATTAAAAGATATGTGAGTAGCAGATATTTGGATAACATTGCTGGTTGCTTTTAGTCCTGCTTTTTTAGATATGCACAATACTATGTTAATAGTGTTCATGGCATTGGACCTGAGAAATAATAATATTTGGATTTTTCATTTTAAACACGGAGGAATTTCTTCTCCTCTGAAAATACAGGGGCCAGGTGATGAAGGGTTTGTGAATTGCCTTCAGAAGGTGCCTATTTCCTTCCATTGCCTGCAGAAGGATACTGGAGTAACTAGCTCAGAGTTAGCCAGCGAACTTTCAGTTGAGATAAATTCTCCTGCAAGTCTCTTACTTTGAGGCATGTTTTATTTATTGGCCTCAAATCATTTTGATTTGCTTCTTTGACCTCTATCAAATATTTTAGCATTATTTTTTTAAATGTTGGCACCAAAAAGAGATTTAGTCATGTAGGAGTAGTCCAGTGTCCTCTATGAAGATCATATTATTCTCTTCCCTGTTTCTCTGGTTTTACTTGTAGGATTTGGTTCTTTTTAAGAAATTCAGATTCTAAGCCTTTTTCAGGATTTAGTTGAGAGTGATATTTTCAGTCCCTCAGATGAAGTGCCTGGGAGGTGCAAGATTATTCAATATCATAGAATCATAGAATCATTTCAGTTGGAAAACACTTTTAAGATCAAGTCCAAACATTACTCCAGCACTGCTGTGATCACCACTAAGCCATGCACCTCAGTGCCACATCTACATGTCTTTCAAATGCCTTTTGGGATAGTGACTCAACTGCTTCCCTGTGCAGCCTGTTCCAATGCTTGACAACCCTTTCCATGAAGAAATGTTTCCTAATATCTAATCTAACCCTCCCTCGGTGCAATTTGTGGCCGTTTCCTCTTGTTCTGTCACATGTCACTTGGGAGAAGAAACCAACCCCCAACTAGCTACAACCTACTTTCAGGTAGCTGTAGAGAGCAAGAAGGTCTCATCTGAGCCTCCTTTTCACCAGCTCCCTCAACTGCACCTTACCAGACTTGTGCTCCACACCCTTCATGAGCTCTATTGCCCTTCTCTGGACAAACTCCAGCACCTCAAAGTCTTTCTTGTAGTAAGTGGCCCAAAACTGAATTCGAAGTGCAGCCTCACCAGTGTCAGGTACAAGGGAATGATCACTGTCATTACACTTCAATAAAAGCCACTATATGAAATCTTCAGATGTTTCACAAATTGTTTCTCCAGTCCAAAAAGAAAGAGCCTCATCTTAATTCTGGTTTACATCAGAAGAGCAAAGAGGTAATTTTAGGAGCTCGAAGCAAATCATAGATATTTAGGCTCCTCTCCAAATTGCTGGATGATTTTTGAGGGGGGGAGGCAATCAACTTTTAATAAATTTGGGGTCCTTGTGTCAGTTTAAAAGAGACAATGATTTATTTCAGACTCACTTCAAACAAACAGTACCCATACTGTAATGATAGCATCCAAATTTTAAGTCATGTTTTCCCAGGATATGTAATATTTCTCTGAAAAAAGGTAAATACTTGAAAGTATACATTTCAAAAATAACTGAAATTTAACAACTTAATAAATTAACAACAATTTAATAAAATCAGAAATATTGTGTCTGGGACCTACAAATAGAGCTTACAGAAGGAGCAAAGTCTTATATTATAACCCGCTCTGTAGCCCCCAGTAAATATGGCCACAAGTGTATAGGGATAGAATTAAGGTTGATGCCTTTAATATGAATGTTTATTAGCACGAATGCCTGTTGTTTCAGCCTGAAGATTCTTATTTCTTTTTGTCTCTCTCATGCATGCATTAGAAATGACACTGCTGATAGGCAGAGATCGTCAGGTATTTTATAGTAAAAGACTACTTTTCTAACAAATCCCTGTAGAAAGGAGGCAGAAGATATGACATCAAGATCTTCATTTAGTACCCACAGTCAGTACTGTCCTAGGTCACAGGTATCTTACTGAGACAGATACTTTGAGGGGAGAAGTAATATGTGACAATATAATTAAAGACAGTACCATAATACATTAACTAGAATACATTAGGGTGCTGGTAATTTTAAGATATATCAGCTCTCAAGAGCTTTATCTTGCAGCCTTAATATTCTGTGACGTGTTTTTTGTGGATGTTATTCAAACAAATGTCTGTGTACATTTGTATATCATCAAAGGGCAAATTAAATCCTATTAAATTGAGACTAGAGAGGTAAGTAGTTGGGAAGCTAGCAATTTCTGGAAAATAGCTGTGCATCAATGAAGATACTGTGTAAGTAAGATAATTTCTTAGTAAGAAAGATAATTTCTTAACCTTTAGTGTTCCAGACTATAGGTTTTGGTGAAATTAGGAATTTTGGTTTTAAGGCATTGCACTAAAGAAGTTGAACTATAATGTTTAAAAGCAAGGAACATTTACAACTAAAATAATTATTTGTTAAATAAATAGTAATAATGTTAATAAAGAGAAAAGGTAATAAGTTAAATATTTGAACGTACTGTATTTTTTTCCAAAATAAGTTCACTTTTTCCTGTTTTCTGTCCTTTCATTAAAAATACTGATGCACATTAGCCCTAATGATAGTTCCAAGATGACATATCAGATAACTGGTTATTTAGAGAGACTATGTAGCTGATCTGACAGAGAGTAAGCATAGCACAGGCTTTCTCTTTTTTCCCTTCCTTTTTTTCCTACTTGTTGGCTTAATAGCTGGGGGGTTCTAGGTAATAGTTTGTGAAGTTCTGATAACACTGTAATTACACACAGTTTCTGATTTAGCATTCAAGGTTCTGTAGGAAGAATTAGCTAAAATTTGCTAAGAATGTGTCTTCCTTTTTGCTTGTAAACTACAGAGAAGCCAAGATCTCTCACCTGAGGCAGTTGTGGCATAACTAAAAATAGACAAATAAAAGCCAATAATACATAAAATGCTAACAAGGAACAAAAACTTGCTCTTGGTGTAAATATGCTAGGCTGTTTTCATCTCTGTGCATGCTTGTCATAAGAAAGATTATGGGACTTTCACGTTATTTTGAAGGGACTGAGTGAAATGCTAAGGGTAGTGGTATCTGGAAACTGTGAAGACACAAACAAAGCTATCAGACTGGCTTCAAAACCAGGGGTTTTCTTCAGTCCCTCTCAAGTTCCCACTTAGCTCTATCACTTGGCACTTTAATGAGACCACCTTTACAGTGTATTTCATATGAAGGCTGCAGACTCTGAAATGCAAAGAAGGGGGAAAATCTCGCTGCTGTGTAGGTGTAGCACAAATGGGACCTGACATAGCTTGAATCTTTGATCATGAATTCATATTGTGGTGTAAGCCAAACCTCCTCCCATATGGTCCCTGAAAGTGCATAACTTGGATGATGATGTTCCACATTAAATTTTTTTTTTTTTTTTAAAGAAGTCATGGTTGTCATATATTGACAGAATTTTCTTGTAGCTTTATGTTGTCCTCAGGAAAAAGGGATTATTAAATACTGCAGATGAAGCTGCATGGGTACCAGTCTCTAAAGGATTAAGGGAGAGAAGGGCAGAAAGTTTGACCTACAGCTTGGTTTGGAGGTGTGTTTCAACACCAAGAAAATAATCAATGTCACAGTTCTAAGGGAGGCAAGAAACATGAATCATAAAAGTAGTTTCCCTTATCATCAAATATTCTGAAATATTTGAAGCAAAAATGCAATAGAGGAAATGGCTAAATTGGCTCCATTATTTCCTCAGTTTTGTTTAATTGACATTTTATTACATCACTGACATTTTATTATGACGTTGATTGATCATTGACAGTATAGGTGGCTTAATTCACAACCTACATCATAATAAATACATTTGAAAGTACATAGAATTTGGAAAGCTAAGTAAATCCAAACATGGATTTTTTAGAAACAAATTATTTGAGATAAATTAATTCTCATTCTGTTACAAAATAATGGGGGTTTTTTTAGATATTGAAAAAAAATTCTAGTACAAGTTTTTCCACAATTTCCATGAAATTTTGCTAAATGAGGATACTGGGTTTGCATGGCAAGGTTTTGTAGCAGGGGGGCTACAGTGGTGGCTTCTGTGAGAAGCTACCAGAAGCTTCCCCTCTGTCCAACAGAGCCAATGATGGCCAGCTCCAAGATGCCATCAAACTAAAGCCAAGATCATCAGCAACAGTGGTAGCACCTCTTGCATAATGTATTTAAGAAGGGAAAAAACCCCATGCAACAGAGAGGAGTGAGAATATGTGAGAGAAAGGGCCCTGCAGACACCAAGGTCAGTGAAGGAGGCAGAGGAGGTGCTCCAGAGTCCAGAGCTGAGATTCCCCTACAGCCCATGGAGGTCCACATCGGAGCAGATCATAGAATCATAGATGGTTTGGGTTGGAAGGGACCTTAAACATCATCTAGTTCCAACAGCCCTGCCATTCCACTGGACGAGGTTGCTCAGAGCCCCATCCAGCCTGTCCTTCTTGAATGTCTCCAGGGATGGGGAGTCCACAACTCCTCTGGGCAAGAGTGGCCTTGTACAACCATATGGCTGATTGAAGAATGAAGGGGTGAAGGGAAGGTGTTTTAAGCCTTTCTTCCCCTTATTATTTTACTCTGATTTGAGTGACAATAAATTAAATGAATTTCTCTGAGTTGAGACGGTTTTGCCCATGACAGTAATTGGTGATTAATCTCTCCCTGTCTTTCTCTTGACCCACAAACCTTTTATTGTATTTTCCCTCACCCTGTCCAGTTGAGGAGGAAAAGTGATAGAGCAGCTTTGTGGGCACCCAACAGCCTGCCCAGGTAAACCCACAGCAGTGAGCTAAAGAAATTTTGTCCTGATGAAATATCTAGAAGATCTCTAAAACACTGGTCACACTCAGAAGAAAGTATATCAGGTTCCCTGTCAAATAAAGAGGTATTAAGTATTGATCTGTTCTGGTTTTTTTCCCCAGTATCTTTGTTAAGGATTTGTATGAAGAAATATAAAATATGTTTGTTAATCTTGCAGATGATAAAAATTTAAGAGAACTGTGTGTACTCTAGAATAAACTTTTGAAAAAAACCCTCATTTTCACTAATGCTCTTCAGGAAAGACTTGGATCAACTGCAACATATCCAGAGGAAAGCAAGGAAAAATTTCCAGAATCTAGACTAAAACATTTTCCACAAGGAAAACCTGAAAGAGTCATGTTTCATAAAGAGAAGTGCAGATAGAAAAGAAATGTAACAGCAGCCTTCAGTTACATAAAGGATTGCATTAAAGAAGAGGGGAACAAACTGTTCTCCAGGTCTACTAGAGATAGGACAAGAATGAGAGGCTTTAAATTATGCCAGGGGAAACTTAGGTTAGACTTTAGGAAGTGTCTCCTAGTGATAAGAATAATTAAGCAATGAATATATTACCTAGGATGTTACAGAATCCTCTTCAGAGATTTTTAAGGACAAAGAAAGTTATCTGTCTAGAATGTTTTAAATATAATTCATATGTCCTGGGGAATGGAGGGATAGAGAGGAATAGATTAAATTATTTCTTTAGTTCCCTGTCATTTTCCAATCTATGCATAATTTCTATGAATTAAACACAAGAAGGACTCAGAACACACCTGTAGTTTTAACTTTCACTCTATCATCTAAATTGACCTGTTTGTATGTACTTTTTGTTGAATATTCTGGCTCCAACTGAAAATGCAGAGAAAATCAGGATTGCAAATGAGTTATCATATGGCAAAATTTAAATGACAGAGCTTACAAATCTTACTGATTGTGTTTGAGTTCTGGAAGCTTTACGTTCACCAAAAATTTGAAACAAAACTGTAAGTTAATGAAAAGGTATTAATCACAAAGAGGAAAACTAAAATACTTTTAGAGTTTGAGTGGTTCTAGTTATTGGTGGAATGTATGATTATGAATCACTCGTACTGTAAATTTCTTGTATGGTTTTCAGCACTGTATTGTCTGGATTCATCTTGACAAGATTTGGCTAGATAAATGGTAGGTTTCACTAAGCCTTTTGTCTAGACTGCTTCAGTATTCATTGAAGAAAGAGAAAAGTACCTCTGAGATAGATAGCTAGATACCTCAGACCAAAAAAATGCCTTTTTTTAATGGGATACATATCTCTCCTTTGAAATCTTGGGTGATTAACTTAGACAACTACTCCATAAACAGCTAGAGCTAAGCAACATTAATCCAGTCTTGAATATCAAGTATCTTGATTTATCCTTACCAAATTACTTGATCATTTATTCTTCACTTCTGTGGTATGTTGGATTTGTAAAAGATTTAGTTCTTCTACTCATTCTGATATGAATTCTTGTAGCTGGAAGTAGCTTTTCTAAAGTAGCTACAGCAGTATCTGGGGCTTTTGGGATCACAGCTAATCTTGGGAATGGGATCTATTCCTATTTGAAAATTAATTGGACCAGAAAGAGGAGCAAATAAATTTGTGTTTCAGTAACATGCAGTATATGATGCCCATCTTTGGAAAAGACCCATGTTTGTCAGAGATGCTTTCTGTTCATGGTGCCATAACAAATGTATTTCATATGCTGCTTCCAGCCATTTTATCCTGTTAACTTGGCGATTCAGTATTGTTAGTCTGCTAGCCAGAGTAAAATACAGTCATAATTGTCTTCACTGTAGAAAATCAATAATAAGTAACTGTGCAAAAGTTCCAAAATGAGAATTATTATTGGGGGCACTACTGTTTGGAGCAAGTAGCCACTTTGCTTTCTGTCTCCTGGCAAGACCATCAGGAATGTGCTTAGAGGGTTGGGAAAATGCTTTCCCAGCATGAAAAGGCTGCTGTAAAATGAAAGTTACTGAAATTTAATTATATCATGTAATTGGCCACTGAAATATTTTCTGGTCAAAGCAAGCAAGGAAGGGGGAAAAAACCAAAAACCCAAGAACAAAAAACCTCGAAACAAACAAATGAAAAAGATAAGGAAACAAGCAAAAAATGTGCATTTCAGCAGAAAAATAGCTCAAGACAATGCTCCTTTATCTCTTCAGTTTATTTCAAACATGCTAAAGAGATTTAGATATCAGATTTTACTTTTCATATAATTGTAAATAAATGAAAATAAATGATTGACTGCTGAAATGAAATTGGATAGAGTGAAGCCTAGCTGGTATACCAGAGAACAAATAAAAAAACCTGAAAGGCAACCGAAATTTTAAAATCAAAAATATTACTAATGATTTCAGCTACTTCGGTGGAGGAAGGTTGTGTATAGGCTCCAATTATGGCACTGTTACAGTGGGTAGGAGGAATCCTGGACTACAAAATTGCTCATTTTATACACTTTGGCCTCCGGAAGACATCTGACTCTGAAGAAGTACTAATCTCACTCTAAACAGATACAGCACCAGGTGCACATCTGGTATTATTTTTGTATGGCTGATGTACTTTGTGATGAAAAAATGCCTATGGAGTGTAGAATGAGAGAAGAAGACTTGAAAAAATCTGAGATTTTTTCCTAAGGTATTTAGCTGTAGTATCAACCTTAATATGTAAGTTTTTTGCAGTAGGCATCTCCAACTCTGATTTTATTTTAAATAAATGAAGTAGCTTCTCAGTTTCAGGTTTGTTTTCCAAACATTATGATTGTGTGCTGTTTTTTAGGGGGGGGGGAGGGAAAGCAGTATGTTAGATCATCACAATTCCACCTGAGCAAGGAGAGAAGGGATTAGGAAAACAAGGTCTTTGTAGACTTGCACTCTCCCTGTTTTGGCTCCAGTATGTTGAGGTGAAATTGATATTACTGGTCCTAAAGCAGTTGTTAGTAGTATCTACATTTAAGCAATGACCTACAACAGACTTCTCAACCCAGGTCATTTGAGGAAAATTCCCCAGAATCTAATCCCATAAAGAGGAAAAATAAAGCCATGTAATGTCCTTGCAGTTGGGAAGGGCTTCACCTTCCAGGCAGTTGTATTGGTGTTTTGTGTTCATAGATTTGATAATTTAAAAAAAAAAAAAAAAGTGAACAAACTCCATGAAGAACTAGGATGTTGTTGATACAGATTTCCAGGCTTCAACAAGTTATGCTTGGGCACAGCCATTTGTCTTTTTTGATAAATGCTTATCTGCATTTCAAGGTTAGTTGATGAGGAAGGGTTACTACAAAAATTTGTAAGAATTTAGCTTACTTTTATGTATTGACATAGTCCTAAACATTTTTTTAAATAATGTTGTTTTGAAAAGCATGGATTGTGCAGCTCAGCTGATATGAGTTAGCCTAGGGCTTTTTTAGTTGGCTTTTATGCAATAAATAGTATTCCACAATACATGGGATAGAATGTATTACAGAAAATAAATCATTCATCTGTCTGTAGCATAACTGAGGATAAACAGCAGATAACTAGAAAATAAATACCTTTTAGATGACAACTGTAATATTCATATCTGCTGTCTTTACTTGGGCAAACATATTTCTAAAGATTAAGAATTTTGTCTGAATGGAAATGCTGCATTCTATTTCTGAGTATTATACCAGGTTAGTTTCGGGGGGGAGGGGGGGTTACCTTATAAAATGTTTGCAGCAACTACTTTTTTTCCCTGTCAGCTGAAACCAATTATTTTGGACAAATAAGCATTCTCCACAGCATGTCTAATTTTTATGCCAACTGAACCTGTGAATGCCTTTATTCGCTCTGTGTAAACTCCATCCTTGTCAGTGTGTTATATTAAAAATTGTTCCTGCCCACTGAATAGATGACCATACCACTGATTACTTGTGTAGGGATTCTGAACTCTTCTGATGGAGAATATTGCACCACATCCACTTACTACTGTTTAGCTGTGTTATGCTATATGTGAAAACCCTTATCTAAGTGCCAGCTACTGACAAGAAGCTACAGAAGCTTCAAATGCATGAATGAAGGCAGTTGCTAATGAAATGTGGCAAGTCAAACCTTGATCCAAGGTAGAAGAAAAGGTTTTCTATGTGTTTGTCTGGTATTTGTCGTGCTTTATGCTGGGATAAATTAGCAGTTTGATCAAAACACATCTTAGTAAAGTTGTCCAAGTGAAGTAAAAAAGGAAGGAGAGGATGTCAATTGCTGTTTCAAACACTATTCATTCTGAATCAAAGAAAATGTTAATTAGTGTCAGGAAGCTGAATTAAGTAAATGTTGACTGCCTGTATAGCGAAGATCAAATCAAAGTTACCGTGTAAGTGAAGCAGGAACCTCTGTAACATTGGAATGGTTTTAATGTATGTCTATACATGGAAATGAATAGGAAATGAAGCAAGAAATACAATGTTTAGGAAAGAATCTCGACATGATTTGGAGACATAATTGCAGGCAAAAAGGAAACTGAATATAGCAACAGGAAAAGCAGAATGATTATGTAGCAATTAACAGGAAAGCTGTATATATCTTTGAAAAAAAATAACAGTCATCGGGTTAAAAATATATGCTGAATACCGAAATGTTGTAATACTCAATGCATCAAGTATTTCAGTTCATTTCCTGAGATAAAATACTGTTTCATAAAATAAGTCTCATTTATGAGATAAAATATGTTCTGAATTTTATGTATTTGTTATAATTTTTTGCATTTTTATCTAAAATATGTCATCTGAATTGGATAAAAAACCATAATAAATGTTCATTTTGAGCGCTGGTGCATAATGTCATAATGATAAGAAAATACAGATTTTAAGTTAATATTTCAAAGACTGAAAATATCATAGGATACAGTAGAAAAATAGCTACTCCTAGATTTGCAAGAGAATTGGTTTCCCATGTGTCCTAAAATCTTCATATTCTGATAACACTATTGTTGACTTATTACTTGACTGCAGGCAAACTCAGATTTTGGTTGTGTTGTAGGTCTTCTGATAATTAGTTGTTTAGTACCTGCACCCTCAAAAGTGCTCTTTCTGAAATGTAACTTACAAAGATTCCTCTTGAAATTTTTGAGATTGCCTGATAATGCTTTTATAGGGAATCTGTCACGCAGTGTCATTTTCAAGTGCATTAAAATGACATCTGGGGGTCACTGCACTCATGCATGGGACCCTCTTGATGAAGAGGGAAAAAGGCTACCACTGGGTAGCCACATCACTAAAGAAAATTTTCAAGAGGTGAAATCTTTCGTTTGAAGGTAGCGGGAAAAATTCTGCCAGGTAATGAGTAAAAAGCCACAATGCTTTTTGTTGTGATTCTAGGCAGGAGAACCTTCTCTGAATTGTGTCATTTGTATGAACATATTACTGGGAAGCATATCTGTCCTTCTGTCCTTTTTGTCTTTTTCAAACATTAGTTTGCATGTGAAGTGTACAATCTTCATTTCTGTAAACGAGTTCACCACTTACTCTGGATAAAAGATAGAATAGCTTGTGCTTCCTGCTTCAGGAATTGGTTGAGCAAGTTAATATGCGGCTTGCAAGCTGTCTTAATGTCGTAAGCTCCTCTGCTGTCTCTCTACTGCACATCCCCAGTGGGGGGGTGGGGGGTGGGGGGTGGAAGGGGAACAAAACAAACCAAAACAACAAACAAAAGCAAACAAACCAAACCAAACCAAAAACAACAGCAACAGCAACAACAAAAAGCAGAAGGGAGAAGGTGAAGTGCTGGTAGGCCAGGATACCCCGAGATTGAAGGCAGAGAGTCTGCCCTGCAGGTTCAGGTGGTGACCCCTGACAGGACACTGCCCTTTCGTTCCATGAGTGGGCTCAAAGACGACAAAGGGGGCAACAAATAGTGCTGCTGATAAAGAGCAATAATCCTGCCTTTAGTAACAATTAATGTTTCCATGGTGCCCTTCATTCATTAACCTTTAATCTCTTTGCATACACTGATACAAACTATATGGAATCTCTGAAGCAGATCAATATGATTTCTATTCATATGTCTATACTGGCGTATATATGTATATGTATAACTAAGTGAAACAAAGAGTCGTTACTAAGAAGCATTAAAAACTGCTTGGATTAAATGTTTTAAAAGAAAAAATAATGCAAAGCATTTGAATGCTTTTGTGGTGTGCAAATACTTCCACTGGACGAGTAGGCTCAGATTTTTTCTTTGCTGTGCTGTCAAATGCCCAGATACAGAAACTGTACAAAACCAACCTGAGAAGTTGAATGCTTGACTGGAAGACTTTTGTGTGTATAAATCATATGAAGATTATCCATAATGCTGTGAATCACTCCCAGCACTCTGATCGCATCAGTTGTAAACTTTGTTAATTGCATACTGTGTGCTGATCATGGCTAGCAGCAAAGATAGGGATACATATATTCTTTTATTCCTTTTCTGCAGGAGGGAATATTAAGAGACATAATATTGATTAAGGAAAATTTCTGTTCAAAAAATGCCATGATTGTGTTACTAGTGTATTTTATCCTTTTCTTTTAGGTTATTCAATACTTCAAGCTATTATGGAAAAAGCAGGACAAAATAGCTGGCAAGTCAGTGCCATCTGTGTGGAGAATTTTAACGATGCCAGCTACAGGCGGCTTTTAGAAGATCTGGACCGAAGGCAAGAAAAGAAATTTGTAATAGACTGTGAGATAGAGAGGCTTCAGAATCTCTTAGAACAGGTAATATCTGCTTTTAATATCACTGTAAGCACGTTACTGAAACTCCATATGAGACACAATTGTGCATCACATGTCATTTATTTTCTCAATGGAAATTAAATTGATCTTTTTTTTTTTCTTCGTGGGCCTATATTTGTATGTCCACTTGCCTGCTCCACTTTCTTTTCATGTTTAATACTTGTCTTAGGAGCCAGCATGTCAGTGCAGTGAGCCCCTCCTTTCCCACTTGGGAGGTCTGTGGGTAAAGGGTGCCAGAAATCAGAGCAGCTGCATATTTGACCCTGCTTCCCAGCATCTCCCTACCTGATACATCTTGCATCAGAGTCATAGGGCTTGTGGAAAAACATAGTGTTGCTGAATTGCCAAGATGCTCTTAGTCTGTACCTTCATAGGGGTAAAGCTCAGTTTTGTTTGAGGGAGGAAAAAAAGCTTGGTTAAATTCTGTATTCTTTCTGTTTGCCAAATAGCATAGGTTGTGGATTTCTAGCCATAACATGCTTTAAAATTATTGTTACAAATATTTAAATTGATAGTTTTATTACCTTAGCAGAGTGTTTAGAGACATGAAGAACAGTAGAATAAAGGTGCTACTGAACTAGGAAGGGAAGTCAGGTTCTTCCATCAGTTAGTCATGGAAAGCTGCTACTAGATAAAGAAAATACTGGCCAAACAGATTGGTTTGGACTGGATTGTATCTATACCAATGTGCAAAGTGAATATCAAACCCTGTCACTCAGATGCAGCAAATCTGTCTCTATACAGAGTTTATGTGTAAGCTCTTCCTTGAATGATGGAAAAATAAAGTAGTGTTTTGAAAGGAAATTTTTTTTCAAATTGCAGGAAAACAACTTTAAATGGTTAACTATCTGCTTCTCGATTGATCCCACATCTTACACTGCTTTGGTGCAAGTTCAGTACATACTGCTGCTGCAGGAATTGCAGGGAATGAATGCCATCTACTGGTGCTGAACCCTCCGCCACCACGCTAGTGCACCACACACCACACTTGCCTAGTGCACTAGAGAACTTTGAAGATTTTTTAGCAAAAACATGCGTGATGCATCTGCCTCTGAAGTTACTGAAAAATGAAATGTCATTTTTGATACGGAAATGCATAAAATAGTACTCAAAAATGCATAAAATAATACTCATTGACATACATACATCAATTTTGCTTTCACTGGCAGAAGGTAAAGAAGGAAACTGAGAATTAATAGTGTGACTGATAAACCAATAACTTTTTCCATGACTGTTACAAAGAGAACAACAGACAATGCCATATTGCTACAGATATTCATTTGGCCTTTATATTGTTTTATATTCTGAATGCCATTATGTTTTGACACACACTTTCTATAGCTTATAGTTATCCTCTCCAAGTTCATCCTATATTACAGTAAAACAGAACACCCATGTGAGAGTCTTCTAAAATACATTTAGAAAAATGGTTTCTCTCTCAGCTGTGTGTGTGTACATGATGTATCTTATTTCTTTCACATGGCATGCAAATGTGACATAAAAAAAGTATGTTCTATTACCATAGGTCTTGAAGTACACCCACCATCCTGTGTAGGTGTATCTACTAATTATCCACTCAGTTTCAAAGGAAAATGAAATCATCGAGTATATGTTTGGATCTCACTGATCACACATGTACATTTTATTTGCACTCAGAAGCTGCTAGTCATTTTCCTTCTAGATTGGCACCAGTGTAGTCAGTTCATACAGGTCTGGATTTTGCACGCCTAAGATAGGGAGTTAATGCAGGCATGCTAAGTCATAACAATGAAGTGCATGGCCACAACAGACTGAATCAGACATAGTGAATTTGTCTCACGCCTCTACAGGGCAAGACTGAAAGCTAATCGAGTCCTCTTTTTATTAACTGCACAGGGAGAGTTGGGGGTAGGAGTTAACACCTAACATGCAACATACTTATATGACTTTTAGGAAGTGATTTATCTGGCTACTGTCTAATTTGGGGTAGGATACATTTATGTAGGCAATAACCTTTTTTGTACTTGTATTTATTTATGCCTAAATATAAAACCTTTGCCCTTCAATCTGTGCTGATGAAGTGAAAGAAACTAGCTTGTGGGCTTGCGGACTTTTTCTTTTCTCAGTAGTGACTATCTATATATATATTCTATGTATTATAAATATTATATATATATATATATGTATATATTTTAATTTTTTTTAACATGACCTAATTAAATTGGAATTCATGTATCATGTGAATTCCCTTCTTCCCCACTGTGCCTGGAGATTCCCTCCATCCTTCCAAAGGACAGTCACTGTACAAGCAGGAATGGCATTATAGCCAGGCTAGATAAAGTATGCAGAAGAGCTGCAGCTTTACTCTCCATTGTGAAGGTCTTGGTCTTCCTAGAAAGGCTGTCTTACAAGTGGACATGGAGTGCTAGTTTGGGGCTTCAATATGACCTTCAAAGACCAAGTGCTCGTTTAAGGATGGGCAGTCAGAAGCAATTTCAGACACAAAAGCATTTAGTTTTCAAAAATAGGAATGAAGCAAGAATGAACTAGCCTAATGCAGAAAATGCAAAAAACACCCATTTTCAGATATCAGCCATTGATTTTTTCCCTTTGCCATGAAGGCTTTAATAACTTGTTGTAGACAGGGAAGGTGACTTCACAGATGGACTAAAAGTTGGCATGTTCTTCCCTACATACACAGAGGAATTGATTAAGTTCAGTGGGTCTAATTAACTCAACTTCTTTCCTGCCTAGTTTTCCTATAATTGAGAGCCTGAGTTGTGACTATACTGTAATACTTTGCAATGTACAAGTAAATGTTCTGCAGAACATTTAGGAAAAGTAATTAAATCTCAGTAATGAGACTGTAACTCAAAGTGCTTTGCCCTTAAATCTATGCTAATGAAGGGAGGGAAACTGGCTTCTGGGCTTGTGAGTTTCTTCTCAAGTGACTGCCCATGTATATACACACTCACACTTCTCATGACTCTGTACCTCAAGCAGTGAAAACTGGAGACTCTTTCGCTGGCTGTGGTTAAGGACGCGGCGCTGTCACTGCCGAGGCCCGGGTTCGATTCCCAGTCAGGGCCCCTCCCCGGGCAGATGGAGCTCGTTAGCCCTGTAAGGCAATCCATCTACGTCCTGAGGACCTCGCTGCCACTGTCCAAGCTCGCTTAGCCCCGGCAGATGAACCGTAGGATTAAAGGGTGGGCTCAGTTCCGCGCACACTGTGTCTCACCTAAAAAAAATCCAATGCGCAGGCTGGAAGGTGTAAAGACCTTCCCCGGTTCTTCGTTCGCAAAGACTGGCCATTATATATTTCATGTGCTCCTCCCCTGACCATACCTGGGGCCTGCTTATTTCACATGATGTCTTCTGCTCTCTGTCAACTTCAGCTGCCCAGCTGAGAAAATTAGCACCTTGGTGTTTCCTCACTTCTTGTGCTACTTTAATGCCACCAGTTCCTATTTATTTTTGTCTCCTGTATTTTTCTTAGCTCATTATCTTTTCTCATTTATTTTCTCCTCTCTGTGTGCCCTGGTGTGTATAGAAGCTACCTCCACACTCTGTACCTGAGACCTGTCTTCAGAGAAAACTTCTCTCCTGAAACCCAATGATGTATCTGAATTCCAGACTCCGCCACCCACCCCCCCGCCCCCGCCGCCCATGCACAACATTTTTCATCATGTGATCTTCCTTTTAGGTTTTATGTTGCTATGGTGAGACTTATGTTTTGGGCAGGGTCAATACTGAATTCTTTTTGTGGTGAAGTATGGAGAGACGGGAGTTTAATTTTCAGATTTCCATTCCAGAAAAGGACAGTAGGGCCGGCATTACATTAAATCCGGGAGGTGTATTCAGGCTGCACACAAGTGTTTGTACCTGATTTGCTTGGATTGCACCCTCCTGTCTTAGTCTCAGCAAAAGCTTTGGATCTTACTTCTCAAGGATATGCCAAGACTGTGATGGTTTTCTTACTAAAGCTATGCTTCACTACTTGGTCACACTCACTCACACAAGACTGTACAATCTCCAGTAGCAACTGGAGGTATTTGGGGGTTACTGGAAATATTTTGCTTGGTTCCAGTAAAACTAGCACTAATCCCTGTTTAAACAGCTCAAATCCCTGTTTAAATGCAACCCTAGAACAAGACATCCATTTCTGCAGTGGTCAGAGAGTTATTCTTTTGATTCATCAGTAAGACAGACAGTGTCTTCAGCCTATCCGAGTCAGCAGTTCTCCACCTGCTTTTTAGAATCTGCTGTAACTTAAGCATACCAGGATAATTTTAGAGCTTTTTTTATCCATTATTCTCAAGGTGGTAAAAGAACACCCTGCCTCCTTAACATCTTAACAACAGCCATAACTAGGAAAACCTTTTTATTACCTGGGAGTGAAACTCCTTTACACTCCCCTGGCAGACCTTATCATCCTGCAATTCCAGGCTCCGAAAGACAGCACACAATCATCAAGAGTTTTACCAGAAGTGTTTTCTTTACTTGCCTGTTTTAAGTCATATGCACATGACTTGTCTTTGGGAAGGGCAAGCATGCCCTGACCTATTTTGACTGACCAGTGTAGACTTGGTGTATGGCTGGGGATGGTGTGGCTCAGGGCATGGACTGCTCCCTCACCGTGGCCTCTCAGGGCAGCCCTGACAGTGCTGGTGCTTGAGGTAGCTCCCCAGTCTTTAACACAAGGGGATTCAATGCTTGACATGGCCACTGCTGCTCACCCCCAGAAATAACACAAAACCAATGTGTTTCAGTGCTGAGAAGGAGCCCCAAAAGCAGTTAAATGTCTATAGCAGGGGAGTTTGAACTCTATAATCTTTAAGTTCCCTTTCAACTCAAACCATTCTAGGATTCTGTGATTTTATGAAGCTTTCTGCATAGCTTCTGGAGGGTGTGTTTCCATTGTGGAGAAAGCACATCTATTCTTAACAACTTTTGCTACTTAACAGAATGTTCTCTAGAACCTTGTAAGTGATCTCACCGATTCTGATTAAGGGTATCCCAAGTTTACTTACCTGGCCCTTTGTTTCATCTGTTCATACGCAGCCATAATAAAAAATGTGCCACAAGTTTTCAATTCAAAAAGTAAACTATAGTAGCCCTTTATTTGTATTGCATAAGTGAATGGAAGCAGAGATGAAGTTCAATTTTCCTGAAGGCATGAAATTAGGAATTGTTTTTACTTTTACTTTTGCAGTTTGCTGGGACAAGATAGCAAAAGGGAGTTAAAACGAAGACACAGTAAGACAAAATGACATCTACAGAGTTTTATACAACAGTTATATAGCAGAATGCATTTTTAGTGATTCGTATTCTTTCAAGGACTGTTATGTCCTTGTTTATCAATGTCCCTTTTTTCATGATGCTTTCAGCAGGTGGTCTTTTAAAGGCACAAAAATATTCTATTTGAATCCCAGGATGAAAGTCAGTGAGAGACGTGGAAAATTCTCTGGTTTTGTGTTTCTTCTTTCCAAGTTTTGTTGCTAAAGTGGTCCCCTCAATTTAATACAAAGAACTTTCTGTTTAAGACAAAACAAGTGTTTAAAACCCGTTGTAACACAATTTCCATTTCCTCCCAACTAATCCACTAACATCAGCAGCAAACTGTATAGGATCTGAACTTTCCAGGCCAGAGTATAACATTGGACACAGTAAGAAACACACAATAAGTGTGTTTCTCTCACTTTTCATTGGGAGATTTGCTTATTTTCTTACTCTTTCTTTTAGATTTTTTTCTTCCTGCATTTTCAAAATAATGTATGTTTTTGTTTATTAACTGAAAATCAGAAGTCAAGTCAGCCTAAGGTTGAAGGATGTGTGTACTAAAATTAGAAAATCACTACTTTAAACTGTGTTTACTGAATTTCTACCTGAAATCCAGAATCCATGTTTCAAAATAAATACATTGGCAAAAGAAATGTACCCCTTTGGTTTTTGTGGGTTTGTTGTTCTCCTAGACCACCACTTCCACAAGCACCATAAATTCTTTCTTCACAGAAGTGTACTGAGCAAGAAAGAAACAGCAATTACTATAGCTAATCAAGAAATACGTGGAAGTCATCATTACCCATGTGCTAACTAGTAGCTGTTAGACAGGAGGTGTAGTGTCCAGATGCTTCCTATGCTTTTGGTAGCCAAAAACATATGGGTCTGTTTTCCACCAAGCAGCCAGTATTAATAAGGACTGTACAGACTTAATGTCTTAGACAATGTCTTAGAGGCATTTTCCTCCTTTCAAATATAGCTGAAATTGTCAAATGCTTTTAAAAATGGGTAGGCAGACCCACAGAGAGCTCAGTGGCACAAAAAGGAATTCCTTAGGAAAGACGACTGAAAATGTATAGCAATGTATAGCAAAACACACATTTAAGGAAATGTCATGTCACTGTCTCCTAAGTCGTACTTGCATTTGGGTGGCTGGGATAGTTTGCTTTCAGTAAATACATGTCATAGATTTCGTTCATTATTTCTTTGTTTACTGTTTTGCAAGCAGTACTGAAGTGTAATAAAACAATGAAACTGCGGTCAGATTTGAAGAATATCACAGAAAATAATTTTGAATATTTCAGTGAAAACATATTTTTTCAGCTGTTGTATTTGTTCATTTTACTTTTTCAGACACTAATAACACTTATAACTGGAGAAGCAGACTGTCATTTCCTCAGCCATAGCTGATCTAACAGCTATTTCTTTTACTTTGTGCAGTGCTCAGAAATGTATTCAGGTGTACAATACAGTCAATACTAGAAATAGATTTGATAATTAAGCTGAAAAGTGTAAGAATCATGAGGGATAATATTATTAACTATAAATACTTAACCCTTTTAGTCTTTCAATATTTTTTTTTCTTTTTTGCTGGTAATCTATATGAAAAGGGCATGCAAAATTATGTAAGGAAGCTTTCAAAAGCATAAAGTGTTGAAATTGGAAGCAAAAAGTTTTGTTCCCCCATTTCTTTTTCTGCCAGAATTCTCATTGTCAGCACATATTAAGCACTGCAGAGCAAATAAGGTACCAGAAAAAAAGGAGCTGGATTCTTAGAGTTCTGGGATTTGTTTTTAGACAGATTTTGGAACAAGTTTTGAAGTTCAGGCTGTGAAGTGCTGACATGAACAGTTCTATTCTAGAAACAACAGAATTGGGATTGGAAGTCACCTCTGAAGGTTATCTAGACATTCTCACTGCTCGGGATGGGGGCAAGCTTAGATCAGGTTATTTATTCAGTCAAATTTTGGATGCTTCCAAGGATGGAGATCACACAAACCCTTTATTACCTGTTTCAGTACTTGACTATCTTATGTGAAAAGTGGATTACTTGTAGCTCCTGGAATTTCTTGTGTTGCAACCTGTATCCTTTGCCTTTTGTTCTGTTCCTGCCATCCAGAAAGAGTCAGGTACCCTCTTCCCTGCACCATCCCATTGCATATTTATACATAATACTAAGATCTGCCTGAGATCTTTCTTCTCCAGGCTAGCCTCTCAGCTTCTCCTCACATGACAGATGCTTCAGTCCCCTTCGTGGCCCTTCTGTGGACCTGCTTCAGTATGTCCATGTCTCTCGTACTGGGGAGCCTGGCACTGGACACGGCACTGAAGGTGGGCCTCACCAGAGCTGAGCAGAGAGGAAGGATCAGCTCCCTCGACCTGCTGTCAGTGCAGTCTAAGAGGCTGGTGGTTTTCTTTGCCATGAGGATGCATGAACAGCTTGTGGTAAACTCATTTACTAGAACCTCAAGAGCTTTCCTGCAAAGCCTGTTCCTATCCAGTGTGTACCTAACCTGTTCTGCTGTGTTTTTTGAGTCAGATTGAGAGTCAGGCCATGAAATAAAGCACAAATGTACACATATTTAATCCTTTGATTCCCAGTACTCTGTTGTCACACATGTAGGCAGCTCTTGAGACAGAAATACCTTATGAGTGAGCGAACTGTGTATCATCTTGTATTGAATCTTGCAAACCTATAATGTGCTTGCATCAGAAGCATCTAGAAGGAATACCAGGGTGATCAGATCAATCTCACTTTAGATGTGACCACATCTAAAAAAATCCTTCGCTAAGCCAGGCAAAATACCTCTCCAGCGTTTTGGCTCCTCATTCTCTGTGAAGTATTTCTTCCTTATTTCCAATAACCCTCTTGGGCAAATTTTTGCCAGAAATTTAGTTTAATTGTGTCTTCGTAATGTGTAGCTCAGCAGAGCAAACTGGAAACACAAACTAACTGTAATTGCATTTTGCCTAGGACCTTTATGTTTACTTCTTTCTGAAAAAGAATGTTGGTACTCCTAATTTCTGTTTTCTCAGGCTTTTCATAGGCAGTAACATTTACAATGTATGTTTCTATATTTGTACACACAGATATGTGCATAAACATATCCACTGGACATACGCAGGACTATATTCAGAAAAAAAAAAAATTGCTCATTTCTGCATGAATGGCAGTGGATTTCCTTTCTTCTTCCATCTGTAGCAGCTCCATCCTCTCCCACCCTTTTCCATCTGAGAAAGTTCAAACCTCAGCACTCTGTGTGTTCAAAGCCTTCCAACGTGTCCACTGTGAGCAGCATTTTCTTCTGAATTTTGCACAGTGAATCAATTTTTCTGTCAGACGTCATCAGTTTATCTCCTGATCTGCCAGGTTTATTCCAGTATTCTTTTCCTGCTCCCTGCCCTCCCCAGCCCATAGGAATTAAGTGGGATGTTTCCCAGTAGATGGGCACTTTTCTCAGCTCTATCAGTGCTCTGTATCAGCAAGATCAAGCCTCACTGCTCAGCCAGGGCTGTATTTGCCTTTAAACAAAGAAGTGAAAATAGTTATGCAGCATCTGGCACAGATTTAATGCTTCAATGTACACAGCTTAACTGATACATAATAATAAAAAGAATGTACATTATACTGTGTAATATTAAAAATTAAACATGGAGGTAAATTTTTCATGTAGTAACCTACTACTATCATTAATCCTATCTCATAAATATTACAAATCAATAACCTCTAATTAATAACAGCTAACAATTGCTATTAATAAGCATGATAAGGAAGTACCTGCACAGTATCTTGAATGATGTTCATAGTTCTCCTAATTTAGTTATTCAGTTTAGGAAAAATATTAAGCTGTTGAAGACCATACAAAGGAGGGCAACAAAGATGGTGAAGGGCCTTGAGGAGAAGCTGTATGAGGAGCAGCTGAGGTCACTTGGTCTGTTCAGCCTGGAGAAGAGGAGACTGAGGGGAGACCTCATTGTAGTCCACAACTACTTCATGAGGGGAGGAGGAGGGGCAGGCACTGATCTCTTCTCTGTGGTGACCAGGGACAGGACCCAAGGGAATGGCCTGAAGTTGTGTCAGGCGATGTTTAGGTTGGATATTAGAATGTGCTGCTTCACCCAGAGGGTGGTTGGGCACTGGAACAGGCTCCCCAGGAGAAGCATTTGGATGATACTCTCAGGCGCATGGTGTGACTCTTGGGGATGGTCCTGTGGGGCTGAGGGATGAACTCAATGACCCTTGTGGGTCCCTTCCAACTCAGCAAATTGTGTGATTCTGTGGATGTGTTCTTTGACCTCGTTGATCCTCAGCTTTCTTAACACTGGGGAAGAACCTTGAGATATGTTGCTGAAAGTATCATGTATGTGTTTGCACTGAAAACCAAATGTCTCTGATGGGTAAAATGGACCGAGCTGTCACACCAAAAATGATGATGATTATTATTATTACTACCATCAAAATGAAATTAAAAAGAATGCTTGTATGGAGAAAAGTACAGAAGCTGACAAATTCCACTCATTCTTCATCTACCCTTAATATTTTATCATAGGAATGCTAAACTTGAAAAGGTAATGCTGAATTTGACTGCTGAATTTCTCTAAAGAGATCAAGTTTTAAGGTTGACTGGCTTTAAAAACATTTTTTTTCTCATCTCAGTTTCCAGTGTGTCCACTAGCTGAAGATAGCAACTGATATTTTTTCAAATCATATTTAGATCACTAACATACCTAATTTAAGATAATAATAAATTCATACTTTAATAAATTGCAAGATAATACTGACAGGAAGGCCAAAATTGACCAGATACATGGATTAAACAATCATTCCTCACAGTTTCTTCTGCTTCCTAGTTTTTCATAAGCACAGAGGCATGTTGATGCAAACAATCAGTAGCACAACACAGCTAAGTATTTATCAAGAGATGGCACTGCTTTTGCATGTAGTTTAGTGGCGTAATGATTTCTTTATCTCTTGAGTCAGAAATAGCATGGACTGTCTGCAGTATTTCTCTATGTCTATAAGATTTGCATGAATCAAGTGCACATTTAGTTCTGCTCCCACAGAACCACAGGAGCAAAGCATTAGGCAAAGAATTTGGTATGTGCATGGCACCCAGTAATTCAGGCTGCTGGCAGCATTGTTGAGCTTCATACTATTTCAGGGATATAGTAGCAGTTCTGTGTGTATCTCTTAATCCCAGAGGGATTGGAAGATTCATAAAGTGCCTTTTCTTCATCATTTTTTTCTCTCCATGCTTTTTTTTTCCCCTTTAGGATAGAGCTAGAGTTGCTTCTATGCAACACTATAATGTCAATGCAAACTGATAGTTGTTCTCCTTGAAGGAACCAGCTGCCAGCACTGTCACCAGCGGTTTCCTCACCCCACAGAGCCAGGAGGGGCTCTGCATAGCCTCATTTCTGTAAAGCAGATGGGATTTTGCACACAGTATTAGTCTCACACTGCACAGTAGTAAGAACACATTTTGTCACTGCAGCACACAACTGATGAGGTTTGGACATGACAAATATGTTATCTCAGTTACTGAAAGAACAAATAGACACTAGGAGACAAATTAAAAATACAAATGTTTTAAAGGATTTTTGAAGTGACCTTTCTTCTTACACTCTTCCTCTCTTTCCTTGCCTCGTTTTTCCCTACAAGTCTGCATATCCTATTTAGCTCTGAGTGAGCCTTTCATGGGAGTAGACTTCGAATGCAAACAACTTTAGCAGCAGAAGGAAGCAACTAGCCATACTCAGGGCACTGATTAATGACCTTTGAGTCACCTCTACAGGTTTTCTTTCCCAGCAGCTTCCTGCACTGCACAGGGCTCTGCCCTGCCAGCTGATGGTGGACATGGGGGCTGTGTGGGAAGCATCCTTCTTTGCTCAGTTGTGCAAGGGGCAGGTGTGCATGCCCCTTTTTCAGTTCAGCACCTGTCTTCACAAGAGAGAAGGAGCCAATTCTTTGTTTTTTGCCTTTAACATCCTCTCTGGTTGTTGTTCACCCTTTCCCCAGCAACAACGTCCTTTTTTGAGCACTAGCTGATAAAATTAAGCTTGTTTCTCAGTTGCTTTTTTATGGCTTTGTAAAAGATTTGTCCTGGCTTCAGATATTGTATTAAAAATCCCATTTCAGTTCTGGTTTATATCGTTGCCCTTTCTGCTGCAATATTTCAGGACAGGTCTCAATCTTCCTTCTTTAACAAGTGTCCACACTTTTTGTATTTTGTTAGACAGACTTCATTTTATTGCAGGTGTTCTTTTTCTTAAGGCAGTGGATTGTGACACAATAGCAAAGAGGAAAACCTTTGTTAAAAGTCCAATTGGTAATGCACAGCTATCACACTTTGAAGATATTTAACTGAAAATAAGTCCTTTGCACTCCAGCTGCACTGACCTCTATCTTCTGGAAATCATAACGAGGGACATTTCATGCTATAGAAGTCAAGCATTCTTTTAAAATGAGTGATATGCAATATCCACTTCATAGTAGTAGAGAACAGAGGATGACTTGGGCCAGATTCTCTGTTCTGATGCTAATGTAAGTCTGCAAATAGTTTTATCAAATTCAGTGAACTTACCACTTAGAGGAAAATGAAAAGAAAAAAAAAAAAAAGAGAAAATAAACAAAGCAGACACTTTGGTAGCCCTTCTTTTTAGTAGTAGAATAGTTTCTGAATTTCCTAGGCTAGGCTATTGTTCATCTAAATTGAAAGAACAGTATCATATGATAAAGACACAAAGTTCAGAGTTGTGCCTAAAGCCTAAGTTAGATTCACATCTCACTGGCCCTGGTTTTATCACACTTTAAAGTCAGTGATGTAATTCTAGTTACTTTTGATTACCATTGGCATGTGAGAGTATTACCATTGGTGCCAGGAGTGTGCTTTTTTTTTTTTTTACAGTGAATCTCCAAATTACTGAGTTTCACATCAAGGTTGGATTCAAAATGCATGAACTTGTTTTCATATGGATGATGCCAAACAAGATGTGCCCAGAAGTGTAATGTGGGCTCAGCCTAGTGAGCAGGTTAGAGAGTCCACAGTAAAATACTGAAATGTGTGCTGTGGATGCCAACTCCTTAACACCACAGCTTTTGCTATACAGATCTTATCCTACCAGCTGCCCTACTTGCTAATGCAGATGTTAGACAATGCTATTCTACCCTCTCTCTAGACTATGAGTGAGCTTGGCCTTTTGGTCTGTATTTAGGGATGCACAAGGATGTACCTGGGTTTTAAGGTACCTCCAGAATTAATAAACTTCTATAGCAAAGACTTTCTGGAACAGTGTCTCATCTGTAAAAATCTTAGGCCTGTGTTTGGTTCTGGGTAATATCTACTCTTACATGTATGGAATGGTTGAGGTCTCATCTCTCAGAAACTGCTAACCAGTTAAAGAATAGAGAAGGAAAGTTTGCATTCCAGACTGAGTCGCTGTCAAATGCCTTCCCTTGTTACAAAGCACTTAAGTTCATTGGCTCAGTTTATCTCAGGGTAGATGTGCAGTGTAGAGAAAGGTGGTTCTTCAGGTAACAAGAATTCATATCCTGTTGTGTAGATCATAATCTGCTGCTTTGAGTATTGAAGAAGAAAAGTGACTGTATGTATATTTTGGATATTCAAACCTATGAGATATTGACAGCTGTTTCACTGAAGAGACACTTTTTTCTTAAATCATAACCAGTTCCTGCTTTTCAAACTGTGTATGGTCAATAACTATAAGACTTTTCAAATGCAAAATCACAATTGTATCCAATCTTGGTTGGAAATAAAAACAATTATTCTCTTTTCTATTTGCATAATCAACATTTTTAGAGTGAAATTCATCTCAGTTAACATTAGGGATGTAAAATGTAGGTGTCTACATCAGAGCTAATCACCATCAACGCTTTTTTTAGTGAGTGCAGAAAAATAAGCACTTTCAGGAGACAGGCTGTCTAATTAATTTTACACATATGCTTTAAAATAAGATGAATCATTTCCTCAAAGTGCCTGCTTTTTCCACAGACTATAAAGGAAGTTAAGACAACTAGATGATACATAAATCTGTACTTTTATCACTTTCCCTAAGAAACAAGTTTTGAGAGAATATGATGAAAATTTCAAATTTCTTTTTTCAAAACTATTGTGTTTTGATGTTCACATCAAATCCAGGAATTCTGCAGTGATACCTACATGCATTTTCTAGGAACAAGGACAGAAGTAAATCTGGTTAATCATTTACATTATTTACTCATTTTGACTGTGACAACAATGAACATCTATCTGTTGTATCTCAACGCTTACACATTAATTGTGTCCCTGTTTTATTTGACTGATATGTAGCAGTAATGATCAAAATTTTTGTTATGAAACCAGACCAGGGAGCAGATCACTAAGGGTTTTAATTGCTAAAACTAGGTCAACTTTCCAGAGCTCAAAGGGAGCTGCATTGATTTGCCTAAGCTGAGGATATACAGTTACTATGTCACAGACATCGCCTGTGCGCACCACGTGGAGTTCAAGCAAGGCCAAGTGCAAGATCCTACACCAGGGACAGGTGTTTGTGCAAATACAAGTACAGGCTGGGTGGTGGATAGATTAAAAACAGATCTGAGGAGAAAGACTTGGAGGTGTTGCTGATGAGAAGCTCGTTGTGACCCAACAATGTGGGCTTGCAGCAGAAAGAGCAGCCACATCTGGCTGCATCAGAAGCAGTGTGATTGGGGCAGGTTGGGTTGGGGCAGGTGATTCTGTGTGGGCAGATGATTCACCTGCTCTGGTGAGAACCCACCTGGAGTGCTGCATCCAG
The DNA here is from genome assembly GCF_003031625.1 of Empidonax traillii. Taxonomy (NCBI): domain Eukaryota; kingdom Metazoa; phylum Chordata; class Aves; order Passeriformes; family Tyrannidae; genus Empidonax; species Empidonax traillii. The sequence goes on from NW_020955214.1 coordinate 855,244, forward strand.
CTTTGGGGTCCTCAGCACAGGAACACATGGACCTGTTTGAGCAAGTCCAGAAGAGGATCATGAAAATTACCAGGGTGCTGGAGCTCTTCTTCTCCTGTGAAGACAGGCTGAGAGAGTTGGGATTGTTCAGCCTGGAGAAGAGAACGTTCTGGGAAATCTTCGTTGCAGTCTTCCTTTGCCTGAAGGGGGATTACAAAAGAGCTGGAGATGGACCTTTCACTACTAAGTGGAGTGATTTAGCTTAGATACAAGGAAGAAATTCTTTGCTCTGAGGGTGGTGAGGCACTGGAACAAGTTTCCCGGAGAAGGTGTGGATGCCCCATCCCTGAAGGTGTTCAAGACCAGGCAGGATGGGGCTTTAAGCAACCTGGTCTAGTGGAAGGTGTCCCTACCCATGGCAGGGGGGTTGGAACTAGGTGATCTTTATGGTATCTTCCAATTCAAACCCTTCTGTGATTCTATGATCTTAAGACATATTGGTCCACTTAATAACTTTCAAACTGTGATGCTGCATTTAAAAATTTGAATTTTTTATCTATATCAGTTTCCACGTAGTGCAGAGGCAAACACTTTCATTACCATATACTGCTAAATGAGAAGAGATGTAAAAGCATTATTGGTATGAGGAATCACATTCCTTCTGAAGCCGTTAAACCAGCCAGGATTTGAACCTCTTCATTATATGCAAAAAAAATTACTTGACACCAGCGTCCTCACATGTATTGAGTTAGTAATATGGAAAATTGTATCTTCTCTCTCTCTGTCACCCCTAATAAAATGTTAGCAGCCATCACTGATCTTAATAGGGGTTTTATTGAGTCTAAAATTCATTTATATGAAGGGTAACAATCATGGCTTGGGGGGTGTGGTGTCTTTTGGGGCTTTTTAAGTTTGTTTTTCTTTTTAAATACAAACACTTTAGCTATAGACTATACTTAAGAAGTAAAATTTTGGAAATGAGTTAAAGGATAAAAGAAAATTTGCTTATTAACTTATTACTTTAAAATAATGAAATTAAAACAGTTCTGACAACATATTTATGCCACATGCCTTGGATTTTCCCTTCCACTCTGCAGTAAAAGGCAACTGATTGACCTAGAACAACAGAGTCAGGAATCAAACATTTCCAGCTCTTACTCCCCATATAGATCCTGGATCCTTGGGTGTCTTTGATCAAATTATTTAGTCCTTCATCAACTTGTCCTCATCTCCAACATATGATATTATTTTTTACAGCAATGGGAAAAGGGACTACAAGGCTTAGTGAGTGTTTGCTCTGTTGTTTGAACGTGAGGTGTGATCCCTAAAGGCAAGAAGTTGTCAATTCTTCAGACATGGTGTAGAGCTAAGTTTGCAAAGCGGGCAAGGAGACAGATCCATAAGTTTCCCATTACTTATTGAATAACTTGCACTTCACGCAAAAATTTTACTGTGTCGTATTTATTCATTTGGGGGGAAGCTAAAATGTTTTGTGGAGATGAGTACATGAGGAGGGAAAAGATATTTAGGCTGCAAGCAGACTTTTTCTAAATGAGTGGTAGACTACCAAAAATAAGAGTTCAAAGGACTGTACTGGAACACAATCTGCATTTTACAGGTAGTACTGTTAGTTTCTTTAGTAAAAGCAGCTTTAGTCTGCAATTAGTCTATTATCAGCATTTTCTACTGACAAAATATTATCTCATTTTTTGTTTTCAGCACATTAAATAAGGGTCATCACATCACAGAAATTGCTATAATAGTGATACATGGAGTGGGTTGATATAGTTTTTATCTAAATCCTGTGGCTTATCTTGCCCTATCAGGACTGTAGCAGCTGCACGTCATGGTTGTTGCCTTCTTGCATCACTTCATGCTATATTTTGATTAAACACTCAAAAGCAGCCTCACTATTCTTGCTCTGTCCTTGCTCATGCTCATTCCCAAAGTCTTTACTGTTTTACTAAGAGCTGAGAAATGCTCATAGTACTTGACCACCTCAAGGGCGAACAGCTTTGATCAAAAGAGATGAAAACCCAGTATGATTCATAAATTCTGCACTTATTTCAAATTAAAAAGTACATCAGTGGATAAACTTTGTAGCTAATTTGTGACGTTCTCCTTCTGAATTTGTATCCTGTAGATAATTGCTTTACTTAATTAAATGCTATACCGCAGTAACATTTTCAATACAGAAGACACTGAGATTACCATTTCATTACTTTACTCCCTTCAATTTTAACTTTTTCCCATGATTAAGCCCCTGGAAAGTTATAGTTACATTATTAGAGATAGACTCTTAACTTTATATAACTTGTGTGAAAGAAAAGAATATGACATTGTTTTTCTTTTTTCTTTTTTATTTCCCTCACAGATTGTGAGCGTTGGAAAGCATGTTAAAGGATACCATTATATTGTTGCCAACCTGGTAAGATACTTTTCTAGAATTATACTCCTGCTCGGTAAGTGAAACACTCAGTTTTACTTAGAAGTTATAGCACTTCACACAACATTTCCCATTTTTCTCTAATATGTGGTTGTACAGAACATATTCTTTATGATACGTAAAAGAACTTGGGTTTGCTGTTGTAGCCATCTAGATATGAAGGGCGCTATGTTATCCTTCTAAATTTTTTAAAAAATCATCAGTGTAGTGTAGAGGACTGCTAGGACTGTACCTTGTGGCTAAATTAGAATTTGCAGGACTACAGTGATTTTTGACTCATCTTTTTATTGTTAATAACGTAGCCATTCTGTAGGTAACTTTTCTACATTGTCCAGGGAACATTCATTTTCATGTAAGACCAGCTATTTCCAGTCCAATGACTAGTTTGGTATTTTCACTCTAAGTTCACTCAAACTGGATGTTCACACAGATAATGTTCAGAAGAGGGCAAAGAAGGAGTAAATTCAATATTTTATTGTTAAAATAACTCATTTTTTAAGCCAAAAACGTGCCTGGCAAAGTACGGTGAATGTAGGACAGAGTCTAATGTATGCTTTGAACTGTTTTCTTTCTACCCTCCCTCAAGGAATTTTAGTTGACATGAAATATTTTATTGTGCTTTCCTGTACTTGTACCTTAAGGTCACTTCAGATTATTTTTAGGGCCTCAGGTGTTTTAAATGAGACATGTATATTCTCTTAGGTTTTACAAATTAAATTTTTCAGCATTACAATTTTATAGTTCTCCAAGGAATTTTTCCCATGCAAAATAGGTGCTGTAAACAAGGAACTGGATGTTGCAGAGAAATGCTGGTGGGGTATTCAGGGGAGATAGACACATCTACTCCTCTGCTTCAGCAGGGGCACACAGTTATCTACTGTCTGTTCAAAAATGGGGGTAATATGACCTAATGTGTCACCTTTTGTATTTACTGTCGATATTCCTTAGGACATGAATCAAATCTCTGTCTTTACAGGGTTTTTTTTAACCCTGGATTATTGGGTCAGTACCCCACAAAATTTTTTCCTAAAAATTTCTAAGTTAAGTTTACACTTCTGTTTTCACTGATAAATGCCAGTCAGAGGAATTTAAGAAAATAAAAATAAGATGTCTCTGAACTAGCCTTTAAGATAGCAGCTAGGAAAGGAGTATATGGAGTCAGGAGGTATATGGACTTTATTTTCTCTTTTAATGTTGGGCATCAGACTAGGTTTTCAATATATAGCAGATATAACAGATCTGACAGCTAAAACACTCCTAAATCACAGAACTGTGATTCTGTGTTATGTTTTCCTTGCGTTAACAGTGAGATCCTCATCTGCTGTCTTTGCCTTCTAATGTCTGTTGTAGTATCTCATTATTTCAGACATTTTCAGCCTAAACAATGAATCTTGGACTAAATATATTTAAAGAATAGTTTTCATTTTTCAAACATGCAAAGGAAGAGGAATGCATTTTTTAAAGCACTAGTACAGTGCTCATTCAAATCTGCCAACTTTGAGGGAAATTGGATTAAGGTTTTAATATTCTGCAGGCAGTTTTCAGTTCATTTGCCAAAGGCATTTCTTCAAAAACTCAGTGCCATTCCCAGCAATGTGTTGCTTAGCTGTCAAGACCACCCTAGCAATAATGTGGGAAATTTATTTCTTGGTTTTGTTTCTTCATTGCACAAATGGAAATTATCGATGAAGATTCAGTATTACTCTCTGGTTTTAAATTTTGCCTTCTAATGGAATCCTGCTGGTGTGCATTCTTTATGCTAGTGTGCTGACCTAGAACAGATTGGACCCATAGTGGTGTAGGAGGGCAAACAAAATCTTAAATTGATTTTCTAGGGATTCAAAGATATTTCTCTGGAGAGATTTATGCATGGAGGAGCCAATGTGACTGGATTTCAGCTAGTAGATTTCAGCACCCCGATGGTAACTAAGCTGATGCAACGCTGGAAGAAGCTGGACCAGAGAGAATACCCAGGATCCGAGACCCCGCCAAAGGTACCAGCTGATCTGAAGCACTACCAAAGATATCACTCAAGTGTTCTAATTTCTGATTAGCATTGTTGAGTACATGAATGAATATTTAGGCAGAGGAGAAAGCAGTTGATCTTACTATTATTGGCAGCTAATCATGCCTATCCTTACATTTGTATGATGGAAACATAAACTGTAGCACATTTCGCTGATGTACTTGAATGTCCTTTGTCACTTATTCTCCAACTTTACCCCTTTACCAGCATCAATTAAAGGTCAAATGCTTAACTGACAACTTAATTTCAATAAAATTTACATTCATTAGTCTAATTATCTCAGTTACTGAGAGTGCAGAGCTTTACTAACAGCTGAATCCTTCTGTGTATGAGAAAGTACTCATAAATTTACTACCTTTACTTTTTCTTGTGGAGTTTCCTTTGGAAATTTTCCACCTCAAAACCTGGTGGAGTAATCACTTCCAGGCATAATTTTAAAGTGGAATGTCATCCCAGTGTTCCTCTATCCTAATCCCTCACAGACTGATAATAAAATATTTCTCTCACACATAGTTTTCCTGGCAGGCAAATCACAGTATAGTGCTAAATATGACTTCATCAAAATAGTTTTTTTTTTATTATGTGCAAAAAGGTATATCAGACCTAATTGAAACTGGGCCTCTTTGTGCTGGGCACTATGCGAAGATAAGCAATTAGTCCTCCTTTGACTGGGAAACTCGTAGGTTGGCAAAGTCTGGAGAAGGCATCGACATGAGTATTGCAAAGCATAGCTACATAATGCAGTGAACATTCCAGAAATTTATGTTCCATGGAGTACGGACATCCCCAGTTACTGGCGACAAGAACAATTCAACTTATAGGACTTCAGGATGATGCTATCTTCTTCAGAGAAGTCAGCATAATTAATTTGAATCACATCTGATTCACCTAGGGATAACCAGAATTCGAGATTATAAAGATAAACCATGTCTCAAAGAGCTTATAATATACAAAGGGAAAGGAAAGGAAGGAAATTATACTTGAATAAGGGTATTTAAATTTTGTAAATTGCAAGGCATATCAGTAGTGGCCCTGGGCATGTGAGCAACTTCTCCTGATGCAGTATGCTCATCAGAGGACCATACTGAGAAAACACCCCTTTGTTTATGTGGCTTCAGGCTAACATCTGCCAAAGACTTGCTGTACACGTTTCATTTGGCATGTTATAAACCTAAAACAGTTACTATAGTTAGTGCAGAAACACAGACCATTCATTCAGTGTATGGTCAGGGAGAGAGCCAACACAGGTTTTCCAATAGGAAGAACCTGCTCTTGATCATTCTTAGCAATTCCAGTAGCCTGGATGTCTGCTCATTAACCATGCATTTTTTCAGTTATATTTTCTCAGTGAGTTACTGTTTCTTTCTTTTTGTTTTGAGTAAGTTGGGTGGATGGGGTTATTCCTTAATGTATAAGACAAAAGAAAAATAAAGTAAGATTTTAATATCTCCAGTTCAATTTGTTTCTTTTATTAATTAAGATGCAGATTTTTCTACCCTTAAGAAATGCAGTTTTAAAGCTGCAGCTACTGAAGTCCTGCATTTGTCTCTTAGACAAACTTGCTTTTGATTTTGAGGAGAGCTTTTTACTAAATGAAGGTGTAGAAACTGCTGCATAATGAATCAAACTGGAAATATTCAAGACAGGTGATCTTTTTAAAGACATGCCAATTCTGAAGCAGTGTGTTTGTTCATCTATATAGTATACATCTGCACTGACATATGATGGAGTACTTGTGATGGCTGAAACTTTCCGTAACCTTAGAAGACAGAAAATTGATATTTCAAGGAGAGGAAATGCTGGTGATTGTCTTGCCAACCCTGCAGCCCCATGGGGTCAAGGAATTGATATGGAGAGGACATTAAAACAGGTAAAGGGAGGCTTTATTCTAGTGATCTTTTTGAATATTAGATACTAGTTGCACGCTGCGTGACTTGAAGATAGTATGCACGAGGGTAGTAATGGAGAAGGAGAAATTATTTTTTAGTTGGCATTTGGGAACAGCTTGGGCTGTTCAGGCTGTTCTGGTTTGTAACATGGAATGTAGGCAGAGGGGAACTACTATTATTCGAAACTACTGTTAATTCTTTTAAGATAGTTGGGACTTCCTCCGCTGAGCTGGTGAGCTCATCTCTTACTGTTGCAAATAACCTTGCTTTACAGATATTGTCATTTAAGGAAAAAGGTATAGCTACATAATATAATCTTTAAAATATGTTTGTCGTCTTCAATAAAAGTAGACTTCTCCCAGGGAAATCACATAGGTAGTATTTTTTTTTTCTTTAAACAAGAAATAATTCAGAGTCATTGTTCTCTGATGTCAGGATTTTGAATTCCTGATGAATATGGATGCCTGGAAAGTTCCAGATCTCTGTCAAGATGATTTAGGCTTTCCTTTGAATGGGACAGTAAGAAAATAAAAATCCTGCAGTAGAATTTAAATCATTGCAAATGAGCAGGCTCCACTCAGGAGAAACTGCTGAGGAGAAGTGACTGCTGACAGAGCTGGCAGCTCTGTGCCTAGAAGCCAAGGTTTCAGCCCTGGAGAAAAATCAGCAGAGATAGAAATGGACAGAGGGAAAGAGTAAGTGATTTAAGTCTACATCCTGACTCTTAGGGAGAGAAATAAAGCATTTTGTATGCTTCACATACTCTTTGCAGACGAACAGATCTGTAACAATTGAGAGAAGCATTAAGTCAGGCTTCTGTGTTTGGGCAGATAGCATGAGCCTTCAAATTTGTCCTAAGTGGTTTGCATGGCCAGATCCTGATACAGTCAAAGCCAGCACCAACATGACCATGACTTCTTTGGGATGATGACTACAGTTTAGTGTAGTAGTGTAGTGTCATCCTTTGGTGGCTAAGTAAAGTACTGAAAGGAAAAACAGAGTTCTGGTTTCAGCTGAGACTCGTGGTGGAAAACTCCCACAGTCAGTCTTATGGCTTTACATCTATCCTTCACTCTGATGCTTTGAAAACACTCTTTTTAAGCCCTTTGCATGTCACCCCTCTTCTGTGATAGTAAATTGCTTTGCTGGGGCTAAGGTTGTTGTCAAATTTACTTTAATGAGCAGTATATGTTCAATTTGGACATTTAATCCACCAGAGCAGGAGCTTAAAGGATACATGAGCTCAGGTGAAGCATCTCTAAGGTTTTTTCATATGACCGTAGATACTCTGCAAGAGTGATGAGTGTGGTAAAAAATGTAATTCTCTTTAGAACCTGCAGTTGAAAGACGTTGAGCTGCACAGCATGAAAAAGGAGGAGGTCCATTGTGTGTCTTTGTTAGCAGTTAGATACTGACATATCTAAGCCTGTTTTGAGCATGGTCTGACAAGAAAAAGGAATATAAAGAAAAGCAGCCAAATTTGTTGGTTTATAATGCCTGACTGTTGTACACTAGTGTTGTTTTGGTAATCTAAGGACATAGCCAGGATAACTTGCACTGCTCTGTGACATTTGAACTAAAGAATATAAGACTGGATCTTCATGATGCTTTTTCTTCCATTTTTAGGTTCGAATACAAGGATTGACAGGAAATGTTCAGTTTGACCACTATGGTCGCAGAGTCAACTACACTATGGATGTCTTTGAGCTGAAAAACACGGGCCCTCGAAAGGTATGTGCTGATGATGTTTACTATCCTCATATCGTATATGTGAGTTACGTATGATGAAATGAGTATGCAAACTTCTGTTTATGCAGTTTAAAAAGATATAATACATTGAATATGTGAAGAATATTTCTGATGAAAGTATGTTTAAACTGCATTTTCTACTAGATGCTATTATTCAATGCAATAAATTGGGAAACACAAAAGCAATTGTGCATCTTGGAGTGGTGGGATGTCAGTTAGTCAAGCATACTAATGAAAACCAGCTGGATGGCATGTTGCTAGGCAGCTGGATGATGGAAAATGGTCAGAACTCTAAAGAGTATATATTCTGTCTTTCAAATTACTAGCATTTTTAAGCAGGTTAATTTCTACATTCTGTGTAAACATTAATCACAGGCTGTTACGAGCATTGGGTTTTTAAGGGTGAAAGAAGAGAAGAGGAGAGAGGAGGAAAAGAGAATGCCCTGAATACTTACATTTTCTGAAATTCATTGCAGTTTTTAATCCTGCATGCTTGATTCATTGCTTGTAAGCAACTTAGGCAAATGCACATTAATATATGTCTAAGCAGATCCTCCATGTCTGAATGCTCATTATCACTCAGCCCAATCACTTTGAAAAGATAAGTCTGGGTACTTTGTTGACCCTTTCTCGTCTGTGCTGAAAATTTGTCCATTTGTCATAGTATAAAACAAATAAAAGCAGAAAATATACTCAGGGTCATGGATTTTATTTCCTTTGGAATTACCGTGGCCTGTTTTGTTTGTGAGGTCATCAGAACAAGAAAAGGGAGGAGGTGATAGTGAATAGGAGATTCATGGATGCTTGAGTACAGACAAAGCAATCAAAATTGAATTAAACAGCCCTCTTCTGTTGGGCCAGAGGTGACAAGTGCGGTAAATAGTGCCACAGTTGAACTGTGTGTCCCCAGAGACAGTCACCTGCCACAGTGCTGAGGAGGCAGAGTGTTAAACTGCAGACCCAGAGCAGAATTATACGCTGAGATGAAAAAATTGCCAATATTTCTCAATATAGAGCTGTATACCAAAGAAAAGTGTGTGCCAGTGTATAAGGCATATTGGTGCAGTTGTCTTTTGAAAGTATGACAGATGGCTGAAAAATAGACTGGGAGAGGGGAGTTTGTCTTCCCTCTCTCTTGGGAAGTCCACTGTCTCCTACCAGGCAATGTGTCTGACCTTGTTACCAGTCCCGCCTCCTTCCTGGCTCTGCGCCACACTGTTGGCAGCCAGGAGGATATATGGGTGGCTGAGATGCATCAAAGGCAAATGGTGAAATATACCCTTTCCATCCTCTATGCACAGTTGTACAGGAGGAGAGGCAAGACGCAAAAGATGTGGTTAAGTAGGTCACAACTTCTGTAACTAATTAGGGAATTTGCGTGTCAGCAAACTTTTGAAAAGGTTTGATGTTTCAACCTTTGTAACCTAATTTGGTAGATGCGTGTGGCTGGCACCACTGCAGGGATGTCCCCATCCTCTCCTCTTGCCTGCAGTTTAAGGGGAGGGTAGCTTCAAATAGAAGAGCTATGTCTATGATGTTCTAGAAGGCCCAAGGTGCTTTTCTTACCTTTCAGTCATGCCTCTCTACGACTCTTAAGCCATTACCTGTCTTTGATATAACAAATCATAACAGCTTTGACAGATCTGGCTACTCACAGGAATTTATCTCTCATGTATTAGATAGTGCCTTATATGTGATCACTGGACCCATTCTGTGGTCCAGCCTGACAAATCCTATATAATATGTGAGAAATGACTATACTTAATTGAACTAAGAGGCCTTCACTTTTAATGTTTTCTTCTCATGTCCTACATAGCGTGATTTATGAGTCACTCAGCAATATCTTTTCAAAACTAGCCTTTCCAGACAGTAGTGCATGGCTCTAACCTTTAGAAAAGGGATTTGTGTTGCCCACAGCTTTAAATATGTGAACAGATCATTACAAAATGGCACAGCTAGACAGATTTCCATATAGTTTAGTAAAATGGAAAAATATAGCAAATGCTTGTGTTAGTTTCATTTATGCAGCATTTCTTACTTACATCTTCTCTGCAGAACAATAACAAAACTTGCTGGTGAGGGGAAGAGTGTGAGGACAAGGATCACAGAGATGGAATGGAATGGCTCCTGTGACTGGACTGTTGTAATCAAGCGATAGAGACTTTTCATTGATGCCCAGGGAAAGGACTAGAGGCAATGAGCACAAACTGAAAGTCAGGAGGTTCCTTCTGAACATAAGGAAATGCTTTTTTACTCTGAGAGTGACCAAGCACTGGCACAGGCTGTGCAGGGAGGTTGTGAAGTCTTTGTCTTGGAGGTATTCAGAAGCCATCCAGACACAGTCCTGGACAACTGGCTTTAGATTGAACAGTGGAGTTTGACCAAAAAACTTCCAGACATCCCTTCCCAGCTCAGTCATTGTGTGATTGTGTCATTCACCATGCATCATGTCACCGAAATAACAAAACAAAACAAAACAAAAAAAAAAAGAAAGAAAAAAAAAAAAAAAAAAAAAAAAAAAAAAAAAAAAAAAAAAAAAAAAAAAAAAAAAAAAAAAAAAAAAAAAAAAAAAAAGAAAAATTAAACAAAGCATTATGCATTACATGTACATGCACAAGCCAGTCTAAGATTTGGCTTCTAAATTCCAATTTGGGCAAGAGGAAAATTGATTATCAAAATTTTTGAGTATTCTCTTGCCCTTAGCTGTCTTGTGAGCTTCAGCAGGAGCACTTCAGTGGCACAGGCCTTCAGAAATGACACTATTCAGTCAAATGCCAAACTGTTATGACAAATTTACTTTGAGGCAGATATTTTTGCAATATTGTTTCCTGTGAGACAAATTCAGCCTCCATGTAAGTAGGTGCAACTCCTATGAAGTTCAGTTGCAATACTAATAGAATTGAAGGCACTTTAATAGCTGAATTCAATACTGTCCTTTGAGCAATACTGTCCTTGTGTATTTGAAGTATTTATAGGAAAGCATACTGTTATTTAATGCTCTCACAGTGACTGTGAATCTATGTACTTATACAAGTGTCATGACATATCTTTCATATTTATTCAATAATCTAGTTCCAAAGTTACTTTAGCACAGATTTGAATAGAACACATATGTGTTCACACCATTGCACACAAGCTAAAGGTCCTTTAAAAAAAGCCTGTCATTTCTCAAAAAATGCCTTTATCTCTGTCTGAATTTTCATATGGTACTTACTTTTATAACGCAGGACATCATTCATTTTCTGCTTTCCTTCTGAACTTTATAGCTGTGAGGAATTGTACAATGAAGAACAATCATTCACTATCATAATGAATTCCTGAGGCTGCCAGGTTCTGATGTGCCTATTCTACCTTTAGTTGGTCACAATTTTTGACAAGAACTTGAAATTTTCAATAATCAATTGTATCTGTGACTGTGTGGTCGTCTGGATGAAAAAGAATATTTGTTAGCAGCGCATCTTACTAGGAAGAAAACCTGCTCCACTATATCAGCAATGCTGGTGTTTCCTGTTAGCTGCAGACACCTAGATTAAGACTTCTGTGCTGTAAGAGCAATCACAAAAAGAAAAGGAATGCCTCAACTAAATATGCCAGAAGTTGTGCATGGACAGAGTTTGTACTTCTTTGCTTGACCTATAGAAAAAAAAAAAAATCACTCTTTTTCAACCATACGGCTCTAGGGACTGCTAAAACGACTTGCCTCTCCATATTTTTTTTTCAAAAAGGAAATTAGTGAAATAGTAAATGTAAAAATCAAGAGGAAGGTTGACTCTTTTAAGAGTATAGAGGATATATATAATACGTATGAGACTAGGAACCAAAAGCACTACCCTGCGCTTTTAGACTCATATCACATCACTGCCTTGAGCTGAATAAGAGGTTTCTCCTCATCACAGAGACAAAATCCTATGTGATGGTGAATTTTAGTCAGGACTCTACAACAATGTTAGCAATAATATTGACTGCGTAATTGATTTGATCATTTAGCCAGTTTCCATCATATTGAAATCTTTTCAGCCAAGGCACAGAATGTCCTTTGGCAGTTACACTGCTTGGAGCTCTGCCTGGAGCCCGCTTTCCACTAAAATATCCTTTCCTCTTCTAGTAAGATGGACAAGACATTCCTCTCTCCCAGCTCCTGATCTCATGAACTCCTAATTAATCAAGGGAGTGGGAAAGGGGCAGTTGCTTCTGACTGGTCCCCAGGTGCTTCTGAAACTGAGGTTGAATTGCATCTATTTGACAGGAACTTTTTAAATCATGTGTCTGTTAAGTCATAATGGGAAGAAGGATCAGTCTCCCAGTATGTTAGGTTCCCAGCAACCCGGGGAGTCCCTTTAGGCAGGATTGGAACACTGTTCTACTGATATATTTGTGTTCATGTTGTCCATTTGACATGAAACTCAGTGCTGTCAGTCCTGGGACAGAGGAAGGCCACTGAGGGCCAGTAAGGCCACAAGGCTGCCACTCACCGGCAGCCTTGTCAGTGGATGCACAGACGACCATGATCTAATTGCACAAAAGGCAATGGGCAAGAATGAGAAAAGAGACAGTAGTTTTTTTCCTCCATGGGAATACAAGCATGACTGATTCAAATCTGACTCTAGAGTAGTTCATCTCCAGCAATGAACAAAAGCAGCTGTTTCACTTAAAGACCGCTCTGGGAAGGGTTGTGGCAACCTAAATGAAGCCAAGGAGAAAAAAAAGGTGGATGTGGTGTCCCACCTCCCTCTAGGCACTTCCTAGAGATACATTTAGCGAACATTCACTCTCATCATGCTTTAGTAAGTGGAAAAGCAAGCAGTTTTGCAGGAGGGGTGCTTATCTTGAATGAGCTGAGTCACTGTCTATTGGTGCTGTCTGTCCTATGACTGTAAAGAAAGCTTGAATAACAGGGCTTCTAATGTAGGTACTAAAAGGTCAGTGCCAGCAGTTAAGTGGAAAAAACCTGGTGTAAGTCTCTTTCTTGGAGTTTCCTGAGGGGCCAATGATGGAGCAAGGAACTGAGATTAGCCATGCAGTTGCAAAACTGTCATCTAGATGTCTTTCACTCCTCCATCTAAGACCAGAAGATCTGGAGGATTAGTGAATGAAAATATTCTTGTGGAGAGCAAAAATTCATGTATCTCATTTATGCCCCAGCATGGCTTCAAACGAATGAAAATGGGATTTAACTTGTGCCTCTGATTGAAGTAAGTAGCTCAGATCTTTCAGGAGCTGCTCAGTGGAGGTGTCATCAGGTCTCTGTGCAGAAGTGGTGCTGGTATACTCAAAGTGTTAGATATGTACCCCTGTATCCAACGTGACAGCACTTACTTTGGCACAAAATCATCTTTGGATTACTCTGTTGTTCTTATAATAATTTATGTTTGTAATTATGCAGAATGTAGACTTTACTGTAAATTATATAAATTTGATTTTTCAGGTTGGTTATTGGAATGACATGGATAAATTAGTTTTGATTCAGCATGAACCTACACTTGGAAATGACACTGCAGCCATTGAGAATAGAACAGTAGTTGTCACTACAATTTTGGTAAGGTGTTTCTTTTTTTTAATGCTTATACTGGTGTGTGACACAATCTCATTTCTAATTATGATCTAATTTAGTCTGCCGGTTCCTAGGTTAGTGGGAGGGTGAGAGCCATATATCTTAATTACACTGACTGTCATGTCTGCACAGAAGTTTTTTCTGTATTCATTTAATACAATGATTCACTTGAAATCAGGTTTTTAAAATTGAGTTGTGGTAATTTTTTTCTTTTCTTCAGTCTTTTCCATTTTTTACTGAAGTAAGTCTCAGAAATACAGGATTGATAAATCTTAACTCACAAGAGGAAAAGAAAAACCCAAAACATTCAAATGACAGAATAGAACAGAGGGTATAAAACGAGATGACTATGCCAGTGTCCCTTTTTGTCAATAAATTGTAAACTCAAAAATTGACATTATCAAGAGCTGAAATTCTAAGTTCAGTCAGCCAATCAGAATTGAATTATCTACTTTTAATAGTGAATAAAAACATGAATTTAGTAGGTGCATTGGGACAATATGTTTATTCAGCATTGTAATAGAATTTACACTTTAATAAAATCTGAACAGATTTGTGGTTTGATTTTCCAGGATAATGGTGTTTTTAAAGAGTGGTTGCAAAGAAGAATGCAATTGCTTCATTCATTTACATTTTTAATACACAGTTTTGCAAAACAACTGTTTCTTACAAATATCTATTTTAAACAAAATATTAAGCAATTTTTCCTCTGAAGTCAGACATGCCCTTTAAAGCTGATGTTTGCCAAAGCTAACTGGCAAAGGGTGACCTTTACATGACCGCTTTTAAGATTTTACATCTCAGTTCACTGCCCTTTTCACCTGCTTCACTTAGACAAGACATGTTAACCCAATGAACTGTGTATCAAATGGGAAGGAATATTCTGCATGTGTTGTCAAGAAATAATTTTTCTAAGCTAATATAGAGTTTAAAATAATCCAAAGGAAAGCATCAAGACATTTTCTTACTAAAAATGCAGTAATTACCACATTTTCAGCAGTGTGTGTCAGCATTTATACATTAAGTATGTTTTAACAAATCTCCTGTTGAGGGTTATCATTCCAGGACACAAGCCAACCAAGCTACTATACAGGAATTCAGAATGCAACTCCTAATCAAATTGTGTAACTTTTAATTTTATTTTTGCATGGGACATTTTAAATATATGTATCTTTTTCCTAAAAAAAAAAAAAAAAAAAAAAAAGACTCAGTGATGGAAAAAAAGTATACTTCAGTACAGTCCTCCTCTTTTCAGCCTCTGATGAAGAATCCTATTTTAAGAAATTGATCAAGGAAGAAAAGAGTCCCAAGATGCTGCGAACATTCCTAACTAAGGCTCAAGTATTAACCACCAGTCTAGTAGCATTGAGATTATTTTTCCATATGGATTACTGTTCCTCTGACTGGATGACCAGGCACTGAACCACCAAGAAAAGTTCTGTGACTAATCTGAAATGTGTAGAACAGATGACGTTAACCTTCAACTTTGCCAAGCTGAGAAGAGAATGATGTGAATAACAAGCTTTCAGTCGAAATTTTCCTCTCATACCAATCCTGATATTTTTGACTGAAGCTATCGTAGATGAATATTGTAATTTCCATAAATAGCTCCAAGCTTAGGAAAAGCAAGTAAAATATAATAATGAAAAGTAATATAAAATGGTCCTGTTTGCCAGAAAGGAAAACAAGAAAACAAGAAACCTTTTAAAATGTGTTATCATACCTGACCTGTTTGCATTGAAGCATTTTGATGTGCGTAATAAATGTTATCTTCAAAAGAACTTTTCCAGCCCCTGTATTGAAAGGGCTGGTGGGATTATTTGCAAAACCAAAAAGCTGAATTAATATTCCAAAGCATGCCCTATGTTTATGCAGCATGTCATTTTTGGATAAATGCAATTAATTGAAAGCAGCACTGCTTCTTGACCAAAAGTGTCCCCTTTCCATATTTCAAAATCACAGTGCAAGAGAAATATATCAGAATTTGGTTTGAATAAGAATGTATGGTGATTTCTGCCTTATCGTACCTATCTCCCATCCACTCCCCTGGGAGCTACACACATGATGCTAAAGGCAGAATAGAACCATGATTCTTACTATTGGTCTGCTAGGGCAATGTGTTTAGCATCCACAAGCATATGATCACAAACAAAAAGACAAGATGCATTTACCTAAAATAACTTTCATGTTCAAATGCCACAGAGACTTTTTCAGCTCTTTGTTACCCTCTTCTCATTGAAGGGAAGTTGACATTGTAGATGACACAATTAGTTTAGGTTGCATGCATGTTTTCCAACATTAAACTGGAAAGCTTCTGCAAACAGTGATGTCAGGCTTTTCAGTCATCAAAGACAGGTGTCATGGCAGCATAGGAAAAGTTTACAAGTTTTCAGCATGGCTCGCTTTAATTTTTGCCTGAAACCAAACGGCACAAACTGATTTTCCTCCATTTCTTCAGTTTTCATGAGTCTATGCTTACTTTGCTGTAGTGTGACTGTATAACTGTTGTATAGAAAGTGCATTATAATGAATTAGCTCTGCACTCAAATAACTTTTTGCAGTATTTCCTACTTGGCAAAATGTTTTCTTCATTTGTAACATAGTGAGAGCACGTAGAATTTATTTTACATATTGTGTTTAGGCACTCAGCCTATCCCCTGATTAGTCATGTGGTGAAGTAGCAGCCCAGAGAGGGAAAGCAGCAAGGGCAGCTGATGTTCTTTACCAGTTACCATGCTCTTTATAGTTCCTATTCTGCACGTTATGTATGTGATTCCCAGCCTCCTGCACATCTGGAAAGGACAGATTTTCTACCTGTGTGCGGAAGCATTCCCTTCAGGATGCGGAGCTGCAACCTCCAAATGCACAGTAGGCTCATTGTATGACCAGAGAAAGGGTACCATTTGCAGCCTTGCAAACAAGTAAAGTGAGTGACTTGTCTAGTTAAGAAGAATGATCATCTCTGATTTAGCAAGTTGAGAAATATAGTGACAAGTCGTTAAGGTAGAATATAGGGAAGTAGGCTGGGAGCACTAATCCAAACACTCAAATACATTTCATGATAGAGCAAACTCTGTACTTACTCTGAGACTGCAAAATTTAAAAATCACAAAAATCCTTTAGAACCAAATGTTTGATGAATATGAGCTGCATCCACATTGTGGCTTCCAGTTCAATATTTTAATGAGATATCCTTGGTGTTGGCAGATTAAGTTTCAAGGGTAGGATCCAGTTCTCAACTGAGTAACCCAAATGTAGATGACTTTACAAAGGGTATTGATTCAATTGTATTCAGCAACATTTAGGATAGTGTAGGATACACAGCCTGTCCCCCATTTACCTATCTGTAGAGGGGCAGCACACAGGACCTGCAGAATGGCACTTTGGGGTCAAATACATTAGGGTATCTCAGATAACAGGTAGCTTTCATAAGAGGACTGAGAACCACCCTCATTGTTTTTACTGATATACTCTTGCTATACTCTTTGACTTACCTCAAAAATTCTAATTATAACCTTTTTTCTCATAATAGAAAAATATTTTTTCATTAGAAGTTTTATTAATTGAATTCTTCAGTAGACTGGAGAATAAAAAAAGAAGTTTTTTGCATGACAATAAGACTTCAAACCGAATCCTGGACACTTTATTCAGAAAAAAAAAAAAAAAAAAGGAAAAAAAGTTCACCAAAAAAACCTTCCATTGACATTTACAGAAATTTCTTTCAGAATAAAGTGTGATAATAAATGTGTACCAGTCCTGTTCTAAAAAGCAGAAATTTCCTTGCACAAATATTTGTCACTTTTACAAATTATTTTTGCAGTGTTTGAAATCAACTTTAGAATAGGAAAGCCAAGCATAGATCTGTTTGATATTTGGGTTAGTTACTTTCTCCAGCTTCCCTTATAGTATGAATCATCAGCTGTGAGCGTTTTACTGTACACATGAATTTGTGGCAATGTGATGAAATGATTTGTTTACATTTATAAAGGTAATTGTTGCAGACATCAAATTGTATTTACAAATGTTAAGTATTGTTATAAAATTGTGAATTATTTAAGTAAAGCTTGCATCATTTCAAATATCTGTTCCGTGCTAGTCATTGATCATTTCAATGTGGACTTTTCCTTGATTCACTACCCCATAGAATACTATTAAGCAGCTGAAATCTTGCAAATATTGCCATGTTAAACCTCATTCAGTAGTAAGTTAAATGTGTGGTTTACATCAGTTGGTTAAGAGCTTATAGTTCAAAAATGTAGTAAATACAAATATGGTTCGGAAAGATAATCTTTGTATTAGACAAGATGCTATAATTGGAAACAGTGAAAAAGTGCGCCTATGGTTTTCAGCTATTTCAGCTGATCTAATAGAAGACATCTCTCCATAAGTGTCTTCTATCTTTAGACTATCATGGCTACACTAACAGTACTACTAATTTAGAAAAAGCTATTGCAATAGGTTATACAGAAGAAAGGTCTTTTTTAGTGCCATAGCTAGAAAAGGAGCATCAAGATATGGCTGAGTACATGCTATTGATCAATTCAGATATTTCATGACTTTGCAGCATGACCTTGAAAGTCATCTGTTTAAGTTACTTGCTAGCAATCTAGTAAAGCTTGCCTTTCAGTGTCCTTTTATTATTATAAAATTTGCACATATAATTAGTTTGAAACACCCTCAAAGTCTGAAATGTACAGAATCTAAAAGTAGTGCTGCTATTTGATTTTTTTTAAAGACAGTCTTTATTAGAAACTCACCCATCCACATCCCCCCATCAAATTCTGCCTTAAAAATAGATATCTCATTGTTTGGCAGGTAATGTAGGCACAACAGTTAAAGAAACTGTTATTTACTCTGTATAAAATAGATAGGAGGGAAAGAACAACATAGTAAGCAAACCATAGTAGGTGTTCCTGTTATCTTTAATTGTATCATTTCACACTGGCAGATCACACTCAATTGCTGCTTCTTTTAAAGCAGTCACAGCAAGAGCTATTACTTTACACCATAGGATAATTGCATTATAAGAAATGTTCTTTGCTGTATTTTGCTCTAAACCAGCATGATCAGTGTGAAAAAAAAAAAAAAAAAAAAAAGAAAGTGGATAGGGAGAGAACCATTGTGATTCCTGCAAGTCACCCAAGTCAGATCCCTGCCAGAACCAGGCCTTCTGAGGCAGGTGCACAGTGTCTGGATTTTGGAAGAAGGAACAGGCTGACCTGGCGTCCTCTGTGCCTGTCTTCTTTGTGTGCATCTCCAGAGTTATTATTTCCTGGTGTGACTCCAGTCGTGTGCCTTTTTCTTGGTATTTATGGCTGAATCAGAAGAGCTAGCAGTCACGAACTCTGGTCTTTGGAAAACAAAATTGCTTTTGAGGTGCAGCAAGCAAATGTAGCTGAAGCTTACAAGGGGAGCTCAGAAATGCTAGACACTGGACAGACTTGATTGCACTTCTAGCTAGCAGTTGGCTAAATCACAGACAAGAGGCATAGGATTTTTGCTTCTGTTTATTTTAAACCACTTTTTCACCATAACATGTAGAAAGACACTGATTTGGGGTTTTCCTCTCATGAGAAACATGAGGGAGGAATAGCTGATACATGTGGCCAAAACAGTTCCCAAAATCAATATCTAGTGCAAAGAAAGGGCAGGATGCCTTCTCTACGCTTTTCTCCCTATGCTTTTCTTCCCATGAGTGGGAAAAGACACTCATGTAATGACACCTATCCTCCCTTGTTAAACACCTAATAGAGGTTACAAAATTCTATTGCTTGAAGCTGATGTTCTTGTAGTTTCAATGAAGCAGACATTGTCATACTACGTGTATTTTTATTTTTACTTTTTACTAATTTTATCTGTAGGAAAGAAGTGAATAGGGCAGAGTACTATCAATGTTAGTGTCAAAAGACCCAAAATTAGACAAGACCAGCACAGAAAAAACTTAAGTTACCAGTATTTTGCAATGTAAATTCAAACAAAGGGTGACTTTAGATTAGAAAAATATGAATTATGTGAAGTGATATGAATATATTCATATGAATATAAATATGAATTTATGTGAAGTGATTTTAAATACCAGCAAAAAGTATAGTTTTACTTAAGATTGCTGAAGTCTAAATTCATGCAGAGCTAAAAAGGAAAATGTAGCCTTGATATTGCAGTCATGTAATGTTCACTGTTGTGATGGTATGGTTTACACAGGGAATGCATGATCTACTTTTCAAGACAGGTTTTACTTGTTTCCAGTGACTCAAAAATATTTTGGTACTTCTTTTTCATGCAGCATGTAAAGTCACTGTCAACTTAATACCATTCTTGTCCATACTTATTGCTTATATTCATCCTAAAAGACCTTGCAGAATCTGCAGTGTTTATTTAAAGCAGAAGATATGTGTTTCCTTGGGAATATATTTCTATATTCTCACTAAAATGTATGTAGCCTCTTAGTAGTTCTGCATTCTAAACCTCAAGAAAGCAAGTCACTCAGGCTCTGCATCTGAAATTACACAGACAGCAACCACACTAAGTTAGAGAATATGCTTACTTCCTGAAATGAGAAACGTACACTGTACCTTCATTATCTCACGGTCCTTTGCATTGTATAGGTTCAGCCTCTACTCTATGCTTTAAATTTAGCATATACTGCACTAAGGTCTTTCATTTCAAACAAAGTAAGCTTGATAAATCTTGTGAAATGTATAAGCCAAATTACAGTGTAAATAGTATATCTTTCCAAAGGGATTTCTGTTCATACATTTTAATTTAAATGTGCTAATACTACCCATGAGCTTTTGAAAATGTGTGTGTTGTTCAGTCAGTACATGACATGGTTTGTTTTTTTTTTCAGAGTATATTCGGTGCACTTCTCCTTTACAGTTCTGCTTCTTTCATTATAGGAAGCCCCATATGTTATGTTCAAGAAAAACCATGATACGTTTGAAGGGAATGACAAGTTTGAAGGATACTGTGTAGATCTGGCATCAGAAATTGCAAAACATATTGGTATCAAGTACAAAATTGCCATTGTTCCTGATGGAAAATATGGAGCAAGGGATCCAGAGACAAAAATCTGGAATGGGATGGTGGGAGAACTTGTTTATGGGGTAAGCATACCAATTTTTGAAGCAGGATTTAATTTATCATAGTATAAGTCATAAAATAGGAAGTACATATGCATTTTATTTAATCTTGGGGTCACAAAAAAAGAAAGAATCCTGTTTCAGATCTATGTTTTCACCTGTTTTCAAGAGAAAAGCAAATAGTTTCATCCAAGTTCTACTCTTTGACTTGTACCTTGTAACATTAGAACATCCATAGTGTGCATATCCCTTAAAAGTTCATTATTGTTAGAGACCATCTATTCCTGATACATTGTAAAACTTAGGAAGAATATCAGCCATTAATTCATTTTCTGGAATGGTGGACAGATCTTTTTTAAAAAATAGGACTCTTGCTCTAGTTTGAGAAATGGAGAATCTACCATTACATATTAAACAATATGTAACAAACCACTACAGGCAAGTACACAATTAGGCAGTTCAGAATGAAGACAGTCTTTTAAGATGAACATCAATAATAAAATTTAAGAGCGAACTTAGTAAGTTAACAACTGAGAGCTTTATGTTATACAGTGACCTAGAGAAGGATTCTTCCGAATAGCATAACAGTGAACAATTCTGTTGACACATAAAGTTCTAATATTTAATGAAAATAGTTCCAGCAAGCCCAAATATATATTTGCAGTATCTGAGGTTACCAAAAGTAGCAAAACTCAAAGCTGAGCTTGCTAATGACTGTGGTTGCTAGGATCTGCCCTGAGAACAGATCAGAATTCTTAAAGAAACTTTTCAGTAAAGAAATAAAGAAAATCCTCAAACTATTCAGGTGAGAATATTTCCACCAATGAACTCATAATATGCCTCAAGCTCCATATAAAAAAAACTCCTGTATAATGGTTGAGCCATCCTGTTGCAGTTGCAGTTTTCACATTTCCAGTGATGGTTTGAGCCATATGTGGCAAAGGCCTTGTGGCTTTTCTAGCAGTTCCATTTCAATTGTCTTCTGTCAGCTAAGTATAGCTGATAAATTTTGTCAACATCATCTCCATTAGCATCAGTTCAAAGTATTCTGCAGAATGGAACAGTCTGTGGACTGTAGAGTGTGGCAAATGATGCCCCAGAACATTGGTGATTTCACCTCTCTGTGGGAATGGAAAGGTTATATCTTCACAAAACTCTTTATGTTCTTGGAAGTTCATGAAGGAACCAACCTCAAGTATGTCTTTGAAGAGTAGAAAAAGTCACCAAGAATATATATCTATCTACTTTAGTGGCTTGGAAGCAGCTCAACTCATAGGATATTAAAAACCAAAGATTTTTCAGACTTATTTTATCAAGTATGGAGGTTAATCCTTGTCTGGCTTTTAATTGCAATAGCAAACTCATGGACATCAGTGGCCAAGCACTGTTTGACACTAGAAGTTTTTTTCAGTATTCCAAGAAATTTTACCCTTTATGAAAAAATTCCCTTGCCCAGATGCATCTTTTCAGTGGCCTATCATCTAGTTGAAAATTATAGAGGAAACTTGATATTACATTTTCATTTTCTGTTTGTTTGGGGGTTTTTTTTCCTCCCTTTATCTTGAAAAATTTACCTTATCAAATCCAAACTACCCTAGTACTCTGCTGGCATACAGAATGCTGTTAGAAAGCTCACACACATGTGTCAACACCTGTAGCTGTCAACACAGCTGAAAGCAATAAAGCTCACAGGCATGAGGAACCTGTTGCAAATTACCTGCATGAAGAGGATAAACCAGAATACATGGCTAACACTTCATTTTTTGTAATGGAAGAGGCTGAGGTGAAGGGAAGGCTCTTTCCAGTTCTCTGTTTAGGAAGGCTGCAGTCTCATTGTGCTTCATGGACTACGCTGCAGCAAGGCTCTTGGAACAGCTTTTTTATTGAAGAACTAAGAGAAGTTTGGCTCTTGCCCACTGTTCTACTATCCGAAGGCTCCTTTAGGTTATATCTATCCTGGTTTATCAGTGGCACCAGGAAGTGTCCCTGTGCTTTGGAACTTGCCTAATCTGCTAAATCGCAATGGTCCCTGGTATATTTTTGGCCCATAGCTACTGTCCAAAAGAATTCCTGAGCCCACCTGGACACTAGGATAGGGGAGAGACCATTGCCTATAAGCAGCCTGAATGCAGTCATGCTGATTTAGAGGTCAGGTGACTGTCACGGTAGCGACACAGGCTGTCAGGTGCGGGTTGGGCTTAAGGCCAAGAGCTGCACCAAATGTGTTAAATTTACTTTTACAGGTGTGGCTTTAAAGGAAATTGTTCTTTCTGTTAACTTATAAAGTTTGCTGCTAAAGATTTCCGCAGGGAATCCCTCAAGAGCATCCTTCCTGCAAATTCCTTGAATCCTTGCCAGATGATTTACAGAGCATCAGGTTCCCAGGCCTATTCCACAAAGCAGAAAAATCAGCTAGCCAGAGACTTTGCTGCAAAGCTCTGCTAGAAGAGTATGTTCATTTTCTCTGATAGATCTCCTAATGACAAACAGAAATACTCTGAGTAGTTGGCTATGCTTCAAGCAAGGCTTTTTATGTGCAGCCAGGACTGGGACAGACTTTGCAATTGAATTAACAAGTTAACAAGATGATCTGTTTGGGAAACATTGAGAGCTTTTAATTCCCAACCACATTAAAGGATTAACAGACATTTTTTTGCTGGTCAGTAAGATTGGATCCTTTCTGTGCATAAAAGGCTCCTCTGCTTTCCTGCTCTTTGCACCATACCCCAATGCCCCTTCACCCTATCCATGTTACTGAGGGTGGACATGTGACAGTTTTATCCCATGTTCCCGTGAGAGCTGTGTGCAGCACTGAGTGTTCTGGTACCTGGACTCCCAGGTGCTGTGCAGAGAAGTTTAGTTCTTTCCTGAGCTCTGTAGTTGAGTTTTCCATCGTGTCCCAGAGGAAACAGCATATGAACTTCCACTCTGTAAAGTTTTGCAAAGACTGTGGAATGTCGTGCTGTAGATGGTTTTGTTTTTAGCACTCTGTTAAAAACTACCAGGAAATCTTGGTCATTTGTCCCTGATATATCCAAATGCATTGCAGTAGTCCATGTGAATTCTACTTGCCTCGGTATCTAGCTCACAGGAAAAATGCCGGCTGGGGATGAAATACCATTAAGCATGTGTAACAGGTGTTTCCAAATGCACTGTCAGTTCCAACTAAATATTCATTCTCCTGACACACAATGTTGTTCTTTTACTGCTTAACACAAAAGGTCACAATTAATTTCTGTTTAAAATCTGTAAAGCCATGAGATTCTGAGATTGAAATCACTTTCTGCATGATTTTTCTCAGATAGGTTTACTAACTTCACACAACTTGTACCAAGCATAGATTTCACTCACAATAATGATATATTCCAGAGAAGAAAATGTCTCTCACCATCAGAGTCAATCTTGTCTCGTTGTATAATATTGGAAGGATCCAGAATTCATCTCTATTTGGTAGTCGTGCAGCTTTGATTGAAATGCTGTTACAGATTCAGTTGACTCAACTGTGAAGTATCATTAGTCTTTGTCAAAACAGATTTCATTGGCAACAAAATCATTAACTGTTTGCACCATACTTATATTGTTAATCATTTAAATCCATAATTATATGGTGTACATTAACTGGGCAAAGCACAATTGCTGGTAATTATCATGCACAGTTATAGTCATCATTTAGCTTTCACAATGAAAAGTTTATGTAGGCCTTAACATGGCACACAGAAGTCTCATAAAAATAATAAATAATATTATCAGTTTTGGGAGGCTGCACATTTTCAGAGGTTTTTGGCATTTAATTATGACCTAGCTATATACTGTCCCTTCACATTTATTGACATGAAATGGATTTATCTAGATTATGAATCATCTGATACTAGATCTCTATTGTAAAGAAATTGGATAAATTCCTACTTCTCCTCTTAAACTTCTTCAAGTACTGTTGGCAGCTAGTTCTGATGTAGTTCAAGTTCTGCATATCCTCTTTGAGCATTTAAATTTGGTAAGATAAATCTTATCCAGTGTTTCATATATGATATGTAATGTGCTAAGTAGGTCTTTAAAATCCCCTCAGTTGATGCTAAAATGGTGATGTCACTTTTCCAACTCACATTATGAAAACTGAAAAAACTCAAGGATGTGTATTTTAATCCCAGTGGCAATCTGCAGACACACAAAAAAACCCATTAGCCAAGACCTTTGAAGACCAATGACCAGGTCTTTTGTTTACCCTGTGTTAATGAAGATACCACTACGTGACAAAAACAGAGAAGGTTGGCAGTAAGAGATCACAATTGCCATGAGTCTTGCACTTAATGAATTTCAAAGACTCAACACTAGGTATTCTCAGAAACCAAAATTTAGAAATATAAAAAACACTGGCTCTAAAGAAGGAAATCATTCTTCTAGAAAAAAAGGAATTTATGAGTGAGATGAAATACAAAAATATGCAGGAAAACCAGTAGCCCAAACCATCCTACAGTCCTCAGACTACAGAAACAAAGCTTACTTTACAATTTTCAGGCTACTAAAAGGTATATTTTAGACGTGGTATCTTTCTTCATATAGTACTTATTTTCATAAAATATCTATTTCAGTAAGACTTATGTAATCACAAGGCATCAAGAAGTCAAATTTTTAAAAATGCCTGGTATTACAAAACTTAGGATAAAATTCAGGGAATTAGCAGTGTTGTCATAATATTTACCCAAGATATTAGCACCAGAGATAATTTCTGATACCTTTGCAAAATTATGATTTTAGATGTGTTACTTAAACTGTAATAACTTTACATAACATTATAAGTGCTTGCATCGCAAATGTTTCAGAATGACAGATACAATCTGATGATTAATATATAGCAATTTTAATACAAATTTGCATTTTTGGACCACTGCACTGGAATGAGTCATTTCTTTTGAATTATTCACAATTATAAAACTGCAAAAATTGGTTTAAGGTTTGACTACACAAAATTAGTTTAAAATTAAATTCAATAAAATATATATAACTCAGTTTAAGTGTGTACAAATAGAAAACATATAATATTTTAAATGCATTTATCTGTTTCAAAGTTTAAAGATGACAAAAAAGCCTACATTTCAATTTCTTCTTTTCTTTGTCACCAAAGCTATTTACATAACACTTGGATTAAACTATTTGAGCCCATCTTTATTTTTCATGATGTTTTAATCTCATTGAAACAACAAAGTGTTCACAAAATATGCTCAATTACCCTCCTTAGCCCCTAAGCTGTATAAAAGTCCACAGGCTCTGCTATGTGACTGTACCTAGGCACAGCACCATGGTGATGAATAGGAGAAAGATTTCAGCAGCTTTTGCATCTGTTCCCCTCCCACAGGTGCATCTTTTGACCCAGTTCCCCTTGCAATTCCCATCTGAAGTTCTGCTATAATGACAGTTTTAGCATACAAGGCAAGGCAAGGCATGGAGCAAGTCTTAACATAAAATTGCATCCCTAATGACAAAAATGATCCATTAGCCTAGCTACAATGTCTTATAGTTCATGCAGACATCATTGTTAGCAATCATAATCAGTAATGATTCATTCAAGATTGGCCTTTTCATTCTAAAAACGTTAGAAACACATTTAAAAATATTCCTGACAGTAGTGGGAATGGATTCAGCACATTTTTTATTCTTTTATCACATGATTTCACACACTTATTTTCTGTACACTTAGCAGTTTTCAATGTTTAAAATCTGATCATTCCTATTGAATTATCTTCCTGTCAAGACAATTGTGTGCAATTTGGTGGAATCACAGCAACAGTTAATCAGAAGTTTGCGGCTTCATGCTATTTGGAGCTTCCTTGAGTCTATGAGCTGGTTTCCCTTGAAAATTGATTATGTCTTATGAAAATTTGACAATAAATTACTGTTTCTGAGATCCTCAAAAAAAAAAAAAATCTCTGTACGTTCAGTCATTATAGGTCCATTCTCATTTTTCATTCTTCCTTGAATTCCTTTACTTTAAATCTAAATTAATGCCTAAAATGACCTTCCTACACTGTTGCTCACCTCTATAAGATTTCAAGAGTCTTCTGCTTAGCAGAAAAATTGTTTGTATAGTTCTGTAAACTAAAAACCTGCAATATGTGTGTTTTACTAGAAGCATATGGAGTAAATAAAGAGTGTGATAGAAAGAAACAGAACAATGTTATAGAGCATTTAAGCCACAGTGTCCTAATGTTAATAACATACCTTTGGAAGTAGCTGCTTAGCTGAGTGTATTAACCAACTTCAATTAATCTATACATCTATATTTCTTTTTTCTTTATAGAAAGCAGAGATTGCTGTTGCGCCTCTGACCATCACTTTGGTACGAGAAGAGGTCATTGATTTTTCTAAGCCTTTTATGAGTTTGGGGATATCCATTATGATCAAAAAGCCCCAGAAATCTAAACCAGGAGTGTTTTCCTTCTTGGACCCTTTGGCGTATGAGATCTGGATGTGCATAGTCTTTGCCTACATTGGTGTCAGTGTGGTCCTGTTCCTAGTTAGCAGGTTTAGCCCATATGAGTGGCACACAGAAGAACCAGAGGATGGGAAAGAAGGACCCAGTGACCAGCCTCCCAATGAGTTTGGCATATTCAACAGCCTCTGGTTTTCCCTGGGTGCCTTTATGCAACAAGGATGTGATATTTCCCCAAGGTTTGTGTCAAATCTTTTTACATTTGCATTTTATCTTCAACACTGAAGCATAAAATCTTCCTTCGTTAATTTTCCTGGCAGTGTTTTGAAGTTCATTCTTTAGGAAGCCTTTTCATTTATTCATTTATTTTTTTAAATAACCTTGATAAGGGCAACAGATAATCTGCTTTGAATTTCAGTCATTACTATTATTTAACCAATATCAATTACCATAAACCACAAACAGCCCTCAGGAACAACAGGTACACACAGGGAAAATTCCGCTGAGTTGAATTCTGAGGAACTGTGTTGTTGCTACATTGGTTCCATTGTATTACATCTGTGAAATGCAAAAAATCATGCTGAATATTTGCCTTCCATCAAGGAGTCTCCCATTTCTGTTCTCTGTCAAGTTCTACAGTCCTGCTTTGCAAATATCACTATCTATGAGAGACAATCTTTGACCATCTGGATCTGAGAAGCCACGCTGTATTGCTAAGCCTTACAGAGCATGTGCCTCAGATCTGATACGTGATTCCAGTCCTGAATTTCTCAGCCTTTTAAAATATTCTGGAACTTTAGTGGGCAGTAACTAAAGCTTCTTAATTAAATGTTATGACCCAATCTGTCAAACTTAAATGCTTCATTTTAGCCATTTGCAGTGAAATTTTGAGTGTTCAGCATTGGCCTAACCCATCTATTATTGAAGGTAGCAATAAAACTGGTACTGATTAAGAGTGGATGGACATTACTCCTCAACAGCCTTCTCATCAAATTACAGGTATTGGAAAGGAAAATGTAAGTTTTTACTTAACAGAAATGTCTCTGTTACCACAAAATTCTTGCTTCTTAAATAAGAAAAATGTGAATGTTCAAATGTTTGCAGTAGCTTGTAGAATGTTTGAAAAGTTTCAGTGACACAAACATTTTAATCCTACAGCAAACATAATCCACATGAAAAGAGTTTTGCAGGTTTCTTTTAAGAGGAAACGAGAATGCTGCTTATTTTCAGATACCACGCTTTACTTTTGTTTCCAAAAAGATTACCTATCCAGTATTTTTGACAATTTTTTTTCCTATTTTAGGCATGTCCTGAAATAATAAACCCACTGAGATTACTGTTCAAGAGAATTCAAGCTTCTGTATATGTGTGATGCACAATAGTACAGTGGACTTTGTACTGTGGACATTAAGATTTGAGAGTAAAAGCATTTATAAGTATCTAAAATGCAGATGATCTTCCTCCCACTGACTGTTATTTAATGACACGTGGTCAGCAATAATGGTGCCTTCGCTCTCTCTCTCTCTCTCTTTCTCTCTCTCTCTTCGTGGCATAAGAGACAGGAAAAAGTGCATTATCTTATTCATGTTTAGATCCCTCTCAGGTCGCATTGTTGGAGGTGTCTGGTGGTTCTTCACGCTCATCATTATTTCATCCTACACTGCTAACCTCGCTGCTTTCTTGACTGTTGAGCGAATGGTCTCACCTATAGAAAGTGCAGAAGACCTTGCCAAACAAACTGAGATTGCTTATGGGACACTGGACTCAGGGTCAACTAAAGAGTTCTTCAGAGTAAGTTGGCATATCTATTAGAGCACCTCTCCCTACCAATTGCTCTTATAAGATGCTTGGAAGTGTGAAATAATGTTGCTTTGCAATTATATGTAATATAGTCTGTAATTCCTGCAATACTTTAGCTGTATTTTTATCCCCACAAATCCATTTGTTGGAGTTATCTGTTTTTTTAATTTGTGGAAAGCTTATTGATCCTGTCACATGGGCAAAAGAGGTGCCTGGGGGGATACTGAAGCCAGTGATAATTAAAGCAGCATTGCACTATTGATTCATCTGAAGCTACAGTACTGATGTGCAGCATTGAAAGCCTGTGATGGTAATATGGAGTCTTGCAGGTTTTGCTTCTGCTTATGGATTTGGCTGTGTGAGTTTTGCTTTAGGGTCTACGGGGGGTGGGCAGGAAATGCATTTTTTAATATGCTGACTTTCAGATGGATAATGAAGAGAAAATTTAACTCGAGGGGATGTGGTTGGAGCATTAGGAAATAGCCTAAGTAGCCATTCATTTGTTTGTGCTGTCTCTATTGATTGCTTCATTTTCATTTGCTTTCCTGCGTTAGTGTATGTCATACTCATCATTCGCCAGCTGGAAAACAGGGAGCCTGGACATCATAAGGAGTACATGATAAGCAGTCCCTCCTGCTTAATTTCATGTGTCTAGCAGATGAAAGTTAAGCTCATCTGATTGAAGTCAGTTTAGTGTTTTGAACACAGCCCTGAATAAATGCTGTGAGCCAGTAATCCTTCCTTGAAAACTACACAGTTTAAGGTCTTTATTTATCTGAAGTGTGGAGTTTAAGGCATTATTACAAGTCAGGAAGATGGAGTGATAATTTCTTCTTATTGCCTAATTGAAAGAAGACTGTTCTGTGTTAGGTACTCCCACGCACCTTAAGTGTTTTTAAACTGGCCAAACTGAACTCAGTGAACCATTAATAAAAATTTTGCATAGGGTTTGGAACTACAGACAAGATCAATTCAAGGGCAGCTTCTGAGTCACCCCCAAAAGCTTTGTAGTGAAATAACCTGTTTATTATGACAGGTATATACCCATAGAAGAACTTGCCAATCTGTTCTATTAGCTGTAAAAAGATGATTTATATATACTTAAGTATATACTTAACAAACACATAGTGCTTTGACCTTCACATCATGGAACTGATCAAGGAGTTCAGTTTAACCTAGTTTTCTAGCTTTCTTCTATAGACACTGGAGAAAGAAAAGCAGCCCTGTGCATTCTCTATGGGACATGTGGGCTATGGTGAAATAAATCACACATGGAGTATCTGCCTCTGTGTGGACTTTAAAAGTATCCCATGCAAATGGCTGGGGTGCTTGGTACCTCGTTTTTAATGGGTACAGTTCACTGATAAGTTTCTAACTACGCCTGTCTTCTTTTGTATCCAGGGTGTTTGTATACACAATATGACTGTACAGGTGTTCTCTGGGAGCTTTATTTTGTATCCCAAGCAGTAGAAACTCAGCTCGTGGTCCCTAGAAGCCCTAATTTCATACCAGATGTCTACAAAAGTGGTGGCATTATGTTAGGTATAGAAGGGGTTTTTTTCTGAGAATTGAGATATGTTGGTACTGAGATGGCCAGATTTTCTATTTTCCTTAGAAGAGTATAGTCCCTCATACACATTATTTATATTTACCTATCTTTAACCCAGAGATTATTCTTCAGTTAATTTTGTAGAAATTTATTTAATTCTGGACATTCCAGTTTCAACCCATCATAAACTGAGGTGGTAGCCACAGTATATGGGTAGAAATAGTACTTTCAGCTAGAGTGAAGCTGTGGTAATACTTAAACACATGATGCTGATGACTAGGCAGATTTATGTAACTGGATTTATTAACTTGTTGAATTTTCAAGAGTATCCAGTGCTTGTAATTGTTTTTAGGTGATGATGCAAAAATTAATTCCCAAAGAAATAGTGAGGAACAAAGGAATGGAGTTGTTTTCTGAAGAGTTTCAGAACTCTTGCACAAACCATTGTTTTGAAGTAGTGAGGTCAGGTATTTTGATGCAGAAACACTATTGGTCACAAAAATTGCATGATTCTTTTAAATCATCCTACAAACACAGAAACTTTTTTGCTTTGAATCAATATGCAAGATCTCTTCTTAAAGAGAAGACATGATAATGAAGTAAAAATGTCTGTAATGACAGTGCTTTCACTTCTATCTTAAAGGGTTAAGGGAAAAAAAGAAAAAAAAATCAGTGCTCCTCTTTTATTTTTTTCATTTCTTTTGAAATACAGAGGGAAACATTAAAAGTAACTGCAAATACTAAATATTGTTGCATATGCAAAATTTGAAGCTTTATCGAGATTTGAACTGTGTTGATCACTTTTTAAAAAATGGTGCAATTGAGGCCCTCTTATCAAATGATTTCTAATCCCTGTCACAGTATAACAATTTTTAATAATATTGTATGTGCTATTTCTAAAAATACTTCTCACAAAACAGGGACAAAGATAAAGTATCAACAGGCAATATTTGCATAAACACTGTTTGTGTAATACATAAATTAAGACCTAGCCTGAAACAATAGCACAAGAAGACTTGTGTGCCAAGTCTAAAATTTTGTGGTTTGGAAGCAATCATCTTCATCTTTTGGTGTTAGAGTCATGTGTCAGTGGTGATTATCTGGCTGAAGATGAGCCTTCAGGACATTTTCTCACCACTTGATGATTTCTGATCAAAATGTCAGGAACACCTATTCAGTCTGCTTTGATTCTAGACTGAAAACAGAAAAAGGAAAATCATTTTAAAGCCAACATAAAGAAAAAGAAGACTTTGTCGCTGTTATCTATTTACTCTGGTTTAGAGTTAGCTATTTTCTGGTTTAAATGCAAAGAGAGTTGTATTTTCTGAGCAGCTTGCTGAAGAGGGAAACTAGTTAGTTTTAGCAGTCTTACTCAGCAAAGCCCAAAATGAAAATTATCCCAGCTTGAATGACTGCAGGGGAAAGCTGCAATATTTCCTCATATGATAATAAGAAATATTTGTTGCTTCATTCTTCAGTTTTCACTT
This sequence comes from Empidonax traillii, assembly GCF_003031625.1. Lineage (NCBI taxonomy): Eukaryota > Metazoa > Chordata > Aves > Passeriformes > Tyrannidae > Empidonax > Empidonax traillii. The sequence continues at coordinate 887,226 of NW_020955214.1, forward strand.
TAAGTTGACATGTAGAAATTGAACGTTAACAAATGAAAAATGAAAATGTTCTTACAGAGGAGACACTTTGTTAGACTTTCAATATTTTTTATCTTTTGTTCGGCAAAGGAAATTAGATGCTTAAAAAAAAATTTCAATGCAGACTTTTTCAAATTATTTAGAGTGTCATTTCCTTTTACTAATCATGCCCTGTTGTATGTGCTGCATGGCTTTAGTTTTAAATGAAAATGGCTTTATAAAGAACTGTAAGGGATGTTAAGATGCAAGAAATGTTTGGAAGTGAAGGCAGACAAAGGCAACAAAATATTCTTGAAATTATGGCTGATTCATTACTGCTCTCTTCCATTCTTTTCTTTCTGTAAATTTAAATCAATGACATTACATCAGTGTAAAAAAAAGAATGCATTGGTGGCTTAGTTTATGCTTTGCTCCCAGCCACTATTATGTAAATGAAAAGTAGCTGTGACTAAAGTGGAAAGAAATGGTGACAAAGCAGGATATGACTGTGGACATGCACAGCTGTTGTTGATTTAAATTTTATTATATTTGACAGAAAAGATAAAATTATGTGTGCAGACAAACTAAAAAAAGCAAGGATAATTTATGATGTTCTGCTATATGGTATTCTTATTGAACATTTCTAGTCAAATGCCACTTCTTTTCAAGACCAACTTATGTTCCTAACAAATTATTTTCTAAGCAATAATGCAATCATTCAGTAACGGGTAAAAAGATGTGCTTCAGAGAAATTATTCTCACCTATACCAAGGCTTTTTAAAGCCATTGTCAATTAATAAAATATATAAATTACAGGATTTGTTTTTTGTTTAAATATTCTAAGGCCTTTTGGTTTTGGGCTTGATAATAATGGATATTTTCCTGGAGTGTTCACACAGTGTGGGAACAAGCTCATGGACCAAATCTTGCTTAGTTAGAAACTCCTGTTGACTCAAATAAAAGCTGACTTGAGCATTAGGTTAAAAAGTCCTTTTTGCAGCATGCATAAGAGAAGACAAGTGCCATCTGTTATTATAAAACCACTGTGTAGTGTTTCGCTGACACGCTGCTGGTTTGCATGTATATATTCCTATTGCTGGAGGAAGCAAAGGAGTTATTGGGTGAATCTAATGAGCATGGGAAACTTCTCAGTTTTTTCTGACAGCATTTCCTTCCTTTCTTTCCATGCAAATTTGTATTTGTGTTTATTTTTTATGAAGATTTTTTTTTTTTGCCTAAGTATTCACCCTCAGTTACACCATACATTCCCAGACAGGAAAATATCCAACTTATGCACTCTAAGCCACAAATTCTTGCTCATTCTTTGAGCAAGTGCATTTCTTACTCAGTTACTGGCTGTATCAGAGTATTTAAAGTAAATCCACCGATACTGCATTTCTAAAATCATACCAAATTATTTAAGAAAAATGCTTAGGGCATTCCACTTCCTTTAATAGCATATTTGGTCCAATTTGCTGTTTCCACCTATTATTGTGAACCGTGTCTTCAAATATAGTGAAACCTTTCTGAATGGAAATCAAATTAATTCTGAACTCTGAATTATGAAAGCAGAAATGTTACTTAAACTATTGTGGGTTTAATGGTGAGAGAATGCTTGAAGATTCAGCTCAGTATTTATGGGGAGATTATTTTACTGTTTCTCTTTACCATACAGGCTTATTGTGGATATCTATTTCATATGTAGTTCCCTAAAACACACATTACAATACTCTGACTGTGTGTGTCTTTATCTAACAGTAAATTCAGCTTTGCAGGGTTTTTTTGACTGCTAGAGGCTAGCTGAACTTAAAAATAACATCTGACATTAGATTATTGATACTGTTATTTCTTGTTTCTTTTAAAATAATCATGGAATTTAAATAAAATCCTTGGCCAAGATTTCCCCAATCTCAGTTGTCTGAAAAATTAAATATGATTGATTTTATTTGAACAGTGCCATTTTGAAACGTTGCAACGTTCTTCTGTTCTAACTTCTTTTTGATTTTCTCCAGAGATCAAAAATAGCAGTGTATGAAAAGATGTGGACCTACATGAAATCAGCTGAGCCATCAGTGTTCACTAGGACTACTGCAGAGGGAGTAGCTCGTGTCCGCAAATCCAAGGGCAAGTTTGCCTTCCTGCTGGAGTCCACCATGAATGAATACATTGAGCAACGAAAGCCATGTGACACCATGAAAGTGGGAGGAAATCTGGATTCGAAAGGCTACGGCGTAGCCACACCGAAGGGTTCTCCATTAAGGTGGGTGGAATAGTATAACAATATAAAATGTGTTGTTATAGTATTCCACCTTCCCTGATGTCCCTGATATAGCTCTTTTTGTTTTATGTGTGAACATGGTATGTTATTTTTCTTTTCTTCCATTTCACTTTTTTTTTGATCAACAAAGGTAACCATTTTTAATTGCAATATGGATTTAGCAGCTCTAGTTGGCATACCTTTCAAGGCCATATAAAAACCAAACTGGTTGAACACTAGCTACCTGAAGTCAGCCTCGATAGAATTAACATCAGTTATCCTATTTCATCAGCTTTTTTCACCAAATTCAACGCTTTATAACAGTATTATGCCCACATTATCTGCATCAGTATCTGCATCAATAATATGGCTACATTTTATGTTTTGTTTATTGATCCTGGCTGCTAATTTCTGAGTAAGAAGCTGCTTGTAACATTTTGTTTTCAAATGTCCTCATTTGGAGGCAATTAGTCCTTCATTAAAGTAACTTCTTTAAAGTTCTTTTTGTTAAAGCACCTTCTTATTTAGAAAAAAAACAAAGTTTGTGTTTCTAGCATTATGCATTTCAGTACTGCCTTCAAACTCACCAGTATTTTCTTTATCATGGTATCAGATGCATTCAGTCAAGTAGGAGAGGTTTTGATTTAGAGGTAGAATATAGTTTGTTTTTCATTCAGATTGTTGGGGGACACAAGTCAAGGTACTAGCTCTGTGTTAAAATTGGCAGTTTACCATTCTGATGTCTTTAAGGCAAACGAAACTTGCCTTTTTCCTCTGGTAGATTTGCCAATTTTCTTCAAAGCAAAAGAATAACTAGCAGATCAAGGGAGTGTGGACTCTGACAGGTGCATGTGGGTGGGGGAAAGGGAATGGCCTGTGGAAGCAGTCAACAGCCCACTTCTCACATTTGTGCTCATGATAAGGGATTACGGTGTGAAATAGATTCACAAAAGGGAGGAATTAGGTTTAAGGGAGGAGTTGCAAATGCAGATGAAGCCCTAGCTAAGAAGCTATCTGTCTGCATCTGTGACTGCAGAGGAGACATCACCACCACTATGCAGATAACTAGACTCACTCATAACTCATCAGTTTGACTTGCACACAATACACAAACCTCAATAGCTTTAACTGTATTACAGGGTTGGTAATAGGAGTATCATCAGAATCATTTACATCCACAACAAAGGAAGATTTGTATGTGCAGGGGAAAATCAGGCCAGTTATTTCAGTGATTGAATATGAATTTTTGGTCCTTAACACTCAGTACACCTTAGATTTAAAAACTGCCATCTTCACTGCTGAATGAAGTAGTAAGAGAACATAAGAAGGTGAGAGAGGGAAGATGACAACAATAAAAATATTTAGAAAAGGATGTCCAGAACTTACGGAGTTGTTAAAGGCAGAAGGCAGTGATAATAGGAGAGGCTGACCTGTTATCTGGGTATATTTTCAAAGCACTTGGTTTTGGGTTTTTTTTTATATTTCTGATAGTTTACTATCTCCTTCTCAGTGTTTCAGGCAACATAGAAGTGGTAGGCAGCACTGCAGTTTAGTAGAACTACTTCCCTCCAGTAAGGAAATGCCCATTGCTGACAGTCATGCTTTACTGTGCCAAAGCTAGAGCAGACTTTTTAAGAGTCACTGTGGCTGCTTTCATATATGTCTTAGCAGTGGACTGTTTGCTTTAAGCATGTCTTATGCTGTTCTTTAGGCCCTGTTCCTTTTTCTACAGTGTTCAATACCAATGACAAGAGACAGCCTGTTAAAATGAGCACTGGTAACCAGTGGAAGTTGATTTATGTCAAATTTAGGCTTATTTCAGGTTTGTTTAGTTGGCTAGATAAAACTATATAGAAGTAATGGGGATGAGGCATAAAGCAGTTAGAAGAGGACCTAGCAGGACTAATTAATTAGAACAGAGAGGAAGAGCACAACCATGATTTTAAGTATCCGGTGTGAAATTCTGGTTCCATCCCATCTAAAGACCAAGCTCCCAGATGTTTCAGTGAGGCCACAGTTTGGTCTAACTGGGGGTCAGCAGTTATCATGAGGGTGATGTGATCAAAAGCATGTAGTTTTTCAAATCCTAGCTTCAAATGTGGTTCAAAAAGGAGAATGTGGGAAATCCTACCCAAAATTGAAATCCTACCCAACTGAAAATTGGACCAAATCTTCTTTCAAGCTGTCTCGACTGGCTGTCCATGTCCATATCCATGCCTTTCCTGAGCCTTTCTTTTACATGTGCTAAGCTGCTTGTTCTCCTGCTGCACCCCATTCCCTCTCCAGCCCCAGTGACAAACCAGCAGTGCTGCTTACCAACTAAAAACATTAAGCAACACACTTAATGTTCTGGATAAAAATAGTGAACAAGCAATACCTCACACTCATACCACCTCTTCCATGTATGTGTATAGAGACTAGCACTTGCTGAGGAGGGGAAAAGCTTCCTCCCCCTGTGCTTTTGAACAGAAAAGAGCTGTAAATTTTAACTGCATGTTTCAGTATTTTCTGAAATGTTTAAATTTAAGAATATGCTCCTTTTGGTATTTTGACTGTGTTCCACATGGTAGTGTTTCTGTCACTGATCAGATGACTTATGTAACTGCTGTCTGCACAGATAATTGCAAATATTGAACATGCAGTTTGAAATCCATGAAGGGCAGGCTAGCTAAGCTCATTATATAAATTAGTCAAAAGGCATAATTTGCTATGGGAGTTGTAAATTCTATGTTTTATTTAATAATCATAATTTCCTGTTTGAGTAACATGTAGACCACAAATTGCTTGATGTAGTTCACAAATTATTGCAAGTAGCATATAAATGCTAAACATTCACAATCTATTCTTGGTCTGTTCAGGACTAGAGAAAAATAACAGTTTTTCCAAATGAATTATTCATATTGAATTATTCACTAAACTGTTTGAACACCTATTTCATTAGAAGTATTTTAGTCTTAGTCCTCCTCCTACTTTAAGTGATTATAAATCAGGAGCTTTTTCCCTGAAAATGTAGTAACAGCTGAATAAAACTCATGTGAGTGGAGAACCAGACCATGTATTTTCACGGATCTAATGGACAGAAAGTGGGGTGATTCTTTCTGTAGCATAGGATTAGGGATGGTTCCTGCCATTACATCACTGGGCTCATGTTCATTACAGAACACATACCCATCACTTTGCTCATGCAGATGAAATCCACCTGTCAGAGCGATCCAAGGACTGGTCTCTCTGTCGCTCATGACCATAACACATGAGCAGGGTCGTGGATTTTAATTTGAAACTCTTCCTTACTGGGTTCCATGCTACACACCTGCAGTGTTCAACCAGTACCTATTGGCTAATTGAAATGATTTATTCTCAGTGCTGGTGCAGTATTAGGATTCGTGCATATCACTGGATGGAGGAGAATGGGAAATGCCTGATGTGTGTTTCCTTTATGCCCACCAGGCAGTACCACATCACACATCATGTGTGTCTCCTTCCTTCCTTCCTTTCAGTGATATTCATTTCTATATAATGTAAAAGACTGATGTGTTTGAGAAAGAATTTGTGATTGAGGACAAAGGCTCTCATCACAAAAAAGACTGAGTTTCTTTCAACTGTTCTAACTGTTTCCTCCTCTTACAACGGTAGGTATCATTCCAAAGCTACTGTGTAGTATTCAGTGTGAATTAATGAGTTTTTTTCTTCAAGGGTGGTGTTTTCAAAGGTAGTTAAGAGAGTGCTGCTTGTCTGCTTAGCAAGACCTGCCTTTGTAAATGTTGTTATTAGAAGATGTTCTCATGGCCAGACTTCTGGCCATTTTGGATCACCCCTGGGTCATCTGCCTTGCCACTTGCAGTAATCTGTGTTTCTAGAGAGTGACACCTGGAGATCTTGTACTACACAAATCCTGTGCCTTGCATGCCTCTGCTTTTCTGTTTTAAATATGTAGGCATCATAAACAAGTTTGAATAGTGAAGAACACGAAAAAGTTTTCCACTCTAAGAGGTAATGGAAAAGGAATTAAGGGCAATGTTGCCTTAAAGGTACACTAAAAAGTTCTTCAACTTTTTGTACCTTGAAGCTGTTTGATGTAAAGATGAATGACAGGTTGGGCTAAAAAGTGAGGAGCTGTCTTTTTTTCTGTTACTGTTTTGATATTTGGCTGCCCTGTTTCACAGCCAACAGTATGCAGCATGGATGAGTGAAACCTCCACAGAATGTGTCTGTTGAGACACTTTGAGCCCAGACAGATAAGAATGGCAGTATTAGATCTAGACAAATAATTAAAAAAAACTATTGTGAGTAGATGCATCAATGTGTTTCAGAAATTGGTGGTGTTTGTTCACCAACCTCATGAAATCCAGAGCACTGTTAAACTCCTGCTATTGGAACTACAGTTAATGTTTTTATATATATGAATCTGGGGTTCTATATTCCATTCAATTCTCTATTGCTTTTATGTAGTAAAGGAGTAACTCCAGTTTGACTTTAGGAGAAATTTTTTATGTTCTGGAGGGGCAAGCAAAAAGGTCCACCTGGTCATATCCACCGGGTTTTTGGAGTGTGACAACTGGTGACATGAACTGACTCTACATTGCCTGAGGTGCTGGTTCTTTATCCACTCTATACTGTGTTTAACGTAAAGTGAGCAGTGTGGGCTACAGCTTTCTGATCATATAACCTCTATAACCTAGCATCTTGGTCTCAGTGACTTCATCTAGTCCTTTTTTTCCTGAGGTAAATCTCTGGAATTTCCATTCTTTCATTGCTTCATTTCAATGTGGTACTACAACTGGCAGTGTTACTTTTGCTTTTCACAGATATATCCAGTATGGATCCATAGAAATGTAGAGTGGAAAGAAAACTTATTTCAGCAATGCATGCTCTTACCTAGGATGGGATATTCCTTCTTTTGTTTGTTTGTTTGGAAGTTATGTTCCCTATTCTTTTCTTCACTGATCTGAAACAAGCTTGGGACAATAGCAATAAATCTGATAGTGTAGTTTCTTCCAGTGGGACAGTTAGACTTTTTATCAGATGTTTTCCTTGATGTTTTTGGAGACCAGAATATAAGGAGCTTATTGTGGAAGGAATTCCCAGATCACCATTCACTGACAAAGCTGTTTATTGTGAATTTAATATATTATTCTGAAATAACACCCTGGTTCTCATTTTACCGTGGATTATTAGATCAGTGAGCTGGTAATTTACACCAAACTCTGTTGGAAAACAATCAAAGTCATTACACAGTAGTCATCTATAAGGATAGATAAAAATCTTTCCCCCAAAACTTCTTGCATGCTCTGGTCTCTTATGCTTTCTGTAAAACTGGATTTGTGTGTACAAAAGAATAGGTATGATATTCACAGATTGCCTCTAAGTAAAACTAGGAAAAAATGTTTGAGCTGACCATCCAATTTTTTTGGAGTCAACATTTATTTACTACAGAGTACTCCTTCCACTGTTGTTTTTCAGTGGTTTTGTACTGCAGAAATCCATGAATCTTCACAAAAATAGCTTCCTTTTACAAGCTATGTTGTATCATAAAGGAAGAATTTTCCTGACCACCCTTCAGTGTACCCTGTATTCTTCAGTTTTCAAAGGTCTTCATAGATTTTTTTATTTTTTTAACCGGTATTGTTGATGCATCTATCCTAGTTTGTTGTGTTTCTATGTATCTGGCCTGCGTTCTTCACTCAATTGTATGTTCCTGTTTCTAGAAAGGTACAGAAATAGGCAAAGGTAACATATCCTTAGGTCATCACGATAAGGTGTATGGCTCGTGATTTTGAGCATTGTTCTGGCAATTCAGAGAAAAATGGGTATTTCCTCTGCTGGTTAGCTGTCCTCTGGTTGGCAACACTGGTGTCCAGACACCTCCCCAGATCATTCTGAAGACAAGCAACCTTCACAGTGAGGAGAGATGCAGAGGAAGCAGGTTTGATTTCTTCATGTTTCTCTTCTCCTGCCAGAATAGCTGGTCTTACCCTTAGTCAGTGTTTTATCCGCAGAGGCAATCATTTCAGCAAAGCACCTAGAAGCTACAAGCTGGTGTTATTTATGTATGATGTAGAGAAGATATAGAGATAACTGGTGAATAATAGAGGTTTGACAACTTAAATGAGTGATGTGAAATTACTGAGTTTGACTTTTACTCTTTCGAACCAAGGGCCACCGGAGGAAAAAAAAAGTCCCTGCATACTTATGAGGTGTTCTGTTGATATTTAAAAGAACAGGATTTGAGTCAGCTTACCAAGATTTTACAAGGTCATTTCTTTCTGTGATACAAAATTATTTGAAAACTAGAATGAACTAGAATGGGATCTGTAACATTTTATACATATGTAAACATTATCCTTTTTGACTGATGGTGTAGATCATACTGTATGACTTTGCATAATATTTTTCCCTTCACTGTAGGCATAACAAGGCTTGAATTACCACCTCATTACCATTCAGTGTCAAAGCTTATAGCTGAGATTTTTCTCAAACAGGTCAGATCCTTCAGAGCTTGTTGGGTTTTCTATCAACTAAAAATAACATTTACTAGGTAAAAAGGCAGAGAGGGGGTCACTGCTTAGCAAGGAGTATAAAGGTCAGGAGTCAAAAGAAGATCAGTGAAGAGAGAGCCTGATAATGAATGTTAGCAAGTTGTTCTTTCAGCTGAGCCTGGGAGGCATACTTAGTTTCTGTTACGTTGATTATTTCTGTCTAAAAACAGAGTATCTATTTTAAAAGTAAAAATAAAGCTTCGAGAACAGAGATTAGAATCGGAACGTACTCTTTTCCCCATGACAGCTATTGGATTAATTTCATAATTTTCAATCATGATAAGGGTATTTCACATGAAAAAAAAAAGTCTAGTGGAAAAAGAAGAAAATTTGATGATGGCTAATGAGATCCATTGCAGGATGTGGAAGCAAATGTATTTAGGTAAAATCTTCTACTTGAAATGGTTTTGCCCTTTCTTGAAAATTTTACATATAGAGGAAGGAAATTGTAGGATTTAAGTCACCAAGTTGCAGTGAAGAGCACTGCTGTTCAGATAATTTCTGATATTTGTATCTTTGGAAAAAAACAACTCATTAGTGTCCATGATGCTGCACTTGCTGAATTTTCTCTGGCCTGAGGGGGAAAAAAGATCACTATGTCTTTCACGTACTTCAAAGAGCCATCTCTGACCTGCCTTGCCTCACAGAGCCTATTTCTGTCTTGCCACTAGCAGGAAGCTTTCACCCTCAGACTTCAGGGGTGATTCATAATTGAACAAAGCTCACTGTGGATCGGAGAAAGCAAAAGCCATAGGAACTTGTTCTACTGCTTCTTCTGTTTTCCTACACTACAAATGACACTAGAAGCAACTGATGGAAGGCAAAGCTCTTCCAAGAAGATCAGCTCCCATTTTGGTCACACAGTCACATTCTAGTGCCTTTCTGCTAATATCATCCTGCTCCTTGGTCCAGGCAAGGTCCTGAGATTTTAAAATAGTTTTGAAATGAGGTGTCTCCAAGCAGGAGGAAACAACAGTAAACTATTGCATAGAATAACAGTTTTTAATCTAAATATTTCAATGGCAATGGGTATTTTGTAATTAGTAGTATAATCAGTATAAAAGGTTAAGTATAAAAGTATTTTAAGAAAAGTATGAAACCATTCTGTTTTTTCAGCTTTATTTTGGGCCACTCTGTGGTAGTCAGCACCAGGACAAGTTGAATAATAGGCTTGTTTTCCACAATCAGAAAGAAATCAAGGCATAAAAAAATTACAGTTCTTCTTTTTCTGTTTCAGAAATATTTGAATGCAAACAGGATAGGAGCTTCACAATATTAAAACTATCCAAATGAAATTTGTCAGGCTGTTCAATTCCCTGACAAGTAAAAAGGGGCATATGTTTAAGTATAACCAACGAATTTCCCTCAAACTATCAGCAAAAGCCAGAATATCTCAAAAGTAGTGATACCATCGCTGTGCATACATCTTACTGATTTTCTGGACATTTGCCGATGTTTGATAAGCATTAATCCCCAACATATGCCAGTGGGATACAAAAAGGTAATGGTTGTTTCCAATCTATAGATCCTCTGAGAAACAAACACCACTTCTTGGCGCTTCAGAAATAATTTTCTCCTACCCTTTTCTCTGCCGTTTCCCCAATCCCTTGTAAAGCATCTCAGCAGAGGGCAAGATGCAGCCCTTTATATCTTAACAATGAAGCTTGTTATTATTTCTCTGTTTTCTTTTCATTACAACTCTCTGGCTGTTTAGGAGTCAATTCTCAGGAAACTGCCCTTTGAAGTTGATGGTACAGTTCCTGAGAAGTAAAAGGCCTATCCCACTAAGATAATAATTGTTCAGGTAAATTGTAGGTAGACTAAAGCAAGGGAGCAGGCCACTGAAAGGTATCTCAGCAACTCATAACAATACCTCTCTGTGGAAATGACATTTGGGGAACAAATAGCATCTGAAAAACAGTTTGCAATAAATCTGTGTGGTAGCTGCAAACTGCCCACTTCCAACTGACAGTAAGTACTAGATGGACTCCAAGAGATAAAATGGCCATTTAGTGTTTAGGCAGCCTTGATTCTTGTGAGAAATCCAAAACCAAAAAGTAGGGAGAAAAGTTTTTGTTTTCTTTCTTGCAGTTTCTTTGAGCTAAGAACAGTGTTTCAGACTGGCACACTATGTGAGAGAGTAGGCATTATGGACTGAACATCCCAGAACAAAAGATGAAAAGATGTTGACAGCATAAGACAAGATTTGGAAGTTTTAATATAAAATTTAAACTTCTGTGTGTCTTGGCAAAACAACTATAAAATACAGCTGTTTCCCACCATCAAAATGTTCTCGAGGTGCTCAGGTTCCAGATAAAAATGGCCATATGTGCATCTCACTTAACAGTATGAGTTTAAAGTATTGTTTGATAAAATGGTGACTTGTGATTGATCACTAATTATTCCTCCTAACTGGTCCGCTTTGTATGTGGTAGGAGGTAGAGTCAAAACTAATGCTCTTAAATATCTCTAGATATCCTTAGCTGAGATCTCTTTATTTTTATAATTCAATGTCTTACTTCCCTTTTCACATTTAATTCTCACTCAGCGACTTGGTAGGAATAGGAAGCAAAGGAAGGCAGGCAGAAAATGGGTGTAAGACGCTGAATATGAATAATAGCTCCTATTTAAACTATATCTTTTACCAACTCACATGATGCTGAACAACGGTGTGTGCTCTTTTTTCAAGTGAGACTCTCTTTTAACAGTTGTTGGCAGGATTGGCAGTTTTCTGTCAAAGTTTGGCTATGATTTTTCCAGCAGTTTTTTATAGCCAAAAGTCAACTGTATGAAAGTTATCCAAGCCTGACCTGGTACAGAGACCTGTTTTATTGTTATACTCCAGTTATTTGTTTCTGCTCTAAAAGAACACGTAAAAATAATAATCTGCCTCCAGCACACAAAGAAAATAGAGCTTTTTTATTATTTTTTCCCCCACACATGGGCAAAAGTAGTATGTGTGCACAAGAAGACCCAGATCCCTTGCATCTTCCATTACTAGCAGCAGGGCTGAATGAGGCCTGCCAGGTGAGAGCAGACCCAACATCTGGTAGCCCATCTGTTACCTCCAGAATAGGTTTTCTCTGTATATAATTACACATCAGTCTCTTTCCAATCTGTTGCTTATATGGTTCGATTAAGTGCAGCCCAGATTTGTAATTGTGTCTTTAGAGAGGCTTTTACATTTAGAATTAGATCTTTGGCTTCCTTGGTATGGATGCAGGCATCTGATTTTGAACACAGTAGCATTTTATGCTGTGTCATTTGTGTGATTCAGATCTATTTTGGATCTTAAAGCTCTTGAACCTACAGAAAAATTCATGGGACCTAGGTTTTCTCCTAGAGAATATCTCAACCTTCTCTAGATAACCCAAATCATTTACATTTCATGTGCCTAAATGCAAACATTATAGGCAATTTTTTTAGATTTTTACATTTTCAACCAAAATTTTGAATTTTTAAGTTTCCACAAAAGCCTTTTTCTGCTTGCAATGCAAAACATAAAGAGCCAGGTTTTAGTATGATACTCATTTCCTTATTGGTTTAAATAAAAAGATAATGCCCTGTGTGCAAAGCTGGGACTACCAACCCACATTCCAATGCTCTGCACTTACTAAGATCCATCTCCTCGAGTTTTAACTGGTATATGATACTATTTTATTATATTCTATACCCGCTAATGATATTTTTTCCTTTAAAACCACATGAACACGTGGCAATTAATTGTGATTTTGCAGAGTTTAAATAATGTGAATTCAGGCTATTAAAGTGTAGTTGAAAGTGAACAGAAAGTCATCACAGTTTCTTGAGGATTTTGGAATTTTTCCTAATCCCGTTAAGGAAGCAAGATGCTATTTTTGGAATCTCTTTTAGATAGTGGGCAATTATCCAAGTCAGTTTCCAATTAGAGTGCTTTTAGTTCATTCAATTTGTAGGCCACTAGAGAAGATATTGTGGTATCAGATAAAATAATTGCAAACATCCTGACTATATCTAGAGGACTGCATCCTGTGTTTTTTTGGCCTCCTCATTTAAGAAAAACATCAATAAATTGAACCAATTTCATGGAAGATGATCAAGATGGAACTGGATATGGAGCTGCTCTGGTGAGAAGAAGCTGGGGGATCTGGGCCTGTTCAGCCTGGAGCAGAGATGGCTTTGGGGGTCGTAACAACAGCCCACAGTTTCTATGGGGGAAGTCTTCAAGCAGATGGAGCCATACCCTTCACAGCAGCGTAGGGAAGGAAGGTAAGTGACAACAGGCATAAAATGAAATGGGAGAAGTTCAGACTGGATATAAGGTGGAACTGTTTCCCCTGACTGCCTGAGGACAGTGTGACAGTGACACTATCTGCCCAGACAGGTTGTGCTGGCTTCTTCCTTGGAAGTTTACAAACCGTGACTGGTTGAAGCCCTGAGCAGCTTGGTCTGACCTCAGGACTGACCCTTTGTGAGCAGGAGATTGGACCAGAGGTGCTTTCCAGACCACACTGTGTTATGATCCTTTTTTTACAATTATAGATATGAGAAGGATATCTTCAGCCATCACATTCAATCTGCTGGAGCTACAGGACAATTTGGAAAGTTGTAGTAGTTTATGAAGAGTGATGTTTATGTTTTCTGCATGGTAGAAGGTCTTCTCCCCAGCTAGTACAAAAGCTGCTCCTGACCTGGCTTTCCTACTTTAGTTATGATTTCTGTGAACTAAAAGTCAAGCAGATTGAATAAAATTCTCATTTGAATAAAATTCTCATACTGGAAAACAAAAAGAGAGTGAAGTATCCGAACTCAGTGAAGTAAGTGATCATGCTTCATACCTCTTCTTTGCCAGGGCTTAACTTCCTGAGCAGCTTTATATAACTTCTGAGCATGGTCCTCTGTGGAACTCCAGAGTAGGGTCAAAATATGGAAGAATTTGTTTGTTATAGCAGTTAAGGCACTCAGGTTGGCTGTCTCCCACTTTTAGCAGGAAAAATTAGGAATATCTTGCGGTCAAAGACTGAGCTGAGGAAATATGCACAGAAGTTTAAACTTAGCTCATCTCTAAGGAAGTGCTTGCCATTGAGAGACCAGAAGGATAAATTGTTTATTAACAGTTGCCTGAAAAGACACAAAGATTTCTGAGAAACAATGCAGTGTGGTTGGCTGAAGTCATGTCATACTTGTAAGCATAATTATGATCCTGCCCAGATTTCCTGGGAGTCTTGGAGGAGATCAGTTCACCTTCTCAGGTGACCTCAGGTGAACTCTCACTTCAAGGTTCACCTTTGCAAATCAAAGGTAATGACCATTGCCTGTCAGCTTCAGAGGAATAGTGAAGATTAATAGTGTAGTGGTTTTGAGCTGTGAATATCTGAAGTCCATTCCTACTTTAGGTGTTTGTATTATTATTTCAAATCCATGGCGGTGTGTACCTCTGGGCAAACACCATGGTAGATTTCTCAGTGTCTTTGGTCAAAGAAACTGTTTTGGAGAGAAAACAATACAGAAATTGTAACTTTGACTCATGACTCGTTAAACAGTCTGTGGTCTATGACGACATGTTGTTTTGTGTTCCCTTTAGAAAGCAGTGGCAGAAATCTCCATCACCAGTGGACCCTACTCCGTCTGGCCTTTTTTATTAAAAATGGCATGTGGGCATGTGTCCAGGACAACAGCAATTACATTATTTGTGTCTCCATACCCACTGTGGAGATCTAGTAGTACTTTCTCTACCTTGTTTTCTTTGTAGCCTTGTATTTGAAACGTGAGTATTACTGTATTGCCATGGCTGTGCTTGGTCCAACTGGTCTGAGAGCTCCTATATTTGCATTTCACAAAATGGTTTATGTTGGAAGGGATCTTAAAGATTATCTAGTTCCAAACCCCCTGCCACAGGCAGGGACATCTTTTACTAGACCAGGTGGTCTACTGGATGAGAATGAGTAGGGCATAGTTAAGTTCTGGCAGAACCATTGTATCAAACTGACTGTGGCCTTTACTTCCCCACCACAAGCTGCAGTGTAGGGACACAGAGCTGTACAGAAGGGAACGTGCTTCCATGCTGCGGGAAGGTGGAGAGTTTGCTGCTGTGTGCATGGCTGTACCGATGGTGGCAACATTATATAGCTGGTTGCCAGAGGGATTAGATTGCCCTTGTGATCATTTCACCTGATCTTGGGCTGATGTTCAGCTGGCTTCAGGGCATTTTAATTATCAGAACACTGACTATTGGACCGACCATCTCATCTGGTTGCTGGCACTGTTTATGTTTGTCTAAGCATATCAGATATTCCTCATTAACTTCTGCAATAATATTCAGACAGAAGGTCCTAGGAACTTTTCCAGCTAATCCCCATTTTGGCTGCTGACCAAATAAGGCTTTATATGGCACAACTGTAATTGCTTCATTTGTATGGTATTGATCTACCATTAGGCAAAACACAAGCCAGCATTTCAGTAAGCCACAAGTTATGCGGTGCTCTTTATTGTTGCATTGCAGTTGCAGCTACAGTTCCCACCTGGGAAATGGCTCCCCTGTTTTTTTTCTTTCAGTCTCTGATTTTAATTAAAGTAATGAACTTCAAAGTGCTTGCATCATAGTTAGACCAAAGCTTAAGAAACCATCTCTTAGCTGGAATCTTTCCATTTATTGCCTTCCTTATAGTTCTTCTTTATGAAAAACATCTGTATGGAGTCAAAAAGAAGCATGTATATGATGTTACAGAAATCTCTCATGCCTCTTCTCAGTGTAAGTTTAGATCTAATAATAGTATGTCAGCTGTGGAGATCTTGTAAATTAGTGATTTGTTTCTGGCAACCATAAAAATCAAGCATCCGTCTTGATTTCTGTGTTGCCAATAGTTTTTGACATAGTGGCCACATTTCGTTAATAGCTTTGTGGACGTTGCTGTCAGTGGATGAATAACCTCAGAAGGAAACAGCAGTGTTTCCCTACAGTTTTCTCATGTGGAGTTCCTTTCCTTACTAGGAAAAAATTAATGGATAAGCAAACTGCTTGTATTACAGCCCTTTCAACACTGTACAGAATGCTGATGGTATTTTGCTTTGCAGTTTCTCCGTGCTTTGTTCTCATTAGGGTGAGACTAGGATTTGGTGGCTGAAAAGTCTAACCAGACAGGCAAAAGATTGGTGCTCATTAGAAACAGAACCTAAGATAGTGGATTTGTCTTCAAAATAAAAATACAGACAATAATAGAACTGTAGAGTCATAGAATAGCTTGGGGGAAAGGGACCTTTAAGGGTCATCTAGTCCAACCCTCCTGCAATGTGCAGGAACTGAGCAGGTTGCTCATAGCTCAGTCCAACCTGACCTGGAGTGTTCCCAGGGATGAGGGCACCTCTGTGGACAACCTGTTCAATGTTCCACCATCATCATTGAAAGATATTTATTCCTTGTGCCTAGTCTAAGTCTACCTTCTTCTAGTCTAAATCTGCCCTCCTTTAATTAAAAAACACTACTCCTTGTCTGGTTGCAACAGCCCCTACTGAAAACCTTTGCCACCACGTTTCTTATTAGCATCCTTTAAGTATTGAAAGGCCTCAGTAAGGTCTCCCTGGAGCCTAGTCTTCTCCAAGCCAAACAACTCCAACCGACTCTCTCAGCCAGTCCTCATGGGGGAGCAGATCCATCCCTCTGAACATTTTTCTGGCCCCCCTCTGGAAATGTTCCAGCAGGTCCCTCCGATACTGAAGGCCCCACAACTAGATGCAGTACTCACAGAAGCAGAGTAGAGGGGCAGAATCACCTTCTTTGACCTACTGACCATCTTTTTTTTTTTTTGTGAATTCAACTGAATTTGGCTACTCCATGAATTCCTGGGAACAGCAATAGTATTAATTTTCTTTTTCCAAATGCAACTGCTGGGAAGATGGCAGAAGTTTGGTTTTTCTCTCACTGTACTTGCCATAGATAACTCATTCACCCTGAAAGTGGATAAATGCAATTTCTTTTGTATGACCCTTCTCTGAAAAAATTTCAGAAATATTAGCTAGGATAGAGGACTTCCATCACCTTTTATGGAGCATCGTAAGCTGACAGTTGAGGTAGTTTATGTAAAAGGCTTTCAGAGATGCTCAGTTGAGTGCCTTTACTTGTAGAAGTCACTCCATTGTGACTCCTGATGTTTTTCTGCCATTTCTGAATCTTAAACTGACATCTTGCACTAATCAGTTGCTGTTGTGAGATCCTGATCCTTGCAAGAAGGAAAATACAGCAACAAATCATAAGTAATAGAAAATAGAAGATCATGTCAAATATAGCTCCACTTACCTGTATTATCATCATATGTTCATAAAGGTGACATTCAGCCAGACATAAATGAAACATGGAAGAAGTCTGATAGGGAAATCTCTTCAAATATTGCCAAATTTGAAGCAGGTTCAAAAAATGCCAGGTATGTTCAATATTGCATTAAAATTATGGGTTTATTATTATGCCCTGCTACCCACTGAATAGAGCATACATTTATATAGCACATTGAGATATATGGCTGCGTAGGAACCAGAAAACCTAATTTTTACAGTTAGTCCAACAGGACATTTTATTTTACATGATTTGTAGTGAGATTCAGCAATGAGTTCTCTCTGCTTTTGGAGGTCACAGTAACATTTCTTCTGGGATGGGTGATTCAGCCTAGGGCTGGGTCTTCATGTGGATGAAAGCTGTGAAATGCTCAGTCAAATGTACAATATTTCTGCCACTGCTGGGACATGTTGAATGGGGTGAAAAATTAGAAGCTGCTGAAACAGCTGCCACCTGCTTTGTGCTGGAAGATTTTGATGTAGTAAAACCTTCCTCTGTGTAGGGTGGCCAGAGTCTGTGATCTCAATAGGCTGTCTTGTAATCCATCAGAGATGTCAAATGGATTGAGATAAATATAAAGAAGGAACAACTTTTTAACTTACAAGGAACCACACCATATTTCTATTCAGTAAGCACTGAATTACATTCAAAAAAGATTAATTTTCTTAGCCTCATTCTGGGTGGAAATAGCCATTTTGTGGCATTCAGAATCATAAATTTAAAATGCCTTACAAATATGGTTAAGATACCATGTAAAGGAAAATTTAAATCTACTGACCAAGATCAGTAACGGTGAATAATGTTTTCAGTGCTGTTAAGCCACTGGTTTGAAAAACAATTAGATAATTTGTGCAGCATTTGGCTCTTTCTTGTGGATGGAGTGGCATAAGGAGTTTCAACAGCATGTGCCTGGGTAACATAGCATAATGTCATTTCAAGAGGCTTGCACTAATGCAGTCTAGGTAGGAGAAGAGAGGGACAGCATGAGACATGATAGATCTTCACTGCAGTAGCCCTCACCTCAAGCTGCTACTCCCTCATCCAACATGGATGGAACCTCTGCCTGGCACTGAACCACATGCTGTGCTTTGCCGTGAAACCCCTACATGTCTGTGCCAATGCTGCCATTTTCTTTCAGCTGGGTGCCCCTAAACTTAGGAATTACTGCAGAAGCAGGTGAAACAGCATCCAAACACCCTGCTGCAATGAAACTGTGAGTCAAGATCTGCTTCACCTAAGGTGTAAAAAGCAAAAGGCTTTATGCCAGCCATGCCAGGGGTGAATGTTACCCCATCTGAAAGCATTAAATATTTATAATATATATATTATAAAATATATATTATATTGTAAAAATATATAATTTAGTTATATATTATATATTTGAAGATTATCATTTTACACATTACAAATTTTAAAATATTAGGGTACGTGTTTCCCGCAATATCAAATGTATAAAAGCCACAAAGGTGGCTTTTATAGGATTCCTGATTTTTCTGAGGTGAGAGAACATTCTGAGGCAGTTGGCAGTGGGCCAAGCTTGAGAGCAATTCCTGCAGTGTGGAGAAAGCATTACATTGGTGGTCAGACACTTTTGAAAAATCCCACTCAAACAAAGGATTTGCTGAGGGTGGAGAGGCACTGGCACAGGTTGCCTGGCATTGTTGTGGATGGCCCATCCCTGAAAGTGTTCAAGTCCAGGCTGGATGGAGCTTTAATCAAAGTGGTCTAATGGAAGGTATCCCTGCCTGGGGGCATGGGGGTCGAAAACAGATGATCTTTAAGGTCCCTTCCAACCCAAACCATTCTATGATTCTACGATTTTAAGCTTTTAAAACATGTATTCTGAATTGCAGGTGTTGGACTGCAGCAGTCTGTTCACATAAGCCTGCTTATGCTGGAACCAGCAAGAACAGTTTTGCTTTGATAAAAAAATATTGTACTGCTTGATGAGATCAGGATTAGGTAGTTGTTCGCAAAAATTAAAATAGCTCAGAGTTGGGAGAAACAAGCATTTCTGATGCTACTAAAGGCTACCTACTGAACCAATATGAACAGTTACTCTAGGGACAATTTTATGTGTTTTTTATTTACAGCAAAGATATGTATAAAACAGAGAAACAAGCTGAGTTGCATTCCCAGGTCAACTGCTGTTGTTTTTGCACAAGCAAAATATATATTTAATTGCTTGCACCAAGTAGTGTTTGCGTACTGTAATTGGAATATCTTGCTGCAAAACAGCATTCAATATATATAAATATTTTAAACTACAGTCATCAGACCTCTAGCTGGTGTAAATTGTCAGAACCTCTTTGAATTCAAAGTAGCTACGGCAATTTTTAGCAGCAGTGGGTCTCCCATTAATTGGAACTCCTGCTGATCCTCAAGGTGTCAGTTTGGCTCATATTTGTTTACAAAGCTCAGCTCAAGTAACTAAACTGTATACTTAGGATATACATAGAAGCTGTAAATACTCACTGCCCCTGGAAATTAAGCATCTTATTTGGATGGTTAAATGAAGAGCACTCTACTCACTTTAGTTAGCCACAAATAAAAAGTATTTGAGCACTGCCTTAATTTTCCCATATCTAAATAAAAATTCTTGTAAAAATACTTTATTCTTATTGTTTGCATAATATTTCAATATATTGTTCTGTAGGAGATGTTTTGAATGCAATTGTCCAGGGATTCTTCAAATAATGTTTTTAAATGGTATCAGTTTCTAATGTAGCACACAACCTGCCCAGAGCTTTTTTGCAGTACTTTGGCTTTGTACAGGCCAGTGAGTTCCTCAGGGGTATGTGAATTTTGCACGATGAAATTCAAGAGGCATCCACTGTCCTCACTGTCCTGGTGGTCCTCAGCTGGGCCTGAACATTCTGCTGAGATGGCTGATCAGACCCTTTCTTTGATAAGCATGAATAGAGGAATGGAAGAGCTTAGCAGGAAGGCCTGAGAGACCCATTACTAGTAGTTCTTTACTTATTTATTTATAAATGCTGGACAAGCTACAAGAGCTAGTTCCAAGGACACTCTGTCAGCTACATGTGAAAATGTTTAGATATGTGCTTTGCTTTAGTATTTGAATAAAGTTTTTTTCATACAAGTAACATTACAGCATGCAAACCTTTATAGATCCCAGTATAAATATTATCCCTGTAAGTTCTTGAAAGTGTTTAAAAAAACATGATTTCAAAGTTGGCCCATTTTCATGGAAGTTTAGGTTATTTTTCTTGTGAAAATGCTCTTGCTTTAGCTCTCTTTAAAATATTTAGATTATTGATCCTTCAAGCCTTCTGAGTATACAGTGATGTAAGCTTTGGCTACATCTTCCTTGTTAACAGAGTGCTTGTTTCACTCCTGATTTATTAAACATATTCAGCCAGTGCCATGCAGCTTTACACTTAATTTCTCTTGATGAATTGTCGAACACCCTTAAACTGCACTACATTTGTGTCATGTTACAATCTGTCATCAGCGCTTTTCAAAACAAGGATAAAATAAACAGCTCAGGAGATGGGCAGCATTTAATTTTTTGCTTGGTAAGGTTGCATTTTAATCTTTCCCATTAAAAATCATTTGACTGGATGATATGTACAAGCTGTAAAAATGCACCCGCTTGTGTTTCTCTAAGTGCATTTGAGATAGATCCTCAGCTGCATCCAGAAAGCTCTAGGCTGAGGGGTCAAGAGGAGGTCCCTGGCAGCTGTGGACCCTCTTCCCAAGCCACCTGGTCTGGATACAGATTAGATCATGACAGAATAACTGCAGTTCACATCACTGAAATAAGGGCACTGAACTTGGCTTCAGCAAGCTCTCTCTGCCTTGTCCTGAGGGAGGATGCCCTCCAGTCTGCACAAGGAATGCCCAGGAGCTGGTCTGCATGATGACTGCATCAACAGGTAGCTGCAGGGAGAGACATACAAAGTGCAAGGAAGAAAATAGCTTTGAGTTGCTTGACACTCATCATCAGTTGCCAGCACTGGCTGCCATCACTGGCAGTGGTATTATGGTCTTGGGAAAGCTTGTTCCTTCAATGAACTTCTGCCAAGGCGCCACCACATCTGTGGCTTTACTTGCCATTGTGCTGTAGTTTACTGATCCCTGCTTCTTTCCAGGCATTAGTTATATAGGAGTATATATACAACAAACTTATATGACAATTTAATCATGTATTTTACCATAATGGAAGGGAAATCTCTGTATTTTCCCAGTTAGTCCATACCTCGCATATGTATGGACCACCTAAGGACCTTTGTTCATTCATCATTCAGGTAGTCTTTGAAGTTTGTTGCACATTCAGAGAACTTGAGGTTAACCAGAGATAGCATTCCTCTACACCATGTGACTTGTAAGTGACTGAGCAATTTCTGAGGCTTTGAAATCCCTTGTGGCAAGAATTTGTGAAAAGTCTTTTAGAGGGTTGGGGTCTCTGCTCTTCTTTTGCCTCAACAGCTGGGGCAGTGGCACCAGTGGTTCTAGGGCGATGGGCTGTGCAGTATGGCTTCAGCTTAAACAAAGGTCTCTCTGTGTATGTAGAGTCTCATTAGTGAGTAGTGTTATTTTTGCACATCTTGCTCATTCATTATTGGAAGTTAACAACATTCCCAACACTAAGCAGTGAAACAACAGTGCCACCATCTGTAAAGATAACAGCAGAATTGTACTAAGAGTCTGCCCAGGATGTAAGAAAGTATTTTTGCTATCTAACACTGCCAGTTACTCAGAATTTATGAGACTAAGTTCAGGAAAGGGATTCAGGAAAATGTCAAAACTGTTTAAATAGCTAAGACATTTAAGTTTTCATGGCAAAACTCTACCGGCTACCTAAAATAATGTTATTAAATGCTTACTTACAGCAGAGATTCTGCCTTTGTTGTAATGAGTACTTAGAGACCTGTCTGTGTTTTATACCATTTAGCATTCAAAAACAGATATTCTGAGACCTTAATTCATGGAGAAGGTCTCCTTCACTATGTAAAGACTCAGGCCAAGGCTGAGTCTTTGGAATTGCGTTTGGGGATGGTGCTGAATGGTGCAGACGGGAGGTGCTTTACACCCATCCTGTGAACCACTGTGCAACCAGAGATTAAAAAAGCAGCTGTGGCTGACACTCTGGATACATATTCAAGTCTAATCAGGCTGGAGAGAGCCTTTTCTGTCTGTTGTGTGTGTTCAAGCTCTGGGCATTAGGCTGTTGAAAACAGGCTTAACTTACTGTGCAGAATGCACTTCATGTTTTAGTTTCTGGTTTCTAAGGAATGCGGAGTTGCTGTGCTGAAATAGGTGCTGAAAGTGTTGCAATAGGCAAAATCTGATGCCCCTTTTCATGATGTTCCACTATGGTGTCTCAGATTTCCAGCAGTACTCTTGATGTTGGCTGCAGTGGTCCCTAGTCTGGACTTCTGTCTTACTCCCTCGTGGTGCAGGGACCTTTGTGTGTCTCTATCAGCCTTGGAAATGCCCCTTCTGTGGTTGAGCATGCACATAGGCTGAGCATCACAGTGTTGCCATAGCATTCAATCATTTGTTGCATACCTTCCTCTCTGCTTCCAATGGACTGAAGTCCAGCAGATGGGTCAACTGTTAACCACTGCTATGACCCAGACTCAATGGAAGTCAAAACAGACCTCTCTGCCAGCTTCCCTGGACTTTGGACGAGTACGCTGCTGCAGTTCTTTAGGGTAACCAATGAGGTATCCCTATTGGGATCACTGATGTTACTTTGCAATGGACTGGGCAGTCACACTGTCATCTGTCTGTGCAGTTTTATCTTTTGACAACTGTGGAAGGCGTATTCACAACTGGCACAAGTAGGCTTTTAAAAAAAAAAAAAAAAAAAGGAAGTGATACCACTTAATATTTTAAACTGCTTACTACTATTTATTTATGGGGAGATGGACAGTAATTTTAAATAATAATTATTTAATTCTCATCATTTTTTTCATACTGTAATTCTAAAGGCAGCCTATAAATAACTGGATCCATACGTTGAAATCACTGTCCATGCACCCAAGTACATGTGAAGTGAGATATCATGTAACACAAGGGATGCGGTTTTGTCTGAACTGGCTTGACTTACATACAAGGACTACGTTTTCTTCTGAGTAATGGAAAAGGCAGGACTGTGCAGTAACACCAAGGATTAAGAGTCAAATATTAAAGCACTTGCCTGTTTTTTACTGTTAAACCCTTAATCTTGCAAATACTTCAGTTTCTTTATTGAGGAACACATTGTTCTTCAGTGGGAGTTTTGACTAAGTGTGGTATTGAGTCTAATTTTTAAAATGAAAAAAAGTATCTGTCACGGATGCTCAAGTTTCAAAATGCCTTCTCTGTGACGAAATAATGCATTTTCTAGGATGAGTATGGGTGATCTAGCATGGCTCTGAGGTCTTGGTATATCATTTTCAATGCAGTCATCAATGCACATTTTAGGCTCTCAGTTATAATGTATCTGTGGGAAATATAGCAGTGTTGAGCAAAGGTTCTATGTTTTGCTGACCAGAAGGAAATTACTGATTTCCAAACGTGGAGGTGGACCTGGATAACAAGGAACAGAGAAAGCAGTGTGAAACTAACCTGGTTTTACATGGCCTACTAGACATGATAAGGACAATAATGTGTTATTTATAAACAATACAGTTTAATTTCGGAGCGATGATTGCAGCTTAAATCCACATTTACTTCTTCATCCTTTTTATTTTCATTTCTCTATTGTGCTGTGAAACTGTCTGTGGATATGGCTAATAACCCAGCTAAATAACCCTCTCATGAATGGGTTTCATTTACTTATTTATTACTCTAGGATTACTATCAACCAGCTGCAGCTTCTCTAAATGACTGTGGGAAAATTTTCCTTGATAATCTTTAATGCTTTGAAAGATAAAATTCAACATTTGGCAAGTGACAAAGCTCTTTCCCTTCAACATTAAAATTAAACATGAAAATGTTTATATTAGTTGTCAAAAAACTCCCACCTAGTTGTTTTTAATTCATCTCAGAATATCCGGATGAAGAGCCTAAGTAAACATTAACTTGGAAAACTTGAAAAAAAGTTGTAAATTACCGGGTACCATCTTCACCCAAGATAAGATAAAGATTGAAAAGAAAGACCTAAGGATTTTAGCATAAGGACTTTGTCTAATTTGGTGAGCTTTAATGTTCACACTTGAGAAACTACAGCTTAGAGGAAATAGTATGAAGATGCTTTTACAGATAGACAGATTGAGAGGGCTTCCCATCTACTTTAAAATCAGACTGAGATCGAGGGGTTTGTTGAATTGAGAGTTAGTGATATTCCTTGAGACACATTTCATTTTTCATGGGAGTGATCACTCCTGCCTGCATCTGTAACACTGTCAAAGCAGCTGTTTATGTTATTGCCACCCAGTGTGACAATTTGACATAGCAGCACTAAATTAGACCTTGGTTTGGATCCTGTTGAAGGGAGAAGGAGTTTTGACATTGACTTTGTAGACAGCAGGCTTAGATACGTATCTAAGCCATTTTCAAAATAAGTAATGTTGCTCATCATCCAAGAAATAGTGTTTCTAGGATCATCTTTCATCTATAGCTCAGTTCCAATGTCCTTACAAAGATAAAATTTAAGTTTAGCTCTTTGGAATTCTGTCTGTTAAATGGCAAGGCTGACCACACAGTTACCTTTCTGAATAGGACAAACAGACCGAAAGCACAGGCTTTGTAATTAAAAGCTGAGTATGAGAAATCTGTTGTAAATATGACTGGTTGAAAAGCAATTGCTTCCAAGAACAAAAGGGACAAATTAACAATTTCATTCCAGTTTTGCAATTGCTTCTCTCCCTCTGGAGTGTGAACCATAATTAGAGCACTTATACCAAATCACATTTTTCAGCCTGGCTGCTAAATTCCCTTTAAAGATTTATCCGCAAAGAGCAGTCTGTTGTCACTCCCACTATAGCCTACAGTTCTCATTTTCACTTTCAGGGACAGACAAGCAATTACTTTATCTGTATGAAAAATCTCTTATAAACCTAACTACACTGAAGCTAGGTAAAGTCAGATCTACATACAAGCAGTTTCCAAACTTCGTGATCAGCCAGCAAAGATCTGTCTTGCTTCCAGCAGGAGCTATATAAAAAAACTGTTACCAGAAGGCAGTCCTGAAGCTGACATTTGTCCAACAGATGAGCCAAGGTAGTAAGGAACACTCCATAAGCTGTGAAGTACCATTGTCTGTACCTGTCTTCCAGGAAGACATCTCACCTAATAAGTGAGAGAAAAATTTCCCTTCTAAGTCCAGAAGGGACTCGCAGGGACCAAAGTCCAGCCATCTCTAGAGAGGGTGCATCATGATCCCCATTGTCTTCTGGTGCCATAGGATCTGATGGAGCCCTGCCACTAGAGGATCTCTCTTTTCAGCCCTTCTCCAGGTGCTTTGAAGGTGTTGCATCCTCTCAGTGTTGTTGAGGTGATGATGCCACTGACATAGTTCTTGTAAAATCCCACTCAGTACTGATGGACAGATCTTGACGGCATTAAACAAATTGAGAGAAAAACTCCATCTTTCTCAACCACGTAACATCCCCAAAGAGCAGTAGTTAAGCTGCTGACACCTCACAGATACTTTGGATATGCCTTGGTGCCACTGCTTCATGTGCCTCTGCAGATGCACAAGTGAGCCTGGGCAGACACGCATCAGAAAGAGTGTACATGTCTGATAGGCGTCAATACACTAGGGACCTCTGGACATAAAAAATAGGAAGATAAAAGTTTATTATTATGAATTATGAATAAATATTGATGTAGTTGTGTATGTGATACATGACTGTTGGGGGTCTTAGTAATACAAATAGGAAGTTGTACACTTAAACAAGGGCAAAGTTTTGTCCAGAGGTGATGAAGGCCGCATAAATACCTTGTCAGATTAGTTGTCAACTGATTTGAAAATGTTACATAGTGACTATAGTTCCTATAGTAAATCCAGATGCCTTACATTTGGGTTTGTATGGTGATCTATATTGTCTACCCCCTGCCATCCGGTCAGAATGCTCTCTAGACACCTAAAGGAAAACCTCTGAGCATGCACAGAAGCAGCTGCATCCTAGGACCAGCTGTGTCCTATTTCTTACACGAGTTTCAGACCACTTCCACCAGCCTTGATTTCATACAGAAGCAGTGATTCTGTGCTTTAGCCTTCATGTTGGCAACACCTCTCCGCCTGCAAAGATCCGAACTCTCTCTCAGGTATTTCTCTCATCTGAAAAAAGAGCATTTAAATGTGATACAGAGGCCACCAGGCTCATGGAACCCCTTTCAGTCTATTGTGCCCATGCCACTGTGTTGCTACCAAAACAGGATTTGTCTCTCATCAAGTGATAGCATAACATGTATAAACTCTCCATGGAAAAGTCCTCAGGATGTCCAAACAACCTCCTTGTAACTCAGCATCCAGCTAATTTGCTGGCTTTGTTTTTCCTAGAGCTTGAGCTTCTGTTTGGCTGTTCAGAGGTTTCCCGAGCAAGGATGCACTCCACTACCATCTTGTTCCTCCATGCTGCAGGTGCCCTTTGGGCTGGGAGGCAGTGTGCTCTCCCAAAATAGCAGGACAGTCCCCAGGGTCACAACACTAAGCTAGACTACAGGTTTACATTTCAGCTAAGCCTCTACTGTGTAAAGGGAGCAGGACTCTAGAGCCTGCATCCCAAATGTACAGATGTGCCTACAGCAGGGGATAGAGCTTCAGACAGACAGGACTCTTGGCACCTTTGTCCAGTTCTTTCTGTTGACTGGCTCTAGACAGCATCTTAGTCAGCATGTGAGCTGTTAGCACTCCTCTTCAGCTCTTCCTCATACTGCCTGTTTCTGGAGCGCTGTCCCGTAGCTTGTGTGGGATCAGCCTGAAGTGCTACATGTCAAAACTGTATGTGGCACAGTGACTGGCAGCGTCTAGCATAGGCAGTCTGGATCTTGCCTCTTTAGTACATGGGGCTACATTTTCCAATCTGCTTGAAAAGACAGCCTAGACACTGAGCATACTTCAAATATAGATTCAAATAAATCTGTGTAAATTGGTTATAATTCCAGGCAGAGTTTTATCATCATTTTGCAAAAATAGTTTGGGTTGGTTGATAGAATTTTTGTGCTAAAATCCAAGCTGTTCTGAAAATCATTTCTACACTGGAAACACATTTTTCACATTTGAAAGTAACCACAATTATTTGTGCTGCCAAGGGCTTTGAAATATGGAAATGAGAGGTTTATTTAGTGTGTGTATCAAGCTTATAAACAGCTTAAGTCCTCATTCCTTCTAACATCTTAACAGCTGTGCAGTTTCTTACAAAATATGTTTTATCGTTTCAAGAAATGCTGTTAACCTCGCAGTTTTAAAACTGAATGAACAAGGCCTCTTGGACAAATTGAAAAACAAATGGTGGTACGACAAAGGAGAATGTGGCAGCGGGGGAGGTGACTCCAAGGTTAGCCTCAATGTCACCAAAAGCGGGTAAACAGTATGTAAAGTAATTGGTGCATCTGCTGGGGTTTTACCTGTGACAAAACAGCTTCACCAGTAGCACAGCACTGCTGGTACCTGCAGCTGAAATCGAGGTGTATGCAATTACTGTCAAAGCAAAAATATTTGCATTTGTTTAAGCACCCCAAGGGGAACGCGTAAACTGTCTCTGGGGTGAGATCTATCCCTGGTTTTCGGAAACCCGTGTCTTCTGAAATTGTGCTGACCCTTTTCCAAGCTTGCTCTTTTGAAAAAGCAGTTTGATACCTTCAGAAGCCTGCTCACCAGCTCAGAGTTTTTTCCTACTATATGGTACTACCCAAAATATTTTTCAGTGACAGTAGAGGAAAAAGGCAAAAATCAGTGTGACTACCTCCAAGGAATAATTTAATGTACGGTCCAGGCTCAGGGATCCATTATTGACTCAAACAATACTGGTACAAATTACAATTTTCATGAGTACCCAAAATAGGAAGACAAATTTCAGATAAAATATCTTCATGCTGAGATTTCCTGGTATCTTTCCAGCAAACTGAAATCCACAGTGGTTCCCTAGGCATAATTTATCAGAATTTATCAGACAGGAATTTTAGGCTGCATATTAGGCTGAGGTGTTGACAGCTTCTTATTCTTTCTGCATTCCCATATCTTCCATATGGCCAGTACCAGTAATTCCTTTCCTCAGCACAGCCTTGTTTGACAAACTGTCTGGTGCTGAAAATAAGCAAAAATGTGGGAGATGGTGAAGTGGGGAAGAATGAAGATATTAAAAACTACCCCTTCCATGCCAGGCAGCATGTAATAATATTTATTTATGTGCTTGTGTGTGAACAATACATGAAAGAATGCTGCACAGGTAACTGTGCAGGCACAGAGCTAGTCAGATATAGATGATTACATTTGACTGATTTTTCATACACAGTTTATGTAGCTTTCTTTACAGTTGCCTACATATACTTTTTTCTTACTATTTTCTCTCCTTCTCTAGTCCTGCTCTTTCATGCTGTGTCCTGGCCTCAGGGACCATCCCTTGGGCTGTTCTGTTCACCCAGAACTGGTCTCCTAATCCTCTTCACTTTGCTTTCAATCCTGCTGCTCTACCTATTTTTCCCCACACCGCTCTGCTCGCCAGCAGTCACAGTTTCAAAAATGGTCTCTATTTTCTCTTCCAAAGTGATATTTTAGATCTGATAGCACTTAACTGCAAGTGGATCAGACACCATCTTCTATTAAGAAAGTTGATAAGTGAACTGTAGCTCTACCACATTGTTACTATCAAATGCTCCACCCAAGCCTGAACTTTTGTATTATTTATATTATTGGGGAAGGGGTATTTTTTTTAAAGTGTCACAGGCAGGGAATCAAATCATTAAAATATCTCCATTTTCTTAGAATACGATTCTCACAAACCTGCTGAGGTTGCCAGGTGAGATAAAAGCTAGGTAGGAAAATAAGGATATTTTTAACTTACATTCCATGCCACAGGTGCTTTGAGTCATGAAGCAGGAAAAGGGGAGCAGACAGGGCTTCACTGGGGAAGTGTCTAGAAGTGCTGAAGGAGCAGGTTTGGTGTGATGGCAAGTGACAGGAAAAGGAGAGTGGGGGGGAAGAGTAGAAAGGAAAGGCAAGGAGTGCAGTCCATGGAGGAACAGGAGGGACCCATGAATGCAGGAGGGAGGAAGGAACACATTGCGAGTGGAAATAAACAATAGGCAGTTTAGGATACAATAGAAAATGTGGTGGGCAAGACAGCATTAGCGCAGGATGGAGAACACGATGGAGCACAACCTAAGGTTCTAGGACTGTATACAGCCTGCCACGAGCATTCGTCTGACCTCAGGCCCATTTCTTGCCACACATTTTCCAACACATAGCTGAGTGAACAAGCAGTACTAAGCACTCCTAGGAAGATCCAGGTCTGTCATGCACCTGCACTGCCCATGTTCGGTAGGACCAGGCACTTCATGCAGATGAGCAGGCATTACCATGCTTCTCAAATTCTGCATTGCAGCAGCATCTGGTCTTAGGCTATAAACTATAGACAATCTGATTCCTCAAAGTATTAGTTAGCCATTTATCATCTATAAAATCAATTTCCTTATTCAGGAACAGTTTTGATCAATAGAATTCAATACGAGCCTTTCTACTGTATTAATGAAGCTCTAAGTTTTTTGGGTTTTTTTTGTTTGGTTGGTTTTTTGCGGGGTTTTGTTTTGTTGTGGGTTTTGTTTGTTTGTTTTTTGTTTTGTTTTTCTTTGGGTTTTTTGTGGGTTTTTTGCTGGCAAAGGATCATTAGTAGAATAACGAGGACACTATGCACTATTGTTATAAACCTGACAGCTACCAACAAGTCCTAAACTAAGTCCGTAAGCATCTGTAGCTAATACTTCTTTTCGTTGTATGAATTCAAAAAGAACAAATCCTGAGCTTTTTTAGCAGCTCCAGTCCAAATTACAGGGCTTCCTACTATCATGAATGAGAAAAAGAACATCCATTTCTCTTGAAATACAGCACTGGAGGCTTGACTAAAAACTATGCTGTTACTATTTGTGATTCACTGGTCAGAATATGAGTCTAGACCCAGAATAACCAGAGGGCTACAGAAATGAGGGAGTTTATTGAGAGCTCAGCAGTTCTGCAAAGGTTTGTATTGCCCTGTAAAACGAGATTACTCCTACCTCCATTCTATGCTCTTAAAAAGTCATCTCTAGCCTCCCCATTTATTGTTCCCTTTAAGGGACAATCTTCCAAAATTCAGAAAAATGGTTCAGAGAGCTGCCCTGTGTGAACCACCTGTGGTCTAGTGACCTCATTAATCAGTTCATGGCAGAAGATAAAACTGAGGTCTCCAAGTTATTTGAGTGCTTTTGGAAGTATTACCTCGGATCCTAACTGAGTGCCATCATCATTTCTTGTGGTGCATGAGAAGGTACTGAAACACAGTTTTCACCACTCTGCTCCATTTTTTTTATAAAAGTGTGAGTGGAAGGAAGTTGTGCTGATGAAGATCTTCTCCAGACTCTGCTGACAGCCCTCAAGAGAACATAGGAGCCATTGTTTTTTTCCTTCAGCAGATGAAACTGACCTTACACTTAATTAATTGGCTCAGCCATGAGTGGGTAATGAAAATGCTCCTAAAGCATAGTCATGATTGCATTTTAAAATCCCTGTCTACTAGAATTCTATATTGGTTTCGCAATCACTCAGTATTGTGATTCAAATGCTATAATTGCCCATTTGTTCTCCTGAATGCAGCTAGCTCACAACTTCATTAATGCCGTTTTAAAGCTCTGTGATTTTGCTGATGTTGCTGGCTCAAGATCCAGCCTGAGGCTCTTAAAAAACAGCCCTTCCAACAGCAAGTGATTGATGACAGGAGAGGAGGAAATGAGTAAGGAGCCAAGAGAGGAGATAGAAGGGCTGGGAACATGATGAAATGGTAGAAAACCAGTGTCCCTGTGCCCAGGCTGGGCAACAACCAACAGCGACTTCAGCACATGGGTGAAGAACAGGGTCTCCTGCGCTGTCACTCAACAGTTTTACACTATGGCTACAGGGGGAAAATTCTTTTCCATAGATAAAGGGCAGTTTTAGTTATTATTTCTCATATATTATCCTTACATGAATTTCAGGCAGATGGATCCTGTTTATATATAACAGCAGAGATTCTCAACAGGCATATGTTGGAAAAACTACACCAATTTTCACAAATTGTGCTAGTTGAACTCTAGTTGAAAGTTTAGCCCAATGTTAGTAATTCATGAATCACTAAATAACTTGAACAAAACCCAAATGTATAGTAATTTCCCATTGCTATATTAAGTATGAAATACTGAATTCAATGGGAAATTTAATTATAAATGCTGGATTTATCCCCTGGATAAAACTTCAGTCAGTACACTGCACTTATTCACATACAGCAAGCCTTACTGATTTTTAGTGTCTGGCACCTTTAGTATTGGTGGGACTATTCACCAACTGATTGTGTAAGCAATGTAGTAACAAACTGTAAGCGACTTACCCTGAGAGCCAAGGTGATCTGGGCATGCATCTCCCATGAGAGCTCTTGAAAATCTACTAAAATGAAAAAAAAACCAAATGAAACAAAGCCTAAAGTACATTAAAATTCACTACACCTGCAATCACTTACTGTGATTGCAAAGAAGTATTTATGTTGCTATTCTGAAAAGCATAAGCAAAAATCTTCCTTTTCCACTTTGCAGCCCCTTAGTCTGGGCTTCTTATATTGGATAACATACTTTTCCCATCGCAGCTGACTGATTTAAATTAGGACAAAATCCTGGGTTTAAAGTGTAAAATGTTTTAAAATATTTTGAATGCTTCTCCCTCATCACAGCTGGGACTGTCTGAGGGCAGGTGCAAAGGACACACCACAGGCTTGCTAGCGCAGGCGAGAAAGTGAGGGGCAGAAGACAGGCTTCCCTGAGCTTCTGCAGTGCCTTCATTCAGAAAGTTTTGCAACAAAATTCATGGAGAGGAGAAACAAGGGCCTGGCCTCAGTCACATCACTGACTGTATTCCAGTGAAAAGTGGGAATTGCCTCATCCGTGCTGGCCATTGTCATTGCGTTCAGTTATATAGCGAGAATAGCACGGCAATTTGCACGGAAATAGCACAGAAATTGATTGTTTTTCATAAAGGAAACCCTGGGAGCTTCCTTGCAAAAACAATGCAGAAAGGATGATATAGAAACTGCAGTTGCAAAGAAGAAAAAGATCCCTGCCTGTTTCAGGCTTTATATTCCTAAACTGTTAATGCTGAAACAAAAACAAGCAAAGGACTTGGAGACATCCGTTTTCTGACATGTTCCCATCTTGCTGCTAGTCTTGATAGTTCATATTTAGTCCTTGTTATCACTTCAGTCAGTTTAATCTGCAAAAACTCTACAGGCTTCTGATTTCCTAAGTGAGAACAGTACCTGTATGCCCCTTATATTTGTCATAACCAGCCCTGTTACACTGATGGGATTTAGGAGCACTAAAATGTGGCTCAGTGCCAGTGCATGACATGTTACAGATGACAGCTAGCCAAATAATATAAATTCTCACTTGTACTAGAAGCAAACAGAGGATCATGTTGACAGGCAACTTGCCAGCACCCCAAACTGCTACTCACTCATTTCACAGCTGTGGGACTCTCATATTCCACTATCAACCTGCAAAGCCTGCTGCCAGGAAGCCTGAAGGCAAAATATAAGTTTGACTACTGGAAAAGAGCGATAAATGGGCATTTTCAGTTCTAGAAGGAGAGTATTCCATATGAATTAAATGTGTGGGATTTAGAAAGCGAATGAAGCTTTTACTTTACTTAGAGGAATCACATGAGAGTGCCTGGGAAATCTTCTCACACAGCTGTGGCTACCAAAAGTTTCTCGAAGGCACCAAGGCTTCCTCAAGAGTAAATGAAGAGATGGGCATCTCAACATCGTCCTTTGTCAAAACTAATCTAAGCCCACCATTTGGAGGTACCTGCCTTTTCTCCTTAACTACAGGGAGGCCAGTACAGACAGACAAAGCTTGGAGCATAATTTAGAGGTGAAAAAACTCAGGTGAGGTGAATCCCCCCTGCTTTAGGTACATACACAAGGAATAACCAGAATGTGTGAAGAGGCAGGATCCCTAAAGCTAAGAATAGCATACAGGGTTCAGAAGCACTTATTTATGTTTTGAATATCTATACAAACATGCACAGATATATTAATACATAAGCACTTGGGGATTTCCAGTTGAACCAGTTATAGAGTATAACAAGCCCCTTTCTCTTCATTGGTAACTATCTTAGAGGGTTCAGTTACACTGTACTAAATGTTTGCACTGTTTATTTATTTATTTATTAAGCCTTGAATTCATGAGTTAACATTTTAGTAATGGATTATGTCATATTATGAGAGAGAAATTTTCCCATAGGAATCTGCTGGCACACACAGGATCAGGTCCCATGTCATATACCATCACCAGAAGGCTATCTATCACATGCCATTTCTCTTTATCTACCTGCTTCTCTGATATATATTGTATTTGCATGCACACCTGCACATAAATAGATATCCATATGCTACCACATTAAGAATTAGACAATGATTCAAAGTGGAAAGTACATAAAGTAAGTCTGTTAATAAATTTCTTAGATTTTAAAAAAATAAACCAGTAGAACTGCATGAAGTGGGACATTACCATAATACTCTGAGATTATTCACGGAGTTTAAGTAAACCCCAGGCAGTTCATAACTTTGAGGCATCAGATAGTGTTTCATTTCATTATTTAACTCTGTTACATCACCCACAGCGAATACCACAAGTAGAAGGAGCTACTCCAAGTAGAAATTTATCATCAGCCTGGAACCCTTTAAGCACTGATGTGAATAAGTGAGATTTAAGGAAAAACTTTGAATTTTAAAATGGTGTTGAAACAGGAAATGGAAATGAAAGCCTCACTGTCGTGCTCTTAGCTGAAGATAAGTGTATCATTGTAGCTCTTCCCCTGAGCTCTTGCATGCAGACCTATTACAAGGCTGTGCCAAGTGTTTATGGGCAGCAAATTGCTTGAAGCATCTTCTTTTCTTGCCAGTATAATTTTGAGGGCAGTAAATGAAATACCTATAGTCAAATCATATTATTAGTTTGTATGCATACAAACTAAGAATAGATTGAAAGCGAGGAACACAAATTAATGTTTCTTAACTCGTATATCCATTTGTATTACATATATCTCTGAAGGGTATGTTGTTAATATGTCTAAGCCAATAGTTTTGGGTTCACAGTAATTGCATACTATTTATTTACATATTTTCCCCAGCAGTATGTGCCTGTTACCTAAAGCGATGGAGCAGGTCCCGGTCATATGTCTGTCTCTAAACCTGGGCCAACAGTACATGACATAGCACCCACTGTGGCCTCTGCTCTGTCACTTTGCAATGCGATTCTATGTAGTTTTACTTGAATAACATAAAATAACATATATAATGTTATTTATGTTATTTTCCACGTGAAGAACTCCTGTAAACCTTGCCGTTTTGAAACTCAGTGAGGCAGGCGTCTTAGACAAGCTGAAAAACAAATGGTGGTACGATAAAGGTGAATGTGGACCCAAGGACTCTGGAAGTAAGGTCAGTCGCTACAGTTCGGGACCTACTATCGTGTTCACAAAGCGGTAGAGGAAGTAATAAACAAAATGACTTAGAAATAAAATAAGCAGCTGTATCCACAGAACAAAACAGCTTCGGCCCGTCTTGATGGGGGTCTCACTTTAATTTAAGGAAGCACTATTGCATTTTAAGGTCTTCAGTGATATAGATCACCAAACATCATCTTACATGTTCAGAGCATCTCCCTGAAAAAATACAAGGCAGGTTTTTTTGCATTTGGGAAAGGCAGGCTGGATTAGTAGTTTCCTTCCTGCCTGGAGGGGATGGACTTTTCCCGCTGACTACTTAGGAAATGTCCCTTCACATCTTCTTTCGGAACTGGCCTACCTCAGCATTTTTCTGAAAAGGAGAAATACTAGCGGAAAGGATTGCCTTTCACTTCTGCCCAGGAAGATGGTGTCTGGCTGCCTTTGGGAATGGCCCTGGCTGCTTGAGGAGCCAAGGAAGGCTTGAGCTTTGAAGTGAAAGACTTCAATAATTAATCACTTTTTACAGCTTCCAGTGTTCATCCTAATCCATTCCCAAACAGTAATCCTAACAGGTCCAGGAAGCAGAGCCTCTTCTATTTCTCTCTATTTGAGAACAGACCCAGAAGCAGGTATTTTCTGATGGCTGGGAAGCACCACAGTCAGTTCCAGCCCTCAATCCAGAAAGTCTGACATTTCTTCACAGTGGCTGACTCAGTGCCAGCCTGTGCAGCCACAGCTAAAGAGAAAGAGTGACGGGCCCTGCTGCTTGCTGCCTGCACGTCCTGAGAGTTACCCAGATAAAAGCAGTGTGGGAAGCAAGCTTTCAACACATTTTGCTTTTTCTGGCAAGTGCTTTGAAGAAAGGACTGAAAACCAGTTAAGAGGATGACAGAGTACCCATAAATGACAGCTGAGAAAGCCTCAATCCACCACCTACATTAGGGCAGGTCTTTCTCAGTTCTGTCTCCTCTTTGTTTGCAAGCACCGTATTATCAAGTGCCACCAGAGGAACAGCCATATCCAAGATACTCAGACTCCCCTTAGCCACCTAAAAAGACACAGACAAAGCAGAACACAGCTATAAGCCCAAATCACCTCTGTACATCCATGGAAACTGTTACTGTGCTAATCTACTGATTACACAATAAATAGTGCCTCCTTAAATTAAATATCCAAATTTTTTGCATTCTTCATAAGTTAAAATTTCATAGAGATTACAATCAGAATTTAAGTACTCTTCTTACTTTAGCTAAAGATTATATAGTTTGCATAAGAATAAAGCTTTATAAGTATCTTAAGGCACCCAGTGTAGCATATGGAATTCAATCCTGAGAGAGTTCCTTGAGAACTGTGCTAAAAATGCACAGGGATTTCAAGTCAAAAAAATGTGATTCATAATTAAGCAGTATAGAAATATAGAGAAATGTAGAGTAGTAAATACATCCAAAAAGGCAATTGTTTGTAAAATTATATACATTTAATAATTTATTAAAGAAAGCTCTCACTGTTGTCTAAATTATCAAAAATATGTAAAATTTTATAAATTGCTATTTAGAAGTATACTCTTAATGAGCCTTAGTAGTCCATGGGCATATTCCAGAACTGTATCTATAGTAAAAAAAAAAAAAAAAAAAAAAAAAAAAAAAAAAAAAAAAAAAAAAAAAAAAAAAAAAAAAAAAAAAAAAAAAAAAAAAAAAAAAAAAAAAAAAAAAAAAAAAAAAAAAAAAAAAAAAAAAAAAACCATAATAGGTAAGAGGCAAATATATCACGATGTGTATGGTACGGTGTACACTGTCAGAGGAAGTGTTTGTTCAGAGAAAGAAATTAGGCCTCACATGTTATTTTCACCTGTCATTTAAGTACCAGATGCTCAGTCTGGATCTTTTAAATTAACAGCAATGCCTACCACAAGAACAATTACTGGTTTTTTGTAAAGATCAAGCAGAGTCTTGTCTGATATAAATGGATTTCTGGATTCCAAGGCTTCTGAAGAGCTTTACATAAGTGCAGTTTCATATCAGTGCTGAAATGTCCCCTAAAGAGAGCTAGAAATGTCATTGCCTAATTCTCCACTTAATGGAAGCAATGCTTTGCATTAAGCAAGCAATGACATCCTGATATGTTGGCAATAAACTTACAATATTTCTTATGCCGACCAGGAAAACTAGTTGCTTAAAATATATTTTATAGATCCAGATAGGTCAAATTTTGGGAAAGTTTGTAAACAACTGTTGTTAAATTTCAGCTAAACGTTGTTATTTATTTCTATTTCCAATGTTTTAATGTGTGACTTGTGCTTCTGGGCATCTGTTTTCCAGGGTTAACTGTGTCACTTCTGTTTTCCCAGGACAAGACGAGTGCCTTGAGTCTCAGCAACGTTGCTGGAGTCTTCTACATTCTGGTTGGAGGCTTGGGCTTGGCAATGCTGGTGGCTTTGATAGAGTTCTGTTACAAGTCCAGGGCAGAGGCGAAACGAATGAAGGTGGCAAAGAGTGCACAGACTTTTAACCCAACTTCCTCGCAGAATACCCAGAATTTAGCAACTTATAGAGAAGGTTACAACGTATATGGAACCGAAAGTATTAAAATTTAGGGGTAGGACTTAGGGCCTACTACAGCGAGTGGGTGATGCATCTTGTAACGCAGTGTTGTGACATGTCTGTCTAGTGGTGCTTGCTTCTGAACAGAGCTTTATATTTTGGAAAACTTCAGTGCAAAGTGGTTCAGTTCTTTTGGCTGCAGATGTACAGTATATTATTCTATGTTGCTAATAGACATCTGCATTGCAAGGAATTTTTAACATGAAAAGTACATTTTGAGTTGTCAAATCAGTTGGAAGATGACAACTATTTGAAATCAGAAAGTATATATCCAGAGGGCCAGTTTTTAAGTACTTGATTTGGCAGTCTGTTTTGCCGAAGGTTTGCACTCCACTAGTGACCAATTGCTGCAAACCTGATTATTTGATGTTGGCCCTAACTGGAACTTCATTATAATCAAGATTTAGCATAGGCAATGTCACTGAACCATAGTTAACCTAATGGAAGAAAAGGCACTGTTACAAGAAGTCTAAATGTTGTTTTACCTTCTCTCCCTCCTCCCCTCCATGTCCCTTCATCCTCCCTTTGATATGTTTTATGCTAATTGTGTGGCACTTTTTTTTTCACAATATCCTGCTTCAGGTCAACCTTTGCCCACTCTAATAGTCACATAAAGTCACTAACCAGTGGATAGAACTTGATTATTGTCCTCAGCTTTCAGTAACATACCCCTTACTTAGGTCAAGACTAGTGCATTTTAGATATTCAGACAGTCATTTTGGAGGCTGAACAACTGATGCTGCCAGGCTGCATCCTGCATAGCTCTCCTGAGTAGGCATGCAGGGGTGGTTTACTAATGTGCTTGCTTTCATCTGTACAGTGAGTATCTTGCCAACTAATGATTAGACAAATCAACTCTCTGACCTTTGGAAATGGCACGTAGCAGCAAATTGAGCTTCTAAATATAACTTTTACATAGCTCCCAAGCTATACGGGCTGCTTAATACACGAATGTGCAGCTAGGACCCTAACCTGTCATGCTACCTAGAGCTCCCTTGCCCTTGCAAATAGCAAGCCACATGTCTCCTCTGTTAACAAAAAACTTGAGCTACTGAGCCATCCCTATAGTGGAAGTAAGAAACACAGATTTAAGGAAATACTTATGTTGCCACCTAGAAAAAAAAAATTGTAGGAAACAACTGGAGATAAAATTATCATTTTTTATTTATTATTTATATAGCGCTGGAGTACACGGCGCTGTACAATAGGTGAAGTGTGCCAAACACATAGCAGGTCCCTGTCCCGAGGAGCTTACGGCCTAAAGGCACAGCCGGTACAATACCGAACCATACAGTACAGAGCAAACACAGAGTGAGCAGAGAATGGTGTTTGAGCATGATAGCTGGAGCGCTGCGAGGAATAGGTGGGTTCTCGGCGGGCGAGGGAGGGGGCTTGGTGTACGCTGGCTGGGAAATTGTCCCAAATGTAATGTTGCTGTGTAGTTTTCTTTTGTTCCCTGTTGTAGAAGTATAATTTAATCGTAACAGACCAACCAATTTTTCCCTTTTTTTTTTAAAAAAAAAAAAAGAAAAAAGTTTTAGATGTGCACTTTTTTCTCTAGAGAAAATGTGAGGCAGAGTAAGTGTCAAGAAGACTCCAAGCGTATAGGCCAGTGTTCCTTACTGGGAATTGGGAATCAGGACTTCCAGATGATAATATTAATCTCTGAAGTTCACTCCCTACTGTCAGTAATAAGGGTCTTAAAAAGACGTAATCCTGTGCAAGTAATTTTGCAAAATTCAAATGAAGAGTGCTTTTTTCTTTGCATTGTTTGGTGATGTGCTCACAAGTGAGAGTGTCCCCAGGCTGGTATAAAAGTAAGAGTCCTAGAAAACATATTCTTTACGAAGTTTACAGACAGCAATGCATTCAAAACATAGCCTTAAAGAAAGCAAACAAAAGAATTAGGCTTTCATTCAAATACTGACCTGACCCAAACTATCTGTGCACATTAAACATGGCATGACTTGACAAATCCTCACTGTTCTCACACAGGTCTGTGATTTAAGTGAGACACTGTGATTATACTTGAAGAAATTTTTTTAGCCTAAGTTTTTCTTATAATAATAAAAAAAGAGTTGAGTTTTATTTTTTAAGAAAAAAACATTTTTAAGGAAAGGTCAACTTTCTTTACAGCTTGGACTTCCATGGGACTTGTTGCAACACAGAGATGAATTCTTATAGGAAAAATACATTTAAAAGGATAAAAAAAAAAGATATAAGAATGTTGCATATTTTTTAATTAAAAATTCATGTTTGGGTTGGTCTAAACTAATAGTCACTTAAAAAAATTTTAGGGCACAACCTTTTAAAATTCACAAACAAATCACCAGGATTTTGAGCAAATATTTACAGACTTCTGAAATTCTTCATTCTGCTTATTTGATATAACATTTACCTGAAAAATTTCAAGTGGACTTCTTATAAAAATGCTTATGCTCATATGTGGAAGACTACCAAGGTCCAGTCATCCTCCCCTGGCCACGGAGGCAGTGAGGGGTACCTGCGTGCTGCACTCTGCACAGGATGACTATGCCATCTATTGTTCATACATGTGCTAGTCATAAACCCCTGTTTAGCTGGCAGCCATGCAGAGCCCACAAAACTGGTTGCACATATTTCTGCAGAAATATGTCTGTCTTCTGCATTTTGAAACTTTCAATGTTTTTTTATCCAAGGAGTAAAGAGATCCTCTTAGAACTAAAACTTGCTAATATGGAAAGATGCTTGGTGGTTCTAACCTGCATGAGTAACCAACATGCTGACTTTTTAAGCTAACATCAAATAGTTTTAATGGTGTATGTTTTAAACTAATATAAAATAGCTAAAATAATCCTCTATTAATATTCATTACCATGTGTTTTTTTTTGTTTTAGTTTCATCCAGTGAAATGTGAATTACTCCAGGGAAATTCACCTGCCTGTGAGGCAGCAGAAAATGAAGGGCTGGTCTGTATGTATGGACTGGTCTATATGATAAAGGACTAATATCTGTGTGTGGGATAGATACATTCAAAAGGGATGATAGGCAGTTGCACCTGCTGAAGGCAGAGAAGGAAGTTTGCTTAAGGAGGGAACAATCCCTTCCTCTTCCCTGGGTCAGCAGTTTTCCATTTTTGTGTATCCGTAGTAAGCCCTTAGTGTACAAGTGGAGCTGATGCCGAGAACAGTGCAGACCCTTATATCCTTCTCTCCAGCTGCCCTAGGGCAAAGCCCTATTTTGAGTTCCTCACCCCAAACCCACAGGCTTTTGAAGGGATTATCCTATTATCCAGCCAGCCACCACCACCTCCTCTCAGTGGCTGCCTCAGTGGGCCATGAAGCTCAGGATCCAGCTTCCAGCTCAGCTGTCTTCTCTTGCTCTCCTATACCATGCTAATGTTTATAACTAATGACTAAAATTAATTACGAAACTACAAAAATCAATGAAAAACATTATTATTACAATTAACTACAAAAAAAGTGAAGTGCTACAGGATGGCTCAGTAAATGTGTAGTACTTATTTTGACTTGTATACTTTCAGAGTCAAGATAGAAAAATCCAGTAAAAGTTAATCTTAGATATTTGTGCCAAAGACACCTCCATGTGACCCAGGTACTAGAGGAGTGTGAACAAGAAAAGAACCCACACAGGCCAGGATATTTGTATTACATAGACTGAGGATATTAGTTTCCTAAATTCCAATCTCCCATTAGGAAAAAGGCAGTGTTTTCACATGATTAATTCCACAACTAATTTAATCAAAACTAATGACAAATTAAAAAATATATTATCACTATTAACTGCATACAGTTACCGCTAAGAGACTTTCACAGTTTGGGTAATATTCACAATAAATACCAAGACTTTTCCCTCTCATCCCAGCTGCTCCTGAAACTGTTTCTGCAGCCAGGCCATAAGTCTGAAATTGCAGCAGAACAATTAAGCAGAGTATTAGCCTCACTTATTACATATAGAATAGTTTAAAATACAAAGCAGAAGCTTACCTGGTTACTTGGCTTTATGGCACCATCCGAAGTACAAGTTTGACCTGCTTTTCCTGGCTTTGTAATTGTCTGAGTTGTTTCTATGGTGTGTTGCTGAGCTGCTGTTACCTCTGCCATGAGAGGAGAAGAGTTATTTTCTTGAAGTTTTTCTGCTCTTCTGTGGAAAGCTGCTGAGAAACTGTTATTCTCATTTAATTTTTTTCTGTTTGATGGACCCTTTTTGTTGTCTTTCTGTCCTGAGTGTGTTGTCAATGGCCAGAAAGCCATATAGACTGAGCTACTAAACCACAGTTACACACAACTCATATATCCCATAGAAATCTGTGCTCCAACTTAGATTTCCCAGTGGCAAACTCTGAATGGCCATGAAAAGATAGCTGATCAACGTGGTGGAGAGACTGTGATACATAATGATGATTTTCTGGGAAAATTATCACATCTGGAGTAAGCTGTCCCTTTTGCACCCAAGTTTGCTTTCTAATCTGGTTTGGACTTCGACCCTTCCCCGAAACTAAAGCCCCTTGGTTTTTTTTTCTTGCCATTGACCAAAACATGTTCCATGCACTTTTACAGACAGTTACCAGTCCTCAACATCCATTTGCAACAGGACTCTGGACATGCGCTATGTGGTTTTACACCACATTGCATTTTGTCTGTGCTTTGCAAATGGCAGAGATTTTTATTTGCTTTTTAAGTCCATTGGGGAGTAGTTAAGTTTTTGGTACTATATAGGCCCAGGTTCCCACTCCCTCATTACCTCTGCTGCTGCCCATTTTTGTATCTGGGTGTTGTCTGAGGTCAAGATATGTTTGTTAACAGTTCCTGTCACAAAGTACAGTGGCAGCAGGGAAACTTTTCAAAGGGTGACTTTGGACATTGCAATTGACAATTACCAAAGCCAAGATTTTTCAACATTAGGGAATGCCATAATGCCCTCTATAAGATGAGGCCTTTTCCTGAATTCAGGTTACTTATGAGGCCTGAAGCTTTTAGAGTAATTGATTTGAAAAGTTACTTTTATCTCCAAACCCCAGCTGTGCCACAACAGTCACTGTATTTTTGATGACTCCTTTTGAAGGAGCTGCTGATAGCAATGCAACATTAGACTGGTGCATTTCCACAGAAGTGCATCAGAAGCAGTGGAAATGTTTGGAAGTTCCTATCCCTATACACATGCACACATATGTAAAATTAACTTCACATATCAAACACAATCTCAGAATTTCACTGCTACCTGAGAAGGAGAAACCGGGCTCAGAGGGATAAAGTTCGAAATGCAAAGATCAGTAATAAGGCAAATAAAATGATATTATGTTTGTCATCCCTTTGCTCCTATGTGAATGCACCCTCCTGTCTCTGTTTTTTTCCAACTGGTATTTCAGACTGCATCCCCGCACACCATGTACATGAGTTAGTTTCTTAGACTATAGCTTCTGCTGACTAGAAGTCAGATTTCCCCACTAATATCTTAACGTGGTTATCTCTGAAATCTCTTTCGATGTAGCATAATTTGAGTACCTGTTTTTCCAGGTGTCCTTGCTGCATTGTTTGACCTTAAACACCTCCCATAATTTTAGTCATCTGGTAATCATTTACTCTAAACCAAGTCATCTTCGCTTTTTCTATTATCACATGAGAATGCTCTATTAGTCATTTTTGGATGACTTAAGTTAGATAGCATAACTACAAATCTTTAAACAAATCCAGAATTTTTGCTTGAGTAATTTAGTCACTAAATAGTTCTCAGATTTCCTGATACTAAATATATGCATTGTGAAAAGAAGTAATAATTTCTTTAGATTTGAACTACATAATTGCCACAGAGATAGATGATCCAGCTATTGCAATTTATAAACTATTTTCAGTAGTTAGATTTTATCTTGACATTCCTAGTTGAAGGTCTAAGCCTATAAACACCTGTGCATGATTTTATTCACAGATGCTAATACTGTCAGGTTCATAAAGGTCTTTTCATCACTGTATATAAATATAGTTTGAAGAAGTTTAGATGAAGGTATTGCCCCTTCAGTTAATTTCGTTATCAAATTCAGATTTTACATTTAAATCAGTAATGATTTATTGTAATGAAATTTACGCTCAGAATTGCTAGTCTTTTTTCCCCTAGTAGACTTAAATGTTATGTATTATTATTTATGATTATTACTATTTTTATATTTAATGTTAACATAAAAAATGCAGATGTCTAAAATTTAACATTTTGGTGTTTGCTGTGTTCTGGTTAGTTGGAGGACAGAAACATTATAACACTTTCCTCTTTTCTGCTTTTTCTTCAAACCTAGCTTACCTTTTCTGAAGCCATAAGAAACAAAGCCAGATTATCCATCACAGGGAGCGTGGGAGAAAACGGACGTGTATTGACTCCCGACTGCCCGAAGGCCATGCATACTGGAACTGCAATTAGACAAAGTTCAGGATTGGCTGTAATTGCATCGGACCTACCATAAAAACCAAAAAAATAATTGAGTGCCTTAATCAAACTGTGTTGGTGACTGATGGGAACACAGCACAGACTGTAACGACATGGGAGTGTCATTGATGAACTAATAATTTTGGCTGAGAAAGGGAAGTACGTCCAAATGCGCCAGACATCATCAGCAACAATGTGTGCATGAGCTCAGCTCGGAAACCCAAACTCAGATTTTATATCAGGAAAATTCATAATTTAGTTTTGTTGGGGGGAGGGGGCTGGGAAGGGTGTATTAACAGCAACAAATTTCACTTGAGTGGACTTAAAACTAATAAGACTTGCCAATTTAGCGCATTAAACTGTGAAGAACATGCTCAGAAAGGACACCATTTTGGTCTTTGTCTTAAGAGAGAGAGAAAAATAGCTATAGAAGTCAATGAACATGCTAACCTGTGTCTCCAGAACATCAATATATACAATGGAAGAATACTCAGCTGTTCAGCTGTAGAAATGAATCACTAAACTGTGATAAAAAAAAAATAAATATGTAAATCCTGTGAAAAAATAAAGAAATTATTTACATTTTC
This sequence comes from Empidonax traillii, assembly GCF_003031625.1. Classification (NCBI taxonomy): domain Eukaryota; kingdom Metazoa; phylum Chordata; class Aves; order Passeriformes; family Tyrannidae; genus Empidonax; species Empidonax traillii. The sequence continues at coordinate 931,548 of NW_020955214.1, forward strand.
TTTGGAAAAAGAGGAATATTGAAACATGCTTGCTTTTTAACTGATGTAAATTCGGTAGAGGACAACACAATTCTTTTTTCTAACCATCTTAGGGAAAAATCATTGCAATAATTGATATAAAATGCCATCACTGTAATAAAATTCAGAGAATTTTTTTTTTTTTATAAAAGGTGTTGGTCATCCTCTTGTTTGCTGTTACCTTCATTCTGTTCCATCATTCTGTGTTCAAAAGATTTGCATCTGTCTAATACAAGAAACAAAACGATAAAATGTTTAGAGTACTTCATCAGTCTGCAGTGTAGAATCAAAAGAGACTACGGGTCACTCATGTTACAGATATTATTTATAATCTTGTTCTGTGTAAGAAACTGTGGTTTTTGTACCCACCAAAAAGAATAAAACGACAAATGTTCTTATAATATTGACAGAGCTTGAGTTGTTTTCTGATCATTAGGGATGTCACCTGGAAAATAGATAAAGGTGGTTTATTACTTACAACAGGATGCAGTATCTTATCAGAGAAGGTCTGAGTCCCTGAAGATTTTTTTAAGGGTTTTTAAATCCATAGAGAGGAGGGACTCAAAGCAGCCAAAGTATTACCATGATTATTCACTAAATCTTTTACTACTAGTCACTAAAATCCTATCTGAGGTGTTAGGGAACCATTTGGTGTCCTCTGGGTAGGTCAAGGGACAGGATGCCAGGGAGCAGGAAAGTACAAATGGCAGTCTGATTTCAGAGTGATGTGATGGATACAGCTTACTTGGTACCCAGCAACCTCGGTTTTCATCATCCAGCCTATTAGTGGCAGACCAGGAAAAGACTAGCAGCCACTATTTGCGTAAAAGCCAAATGAAAACAGGAGTAGGCATGTCTGTAGGTGCAAAGTTGCAGTAGGTCTGTTCTGTGAGGGTCATTCTCCTTGGCCGTACTAGACCTGTCAGTAGTGTCCAAATCCAACATATTGCCACCAGTGTAACAACTTCATGCCAGAGCCCAGACTGCAAGCCAGAGCAAACTTGGATTAATCATAGCTTCTAATGCTCTCATGATTTTGCCAGGCCATGAGAAGTCATGTTTCAGTGACTTACATTTCACCAAAGCTTTGTTCTGGTGCTTATCTCAGCCCCCAGGGCTCTCACAAAGCAGAGTGTAGGCACTGGATGGAGCCTAATGTTGCCCAGCAATGACCAACTCTCAGCAACCACCACAGAGGATGACCAAAGGCGCTACTGAGGTGGTACTCTTTCTGTGTGGTACACAGAAGTACTGTGTAGTTTTCTACTACAAAATAGAAAAGTAGGTGTTAGTTTCAGTCGAGACATCAACAATATAAATACAAATTTCTTGCTTAAAATACTAGAGACCCTTTATGGTTACTGGGGGAAATGTTACTCTCATTAATGAGAGTGGATGATGTCATCTTAAAGTAGACCTTAAAACATCAGACTGTTGAATCACAGCAGCAAGAGCCTAGATACTTCCATATCCTTAGTATAGGCTGTGGGCAACCAGTTCTTATACAGAGCTTGACAATGCAGGCAAACATGAAAATAAGATAACACTAAGGCACAATGACTACAATGTGTGCAGGGGGGCCTTAGATAAAAAAGACACAAAACACTACAATGAGTCACTGTGACTAAACTTACTTTATATCCATGGTTTACTGGCATGTTTAGCACATTCATGAGTGACCGTGAACTGTTTTGTGTTTCTTTGACTTGTAGGTGGGTTATCTGGATGATCTCTTATTTGAGTAAACCTGGAAACCTTATTTGAGTAAACTCCTTTTAGATTTCTTTTTACAGCTATATTTAAAAAAACAGCTTTTGGGTTAATTGGTTTGGGGTTTGAGGTTTTTTGGGGTTTGGGTTTTTATTTTTTTAAGAAAAAGGAAGCGTTTGCCTCAATTTTTCATAAAGTTATATATTAGAGGCTGAACATATTGAGAGACTGAATATGAAGAATACTGTCTATTTTGTTTTACTGTGTCTGTCTGTTTTTCCAGGAGCTTGTCTTCATCCTTTCCCTGTCCAGGACTTGAGCAGGACTGTCCTGGGATATTTTACTGTCTTTCAGTGTTTCTCCTCTTATATGCTCCCCTGTCTCTTTAACACATTATGTTTATTTTTTACCCTCAGTAAATAGCCCATTACTGCTCTTAGGAATATCACTCCATAGAGCTCATTATTAATTTTCCAAGTCCGGTTTCCACTTGGCAATGAGGCACTCAAGTCCTTTGAGATGTCTTGTCCATTGCCAGTAACAACTGAGGATCCCCACCAAGAAGGATTTAGAACTGAGCAGCGTGAGCAATGCAGGCACTGAGCACCATGACCATGGAGCAGTGTGACGGCATGGGGCCAGCAGCCACAGCAGGGAACTTCCAAGCCTTTTGCTTGCCAAGGGAATGCTTTACTCAAAGAAAACTTGGTCAGATGAGGTGAAGAGGAGACTCCAACTTTGCAGATTTGTTTACAAAAACAAAAACAAAAACAAACAAACAAACAAAAAAACTAGATGGGAAAATGCTATAGCAGAGGGAGCTGACTACAGTTCAAATGCTTGAGAAAGCAATCTCAGGGTAATGGTTTGCTGTCTCCTCAGTAGGTTACTCTGTCATCTTATTCCAAGAGGGTAGATGTTGCATGACTTCTGTGACCGTAGAGAACAGTCCTGGGGAGAAGGACTTGGGGATGTTGGTGGATGAGAAGCTTGACATGTCTCAGCCATATGTGCTTGCATCCCAAAAAGTCAACTGCATCCTGGGCTGCATCAAAGGTACTGTGGCCAGCAGGTCAAGGGAGGTGATTCTGCCCCTCTAGTCCACTCTTGTGAGAGCTCACCTGGACTGCCACATCGATCTCTGGAGTCCTCAGCATGGGAAAGGTGTGGACTTGTTAGAGCGAGTCCAGAGGAGAGCCACTAGATCCCAGGGCTGGAACACCTCTCATGTGAAGACAGGAGATGAGAGTTGGGGTTGTTCAGCCTGGAGAAGGGAAGGAATCCTGGGTTAGATCTAAAAGCCCTGTGCAGATGTCTCAGATGGCCTAAGGCATCTCAAATGGTACCAAATACCTGCGGGAGAGCAACTGAATTGTGTCCCATAGCCTGTTCAGCTGAGTTATTTTCAAGCCTCCATTGACCAGATCTCCATGGAGTATGAAAAGACCTTAGATACATCATTTTCCTATAGATCTCTTCATTTATCTATCTTAAAGATGAACTGGATGATACCTGTATTTGTGTGCTCTAAAATAATTTCAGTGTCAATGTAATCAAGAGCAATTATTAACATTAACACAACAATAGTAGACTCATCTACAAAATAAGTATCATCTGAGCTGGTGTGAATCACACTGTAGGACCAGCCTGTTTTGACATTCACTGTTGTTATTAGTAGTTTTTTTTGTTCTACATATTCAGCCCTCCCACTCTGGTTGTGTATTCTATTAAACACCTATTAAATTTAAAATCGGTACAGACTTGCTGGGTTGTCTGAGGACCTCTTGTGCAAAATTAGTTTTATACCACCAATTGTTATTGCTGAATTTCACCTAGAGACTATCCTGGGAGCTGCATGTACATGTTCTGAATTGAATTTGCCTCAGTGCAATTGAGAACAGAACCTGGAGAAAGGAGTACAGCTTTAACAACTGGTTGTATTCATTGCATGTGATGAAGGAGGAGAGTGGTACCTGTTCACTTCTGTTGGTAATTCTGTACTGCCTTCTGCCCTGAGAGGATGTCCAAATGAAGAACAAATATTCTTTAATATTCAAAGTGTAAGTAGACCTTCATCAATGACTAGAAAATTACATCAGAAGGGAACTCCTAAATCTCTCAACCTGCAAAATTTACCTACCACATCAATGCCAAAAGCAAGAAAAGGGCGGTTTGCAAGAAGCCTCAAAGATTTGTTGTAGACATGGATAAATTAACATTGTTACAACAAAATGTGTAATTGGCATGCAACAGCATGTTTAACTTCAGCTGCAATGTCTAAGGGTAAGAAGTCACCAGTGGAATTATAAATAGAAATTTAGAGCCACTTCCTTTTCTAAATGAGAGGAGTGTCACAGATTCCAAATAACTTATTGATTTCCTAACAATTGCATTGAATGTAAGGTCAGGGAAGCTGAAACTAGTAAATAGGAAACATGGAATAATTTAGATTGGAAGGAATTTCTGGAGGTCATCTCCTTCAAACCTCCATTTAAAGTAGATTCAGCTTTGAAGTCACATGCAATTTCAATGTTTGAACCTTTCTGGGTAACCTCTTCAAAACTTCTGACCACCCTCAATATCTTCCTGAAGGCAAAAATTTCCTAAAATTTTTGTGGCTATTCTGGATTGAGAGTATATTCAAAATTAGCAACACATATCCCAAGCTGTTTACTTAAATGAGATATGTGTAGCTGAGCTCAGTGTAACCAGACCGGTCAGTTAGGAGACTCAGGCATGCTATCATCGCACTGCTGTCAGCCTTTCCTTACACTAAAACATGGACTCACACCCCTAGCTCACCAGTCCATCATCTTTCATTAACACCAAACATTAAAAAGTTTTAAAGGTCATAGCCTGAGTGTCTTTTTTAAGTGATATATCTCTAATAGATCTAAAGACCTTCAACAAGGCTAAACTGTTGAAGTGGACTTTAAAGTGCTTTAAGATAAGTTATACATTTTGTTAAGTCCTTGAAAAATAATCATATTACTTTTCAAGTTATTGTATATTTTAGCTATTCCTGTAAGGATTCCAGTGCTAAGGCCCTGATTCTACCCAGCCTTACGCCTGACACTAATTGTTTCAATCCATGCGTAATGGCTGTAAAAATATAGCCACTAGGGTGGATGGGAAGATCTGATCTCATGAGATTTTTAAACCCATTTTGTCTAATTGTGTAGAAATTTTGGAGAATTTGGAAGGCACAAGGCTTCAGCAGTTTAATTCCAGTGATTCTATTCAAAGAATCACTCTACGCATTACAATAGTCATTGAGTCCATAAAAATACAACAGAGGTAGTGTCTTCTCTTCTGCAGTGCCAAGATAAATGAGATACTTTCCCTGCTTTGGTGATCAGACCACAAGACTGAAAAATTTAATGTTTTGCTTGTATTGTAAAAGGAACACATATTCTGGCTACCTACAATACTGTCAATTGCTGAAATTTCCCTGACATTTCTAAACCAACTATAAGAAAAAAATGTTTTTTTGGCTAAAGAACAGAATCAATATTGCACAAAAAATTCATCTATTAAAAGCTCCATCACAAAGATTAAGAAATAACTGCTGGAAAGCCTATCGTAAGTGCAATAGCATTCTGAGAAGATCCGATGATATTTGGGGTGACATTCCTTGACTTTAAACATTTCTAATTTAACTATCTAGGAACATGGAGGATGCAGCATGTATAACTGATTGTAGACGACTATTCGTGAGTGACATAGTCATGCCCTAACAATCTTTTTCTGAATTTTGTTGGAGAAGACATGCTAGAATGACTCATTGAAATGTTAACATTTGCAGATGCCTACATTTGGCCAGATGACTCCTACTCATGATGACCTAAGTCCAGCCATCACATTGTGAAATGGAGTGAGACTAGCATGACCACAGCGTCAGTGAGACAGGGAGGCAAGAAAGAAGCTGCTACCATCACTTCCAACCTGTATGTTTATGACCTTCAGCTACAGACTATCTGATGCCTAGAGGTTGCTTGTTTGCCACTCTGTGTGTAAACACACAGCCATGGACTCCCTACTGCTCTCATAGCTGCTATTTAGATAACACCAACCCCTAGAGATGACTGCATTTCCTCAGCTCCAAAATATTATGTTGGTGGGTACACATTTTATTAAAATTACCATTTTATTAATACAAGCCACTGGTGAGCTGGTGGGAACTCTGGTTACAACAGCAGCTGGATGCTCTGAAATTTGAATCCTCAAAGGAGAAGTGAGAGGAGGTGGGAACATATTTCGCTGTTGATAAATGTATCTCCAGCAAACCTCAGGCATGACACTTTGGATCAAGAGGGCTGAAGGCAGGTCAGTGCAGCCTGAGGACATCTGCAGGCACTAGGAAACTCTCTCTGTGCATTGAAATAGACACATTTGCACTACAGGTTGAACTTGAACCTGCATCTCCTACAGCTTAAGTGAATTAACTAACTCTTGGTAATATAGAAATTTCCATGTTCATATTACTCTATTAACGTTTAATTATTCACACCAAGTGGAAAGTCTACAGAAGAAAGACCAGCTAGGGGGCAGAATGGTTTCTATCCTTGTCAGTGGAACTATTCCATGGATCAGACATAAGATGGTAACAAACAAATTGAAAATACATGAAAATGACACCATTTATATGAAGAGTAGATATGAGTTCACATCTTAATTTAGGGAATATTAAAACTCACTCTAATACAAAGCAACAAAACAAAGTCACTGTATGAAACACTGAATTGCATTATTCCCAAAGAAAATGTACACAAGTGCTTCCTTTTAAAACAAGCAATTATGACTCTGAATAATGTTAGAAAGAAGTGCCTGCTGTTTCTTCAGAGACATTTCTGACTACAAGGAAGCTGTAACAACCCTGAGGAAGGAGGCTGTCAAACAGGTTGTTACACTGATAACTGTGTCAGATTAAGTCAAGTTTGATATTTTGCAAGCCTGTGATCAGTTGCTGAGGGCTTTGAAGTGGTGAGCATGATGCAATCGAGTCTGAAGCTCCTGAACAGAAGGGGAGGTTTCTTTCTTAAACACGTGGGCACAACTTCTAACCTGCCTCCTCCTTCTCCCCATCAAACAGAATCCGTTTCAGGCGAGAGAGTGCAGTTAAGGTCACTGCTTTCAGACAGGTTCCTCAGTGCTCAGAAGGCAAGAAGCTGATGTGGAAATGCTACTACATCCTTCTCCTTCCATGTTATTTGGTCATGGCAGCATGTAAAGCCTGAAAGAAGGCTGTAAGACATTTAAGCCATTAATAAATACAGCTAATAGGATTTGGTCCATCATGCTGATCTACTTTCCCATGCATTCAGACCTGTCCAGCTGATTACCATATCTTCTGTTAGGAACTGAAAGCCAGGAGTCACTGTGGCATTAAAAAGAAGGAAAAAAGGAAAAAAGAACTGACAAGCATGAACCCATTCTTTCTACTTAGGTCAAATTTTGTAGCATGTTTCTACAGATAAATCATAGGTGTCCTGACCTAAAGAGGAAATTGGCTGATGCTTCCACTCAGCATTGTTGTAATCATGTTTTTTTCTGAAGGCCACTGAAGCTCTTGGAGACTGCGTGTGGTCATACAGCATTAGCAATTTGTGGTTAACCTGAAAAAAGGTCTCTGGAGATTTTATTCCCACAAGGCAACAGAGGCTTTTGATTTTCCACCAGAATAGCGAAAGTGAAGTTCACTCAAACCAGTCATACTGTCTCATTGTGTTAGGAGTCTCAGTAATAGTCAATTTACAATCCACAGACAAGTCACTTTATGGGATGATCATCTGGCCACTTGTGGATCAGCAAATCAGTGGAGCAGAAAGGTCTTTCCCCAGGTGTTTTGCTTCAGGTCCTGCTTCTGGTCCTATCCATTTTTCTCTTCCCTCCCTGCTGGGTCACCTTGGCCATTTTCCCTGTCTATGAGATTCTAGATTAGAATTCTGCCCTGTAAGGCATCAATGGGCTATAGCCAGGGAGGAGGAAAGGGATTGATAGAAATGGAAATTTGAATGGGTGAGTTGCGGACCTGCTCTACTTGTTGGTCTTCGGCTGCCTTTCCTCCCTTACAGCTCTCCTGCTGTCCCACACACTCTCTTCATTCTCTTTCCATATTTCAAGCCCCACTACAGCTCTGGTCTCCAGCATTTTCCTGTCAGAGCTGCTTCTGTCAAAGCATGACTTGCCACTTGGTCATGAATTTCCTTCCCTGTCCCTACATCAAACTCCAAGGCTTTCTTCCACCCACTGGGGCTTCTTCCACTCTTGTAGCTCTTCTTTCTGCCAGGATGATAAAGGCTGTGATCCTGTCACAAGTCAGCCCACCCTTTCAAGGCAATACAGTATCTCCAGTCCTTCATGACAGTGAACTTCTGACTAACTTTTAAACCTCAGACTGCATACAGTGGTGTTCCCAGGACTCTTCCCAACTGAACCATGTCCATCTTGAAGTTTCATATAAAACTGTTCCTCCAACTCAAGCCAGATAAGTTATCACAATTGATAGGTTCATTACAGACAGAATTCCTAAATTTTATATTTGTTTTATCTGCAGGATGTTGGTGCTTTTTCTTCCTGAATTTTTTCAGTAAAGCTACAGAGCCATTCAGACTCCATTCTGCTTTCCTCAAGTGGATTATTCCGGTTTAAATATACAGTTTTACATTTGTCCATCTTAAATTGCATTCAGTTTTTCTATACTATTTATCCAATATGTTAGCCTCATGTAAAAATTTTCAACATTTCATACAATATAGAAAATAATAAGGGAGAAACAAAGGAAAAATCATATATTTTAATATTGAGAAAAAAATATTTATTATGAAAAATTACAAGCTGGAGTGCTATTAATATGTAGTACAATATTTCATTCAAAGGTTTTCTTATTAAAATGGTGATTTTCTGAAAAACATTGCAGCAAGACTGCATTTAAAGTTGTCACTTCACAGTTATTTTCAAAATTATGGTAATTTAATGTTTTTGTAGCATTAGCAACAGATGATGTTGGGTTATTATAGTGATAGAAGTGACGTGGTGACTTTGTGGAACTGACTGACATTACGGTGACAGCTTGGGAACAGTTGCTTTATTTATGAGCTTGCCTTTGAAGCCAAAAGCCAGATGAAGGTTTGCAAATCCAAAGTTTTCTGTGTATTTAATGCCAAATATCATAACTTCCCTCTGACCAAATCTACAGCTGAAAGATAAATATTTCAACAGTACTTCCTCAGGCCCACTTACTTTAATATCCATTAGGAAAATAAGATTTATACTCACATATTAAGCTTGTAATAAGGGATAAACACCACAGTTTAGTAAAGTTGATATATCTGAAGGGTTTCCCAGTAGCTGGAAAACAGAAGCAATTTCTAGGCAGAACAACCTTTTTTTTTTCTTTTTTGGTTAGGTATGAAGTCATCAATTAGAAAACTTTATCTTCTCTTTTTTAATTAGCCCTCTTGGATAAAAGCCAAAATTAACTTTAAAAAATATTTATTCAGTAAAATGATGCTAAGACAAAAAAAATTTCCTTTTCTAAAACATCCTTTCATATGTTCTTTGTAACAAGAAAGAAAAGGAAAATAAAAGACTTGTACATTTTCCAACTGTGGTATCGAAATTTTTACAGAGAATCAGCACATGCTGCTGAGCAACATTTCAGTCAATGTGAAGACTGATGTCAGCCTACAAGAAAAAAAAAAAAAAAAAAAGGAAAAATGCCAAACTCCACAGTTCCAGCTACCATTAATGTCCAGCAGAAAATATGCAAATTAAATAGAAACAAACTTTGGCAGTACTCACAAAAATGGACAGTACTTGGAGGAAGTCCTTGGAATGAGACATAGAAAGGCTAAATCTTTTGTACTGAGCTGTTCCTAGTGGTCAAGAAGAAATTCAAACATATTAGAGTAAATCCAATGGAGGAAGATTGTTCCAAGGAAAGAGAGAGCATTTCTGGAAACACCAAGTCAAGAGCTGTGTACAAAGGCTTAAAGGGGACACACAGGCAGCGAAAGGACAAGACTCAGTGGAGAGAAGCAGCAAAAGCAGAATTCCCAGTTGGACAAAATTTTTACAGAAAGGTTGATTAAACATGGAGACAGGTCATTGCTCAGAGGAATTGTGGAATCCCCTCTCTCAGGGGTAATTACAAGTTCCTGAACACAGTTCTGAGCAACCTGATGTAACTCTGAGTTGGGATGTCCTAGCTCTGAGTGGGGCTTGGAACAGAAACTTGCAAGAGCCTTGAGCTTCTTGCTCAACTTAAATGCTATTTTGAACATATTTTTCAGTGGATGACTGTTTCCTTCCTGTCACTGGCCCTGCAACATGAAACAGTATTGCTCCTGGACTAGACAACCTAGAAAGAGATAGAAAACAGTCTTTTTGTAGTGAAGCAGGTCCTGCAGAATGAATCAAAGAGGAAAAAGACAGCATGATTGGCTGACATGAGACTTTGGAGTCACTATAAAAGTACATTCCATAAGTACGATTTTATGGCTTTCAAACCCTTTGCGGCCAATGTGGCAGCAATGCCTCAGAAAGAGAAGGGAAGCAACAAGTTTCCTAGAACAGAAGGAACAGGTTGCTGAGGAGGAGGTTCATGCTAAGCATGTGGTACAGCAGTGTGTTCTGAGAGATGATGTGGAGGGTGCGATTTAAGATGCTGATCATACACAAAATTTAACAGTCAGCTGCACACCCACAGATTCTTATTTGTCCATCCCAATCGGGAACTGGCATTCTTCACCAAGGATTATTCATATCTGGTTAAAGTATAGTATCAAAAAGATGAGATCATATATTAAACCCTTGCTCCTTATAATGCCCTGCTTCCCCACAGCCTCCTTGCTCTATCTGCTCCTTTCATGACAGGTACCACATACTTTCCAAATCTCTTCTGCTAGAAGATGTCCCATTTTGCAAGATCCATGTGTAGTTGCCAGGATTCCTGCTCTCTAAAGGCACACAGTTTCCTATATACAGGAAAGAGGGATATTATCATCTCTAAAATTAGAGATTTAAGGACAAAAACATAGAGTCAGAGGAATGGGGAGAGTAGCTATAGTCAAGTCCCTGCAGAGAAAAGGAGATGTGTGATAGATGCAGTGCTGATAGATGCAGTGGTCCTTGCTGATGGGAATAATCATTTGTAGCAGAATAAATGTAAACAGTTTCAAGTGAATCATATAATCACCTAGTTTGTAGACCTAGACTCACTTTAAGATCAGTGAGTCTAACTGTAAATATAACCCTGCCAAGTCCACCACTAAACCATAAACCCCAAGGGTTTGCTATTTTCTGGTGCTTATTTTGGAAGAAGATAACATAATGGCAGGATTGCAAGGACCCAAGGAGCATTTACCAGCATACAATATAATTTATACCATATAAAGATGAGAGAGAAAACACTGATGGTAATAGGTACACCCACACTGGGGACTGTGTGGGCTGGTCATTTGGTTTCACAAGCTAATTTTTGTGTGGTGCATGCTGAGTCTCATCTCACGATACCCACCTACCACCTGGGGTGTTTATCTTCTTGAGGCACTCAAGACTGTGATCATTTATTAGCACAGGCAGTTTAGGCAATCCCTTGCTCTTTTCAGAGACTCACAGGTCTACCACTGAGAAAAGAAAATTATAAGCATGTCATCGGAGGGCACCTCCTGTACTGGTGCTGGGCTTCAAATGCCACACGGAAATGTTGAGTGAAAGAAAATATAGATCCCTTGGTGTTCTGTTACAAGCTTTCAGGGGTAAAACATGGCTTTTTACAATGTTAAACACAGTTATTTTCTGCATCCAGGAATTCAACTGTGTTGTTTTGCCTTCATGTACTAGAACACTCTACCCTCTGAAATTTCCTATACAGATATTTCTAGACCTTAATCAAGCTATTTTGTCATGACATATTCTCTCAGATAAATTAAATTGATTTATTATTGAAATATATTTTATGTACAGAAGGGTTTTTTTCGATCTAGAGCCACTCTTGATACATATGTCCTTGGGCTGTGTCAGCAGAGCACTTTAGTTAGCCATATTTTATACTCCTAAAAGCTTTGTCAAGCTGAGACCACTTTGGCAGGAAGCAGGGAAACCTCACCACAGCTCTGTGAGACCCATTCAGATGTGTGCACTTGAAGACAGAAAACTCTGTCTTTCCTGTGGATCTGCCTGCTTCTCTCTTTGAGAACATGGTAGGTTTGCTGTCCCAGCAGCAACTTAAACGAAGAGATGCTCCCAATTGCTGCTACCTTGCCCTCAGAAAGCCGTCAATGAAGGCACCTCCCAGACTCTACCACAGCCACCAGTCTTGGATGGACACTCAGGGAAGAGAAGGACAAAGCTGAGTTCCCACCTGGGACCCCTAGGAGAGATTTTCCCCCAGAACTGATCCTGGACCAACATGACTGGCCAAATCCCAGGGCAGCCACACACTGTTGGAGAGAGGACAAGGTGGGATTAGAGCCCAACCACACTCGGCAGTGAGTTACTATCACATGCTGCAGTGAACATGTGGTGGCTTTTTGCCTGCCTACTCCTTGTGGGCCTACACCCTTGTTCTGTTAATTTCAGTGGGAAATGTGATGAGTAGGTGAATATGTCCTCTAAATTGGTATTTCAGGCAGAAAAGATTAATTTATGCATATTTGATAATTGGTGATGTGTTTCTTAATTTGATTTTTTTGGATGATTTCCTATACACCCACACATATACACACACAAAATAAAGGACAAAAAGTTTTTTGGCTGCTGTACTTTGTGTACATTAGAAGCATAGTACATAGGGGGTTGGTGGGTTGGGTTTGGGTTGTGTTTTTTGTCAAATACATGACAGCTCCTAAAACTTATCAAACAGCCTTTCTTTGAAACTAAAATTTCTTGTGTAACCCTGGGAAAAATATTGCACAGGCACTAGCTGCTCGCAGACCACATCAGTAAGTCTTTACATCAGCCTTTATTAACAGAGAAAATTACATTTGTTATAATTCTCCTTCAGTCTTTTCATCTTCATTTGTGCTTCCAGAAATAACTGCCTGGTAGTTTGGTGACAAAGCAGTCTGTCCATCTGTAATCCTCTTGAGCGAGTTTGCTGATGTTGTCAAAATTGGGTGCTGATGTATGGGAAGCACTGAAGGCGTATGTGCTGAGAATTGGTTTGAGCCCTTCTTTCCACTGCTGACATAAATATGCTCAGCTTTTGCAAACCTGTTTTTCCCTGAAGATCCCTATCACCTCTGAAACAGCATCTCTTGGGTTGCAGAGATTACCAGCACTTCCACTGGAGGTCAAATGTCAATAAGGAACAAGCCAAAAATGCTAAATCTAAAAACTTCGGAGGCATTTGGCTTTAGTTCTCAAAAACACCTTGTTCAAATTTCCTTTAATATTTGTTTAAAACAAGTTCCTACCATTTTTTTCCTCCCTTTGCTCCATCCCCATTATTTCCCTTCCTTCTGTAGCATAAAAAAAAAAATAAAAATCTGTATGTTGGGCAAAAATTGTCTGGGCAACTGTTGTACTTGAGGTTTGGGAAATCTGAACAGGACACTTCAGTTTTACTTCTTGTGTCACTACACTGGTTTAAAACAGAATTTAAAATTTCTATTTGAGCTCCACGTTGATTGAATATGACAAAGTATAGAAAAAATACCACCAACAAAAATGCAGGATTAATAGGATCAGTGTGGAATTTACATCAGAAAAAACAAAGACTGACAGAAAAGAAGCCTGATGGGAAGATACAGGTTCACCTGAAAACATAGTCTGAAAGCTCCCCATTTGTATCTGTTTGATTTCCGGTATACATTTTTAGCTATCAAATTAAAATTAACTCTAAACAATGCCATTAGAAATGTAAACGGTAAATACATAAATACATAAACTGTATCTGTTACAAATCTAGACCTGCTCGCTCTTCTCAGACACTCATCTCAGCAGAGTCCCATAGCCCAGGCCTTTGACAAGAAATATTCTACGCAATTAACCCGAGCAGCTCCATCCTGCCCTTCCAGTTCTGCAATTTCTTTTTCCTTGGGTGCATCACTGATTTTCTGGAAGTCACACCACAAGAGTTCACCATTGCTTTTGGAGGAACGATTTCAGACTAAATTCCATTTGTCTCAGTATCATACAATCAGTTTAAATAACCAGTATTGCCACTTCTTAACAAGGGAACTTGCTTCTTCCTTTCTTTTTTTCTGCCTCTAAGAGGTACTATTTCTTTTTCCTTAGGAAACTTTGAATCATTGCCCTTGATGTCCTCTTGGTCACTTGACAGGGAAAGTGCTTTAAATTTCCTTAGGAGTTACTAGTGCTGTTAATTTGGTCTCATCCTGAGAGTATCTCTGAATTCTCCATCTGTCCTTGTTCTCCACACTTTTTTCTCTAGTTCCACTTAGAGAAGCACAGCAACGTTGGAGAGGCAGTGCAGCAGGTGGGAAATGCCCTGCCACAGGACCTGGACTACTTGTGCCACGCTGGACAAGACTAATTAAGGAAAACAACCTCCTTCCCTCCCCCGATGAATATCACCCAACCAAAAAAGTCATGTGTGTCAGATTTGTAGCATGCACCTCGGTAAGTGCACACCCATACATGGGAGAAGTGTTCAACTGCATTCCCCATGGGCTGAGGGGCAGCTCTTATCCTAGAACCATGGGATCCATCTCCATCAGAACCTTTATTCTGCTAAACCTCCTTTGGGTTCTGTGCACACGTGCACACACAGACACATTGCTGTTCACGTGTCCATCAACTGAAGGGCAGTAGAGACACTGCTGAGCTTCCCTAGATGCAGGCAACAGTGAGGACATTAGCACAGTGCTTTCCAGAAGGGCCACAGCCCCTGACACCGTAAGTGCCATGCAGAAGGCTCTGCTGACCCCAAGGGATGGTAGCAGATCATGTCTGGAGGTTGCTCCCCTCCCTTTGGCAGTGTCAGAGCTGGTTCAGGAGGAGGTTTTTCAAAGTCTGCTCCACTTGCGCTGTTTTTGTTTTTCCCCTAAGCTCTTTCTGAACTCTTGGATGAAAAGATCTGAACTGCTCACAAAGATCAATTTCTTTTCCAAAAGACTTGTTTTCTACAGGAAATAACTACTTTCAACAAAAAGAATAAACATATTTACTACTCAGACTTAACAATGTTCATATATCAAAAGAGGCAGTGTGAAGAGGGCACAAGGGACTTATTTTCTGAATGAATTTGCTCATCCTGAATAAAAGCTGGCATCTTCTAATAGGCTGAATTTTCTTTTCTGGCAAACAGTCCGGCTAAACTGACAAGCTTCTGAGTACAGCCTCCTAAATAAACAGCCTTGTCTTCTTCTTGCAGAAACATTGCAATTATTATAAACACTGCAGATGGGAAAACAATTTGAAGGAAGGGAAGCTGGCGGGCTGCAGGAAGGAGGAGGAGCTGGCACGTGCCTCTTGATTCACAGGAAGGGCCCTTTTGTGATAAAAATTAAGTAGGCCAAGTATTTGTCTTCATTTCTGCCTCTGAAAGAACTGCTTCCAGAAAATATTTTGCTATCAAGATGATCTATGACAAAAATATTAGATTATCTACATCGTATATACAAGGTCAGTTATAAATCAGTCCTTAGAATAGTATGTGGCTATGCATATTTGACTTGTCAGAAATGATGTTTCTTCATTGTGAGACAGCACAGAGGTTGACAATAACCCTTAGCTTGTCCTTAAGAGTAAGAGCTTTCCTGGATACCATTTTGGATTAGCCCACATTTTTTTCTCTGTATTTCTGAGCCAAAAGATCTCTCCTGTCCCAAATTGTAAGAGAAACAGTGTTATTTCTTTTAGCTATAGCCTGCTCTGAATGGTTTATTCTGCTCTTAGTGCATTATTGCACCAGCCACCAGCCCTAGAGAGGATGATACATGTGCCAGTGCTCTGGAAGATATCTGCAGGGAGATCTGCACATGTTTAAAAGCAACTGTTCCCTTGCCCACACCCTGTGCAGGTCTTGAAAAGCAGCATCCATATAGCCAAAAACCAAAAACAGATTTTTTTTTTTTTTAATGTTTCCATTAGATTGGTCCATTATTGTCTCCTGCCTTTAGCACTGAGATTTTTTTCTCTGCCAAAAGCAATGCGAAAGAATAGTAACACTTACCTATGGATTTTATTCCTTTCTGTCTTTTGTGCAATTCTTTAAGGTTTTGGGCACTTGGAAGTGAATAGTCATAGCTCAGTGGGATGCTGAAGCTCTTGTCCTCCCTCAGCTGCTCAGGCTAGGCACAGACTGACCCCTGGGATGCCAAGGTTAACGACCCTCATACTCCCCATGTGCCTGTTCTGCCTCCAGCTACCGTCTTGGTTTCACCTCCTGGTCTCTCAGGTTGTCTCCAGAAATCCTGTGGCATGTTCCTCAGGGAGGGATCACCAAGCAGCCCTGTTCTTCAAGTGCTCAAGGCATCAGTGGGCTAAGGAGTTGTTCTTGTCCAGTATATCTGAACCCAGGCATGGTAAAATTAATAATTAATTTCTTCACCTTTGTATATTCAATTTCTCCACTGTTTCTGCTGTGTTTTTCCCTTCTTAATGGCCATATTGATGCAATAGTGCAAAACCATACATAGCAGAAGTGAAGTGACTGATCAAACAATCAATCTTCGTAGCATTTCTCCTGAATCCTCTTGGGTGGAGAGTTTGCTCTGTGCGTAAGCAACTTGAAGTCTTTGAACTAAAAGACCTTTGTGTTAGTATTCACATGCGTATAAAATAGTAGTGGAGGTTCCATTTAAAAGTCAGTTGAATACCTGAATAAATAGAAAAGTATATTGGTCCTGGAGAGACAAAAGAGGTGAGGTGCTATTCAGTTCTGTAGCTATCATCATTCTGGGCTTTCACCTGTATCTCTGGTGTTCACTTACTGATGCTTAGTTTCCCCAATTCCTTCTCTCTCTACTTGTTAAGTATCATAGTTAACTCCTTTCAGCTGTTTTAATATCCATTCTCACAGCAGTGTGTACTATCTGCTTTACTGACCAAGTCCTCCTGTTGGCCTCTGTCCTTGAACTACTTCTGGTTGAATGTTGAACCTTAGACCTTCCCAAAGTCTTGGATACAAAATGACCTTGACAGATTTTGCAGACACATCTGCCTCATCTTGCTTTCGTGAGATGACCAACTCCCTCCTCAGGATACTGGAGGCTGGGTTTCTGAAGTGTTTTTAACTCTTATTTCTGACTAGTGGGACCTCACTTCTAGTCCTTGGAGGAAGGATGATGGACAAAAAGGATGGCAGATAGGAAGTCAGAAGGAAAAGTCCAAGGTGTGGCCCTCAGCAAAAGTCAAAGAGCAATGAAGACAAGGGAATTTCATAACATAAATAGGAATATTTTCTATTTATGTTCAATACCTTTGAAATGAAATACCTTTGCCCTCATATAATGCAGTTCTATAAAATATGCAAGTACATGAACATTGCTTTCTTGAACCAAAGCATTAGTCTGTCTGGCCAGAAATTCTGTCCCTGAAATTGGGTCCTAGCAGATCCTTCTCAGAAAAGCATAAACAGGCCCCACTAGGATCAAGTTTTCCTCTGCTGTAACCTCAGGGCACTAGGATGTCCATTGTCCCCAAAGGCTAAAGCACTCTCTACCTTTACTCGCTTGGTGTGGCTGTCCTGGCTGTCCTTGTGACCCATGTTGCACTCTTGCACCCCATACTTGCAACTCCTCCCTTGTTAGGAAAAGGTACTACCTATATCCTATGACTGTTTGAAAATTGGCTACCATTTCAGAAAATTGTTTGACTCCCAACACTTTGATGACTGAAAACCTTTGGAAATTCTTTTTTTACAGGCCTAGTACTGAGCAGTAAGATCATCTCATTTCACATAACCCTTGGAATAGTTATAAGAAGCAGTTAATGGTTTTCTCCAGTACAATAAACAGGTGACTAAAAGATTTGCGATCCATTAACAGATTAACACACAATAGTTTTCTGTGGAACAATGTCTAATTTATATCTTTCCTGTTTTGCAAACCAAAACGTCAGAAAATGCTTTTCAAACTTCAGTTCTCTCTTTTAAGTTCTCATTTGTGTAATCTCTACCTATCTCGGTGAAATAAATATTAGTCTGAAAAGCAGTATCTGAGTAGCTAGATTGACAGAGGAACAAAATTAAAAATTCGCTTCTTCCTTTAACTCTTATACACTCTGTGATGGGGCTATCCATCACAAGTGAGCTATCTCAGGACTGATCATGAGTCTGGCACAATGTAATTACTGAACCAAAAGCATTGTATTATATAGCATGAAATGAAATAGCAACTTTGCCTTCCACATTATGAACCCGTTGACTAATGATGGAGTGTTGCAATTAGAAAATATGGAAGTAGCAAGACAAGGTAGAATAAAACTACTGATAGTGTGAAGCAGGGAAATTAAAAACAATAAAACTGGAACAGAAAATAACAGTGGTACTCTTAATAATCTGTAAAAGGAGAGGATGGAAGTGTCCTCTAAAATAGGTCAAGTTTAACAGGATTATGTGCAGTGTCTGAAAAGGGCTTCTCCTGGTCTTGTGTCAATGGACCTATTTTTTTTCTATTATGTTTTGTGATGGCTAAGAACTGTTGCATTCATTTGCATAGGAAGTATGACCTAGCATCAGGAGATTTTGCTTTAAGAGGCCAGGAAGGAAAAATGAACTTCCTCAGCCCCATTGCCCTGTGTTCCCTTCCTGACTCCCATAGGATGCTGTTTGAGTGGCAAATGCCTAGATCACTGTGTCACTGCTAGATTGCCTGGTGACACCAAGCCAAAAGCACTAGTGGTGCAGCTAATCATTTGAAGAAAATCATTGTTTTGTTACAAATTGACCAAAAAAAAAAAAAAAAAAAAAGAAAGGAAAAGATGAAGTACTATAAGTTGTTCCAAGTTCTTTTTGGAAGGTGTTCTTCCCTGCCTCTTCCTATTTGCTTGGAGCAAGCATCTTCTAAAAAGTTGAAAACAAAAAAAAAGGCTGGGCATTTATTATAAAATGCAATATTTTTTACTTTCTTCTCACTTTAGTTAAACAAACAAAACAAAACAAACAAATCCTTCTATAGTCTCAATACCAGCTATAAAAATTCTGATTCCTTGATGCCAAACATCATTGCATGTGGTAGCATTTTTGGACACTCTGGCTTAAATTTGCTAATTTATTTCAGGAACAACAGAGAAAAATCAGTCTTTCCTCCTCCCTCTTCTCCCACCTAGCACTTCTGTCAAGGCTCCTGATTGACATGGAGTAGGATTTTTGAGGGTATTTTTGTGTTTGTCAAATATCAGCTCTAGGTCTGACTCCATCTCCTTGGAGAACTCTATGCCTTTCTGAGGGGAGCTTCTGGGGGAGGATGATCCAGAGAGGCAGCTGATATCACTGATGCTCTTTCGTGGCAACTGCATCAACAGCTCTGTGAAAAGGTGAAGAAATATGAGTTACTAGCTTCTGTTCCCACTTGCAAGGGGGATTTCAGAAATCCTTACTCTCCTGGCTGATGACTCCCTGGACAGTAAAGACATCTTGAGGCGATGACAGTACCAATGCTAAGTCTGAGAGCTTATGAAATCCTAACCATCTCTTATTTGTCTTGATGATAATTTAATAATTTATCTTAATAAATTATTATTTTACACCTTGTGTACAAATTGCTTGCAGCATCTCTTTAGACACAATGAAAGTTTCTCAAAATGTCCAAGAAATAACAAGACCACTTACTCAAAGGAAAGAAGTTGCCTTTGAATCCTACTGTGCTGTGTCAGCTGTGTCCTGTTGGGAGTACGGCTGCTGTTCATCCTGGGCTGTCCTTGGGGACCGCATTTACAACCTTACCCTATGATCTCCTCTGCCTGTTGGTAGAACACTGTTAAGCATTAGCCAGCCCGTCTCCAAATTGCATTGCAAAAACACCTGGGAGCACACTGCCTCTCTTCATTAATGTCTTAGCCAGGCCCAAATTGGTGGAACCCATGGTTAATGACAGTAAGGAACTTACTGAGGTAGCTTTTATTTTACCTTTGTTATTTAGCCTTCTGGCTCGAAAATTACAGGCTAGAAACCTCTTCATAGAGTAGTGGACATAATGGCATTTATGAAGGTCCCAGCACATGTTCCCACTGCAGGACCAGAAATCAGATGGCACACACAGAGTCTGTGAACTGCCACCCTTGTCAGCAGCTGTGAAGCTGCATGCTGGACCTCAAGCCACTCATCTTCCCTGTTTGTAAATTCCCATGGGAGTCGCAGAGCCATGAGATCTGACATCAGTGCACCAGACAAAACCTCAATAAAGCAATTTAAGATGAAAACAGGATATTTCTCTATCACCAGTTTCCCCTGTCTCCCCTCTCACCAAATGTTTGATCTTCACTCCTCTCCTTTTTCTCCAATACTCTTCCTTCAATAGGTGTGGTTTCCCCCTTGTCTTAAACCTCTTCCCAGTCCAAAAAAGTCACTCACTACCTAAAATCACAGGCCCTTCTTTTAAGCAGGACTACAAATCTCTCCCTCTCTAGTAGAGAACTGAGTTCATTTGTATGTCCTACCTTTGATTACATTTACATGGTTGAAATCTTGCCCTTAGGCTTTGCTGTCAGGATCCCAGGTTGGTGAATCAAGAATTGAGTTTAAAGAGATTGCAGATTATTATCTAAAGATGTGACATTTAAATTCAAATTTCCGGAAAATTACTGCATTTTTGTTCTTAAAAAAACAAGCTATAAAATTGATGTATAAAACTCTGTAATTTTCTCTAAATTTTATGTTGAAACTGTATTTTCAATGATTTTATCAGGTTACTTAATTTCATCATTCAGTATTTTCCAAGAGGTTTTCTATAACCAAAGGATGCATAATTTCCCTAGGAGGCTGAATAGCTGTTAGAAAATAATTGCTAATATACTGCACTATTAACATTTGGAGAAGTGTTCAAATTTCTGAAACAATTCCGGACTCAGAAACAGTTCAAATTTATCTATATATATTTTTCCTGTAACCTTTAATTCTCTTAGGGTGTAATTCTGAAGGTGTCCAATGTAAAATACAAACCATTATCCTAATGCATAAATCATACAGTTGGAGTAAAACGTTAAGACAGAAGTAATAGAATCAAGCAGTAGCTCAACTACCTGTCAAAAAAGGACCTAGATTCCACATTTCGTCATTTCAGGCCAGTTACTTCTTTCAGAGAAGACTGTAGGAAGGTTCTCTCTGTCCTGGTCTGGTCTTTCTGGTCACTTCCTCTTGCAGAGCTGGCTATGTTGCCCCTTGTTCCTACTCACCTTGTTTGGCAGTCAGAATAATTATCTAGAAAGTTGGTCACCCCAGGATGCAGCAATCATAAAATCCATGTTATCCCACTACCTCAGTCAATGCTCTATGCACTAGAAAATCCTGACAAACCTCCTGAATTCTGCTTCTCTCATGTTTTAAAAGGAAAAGACAAGTAATTTCTCCAAAATACAGAAAGGTATTTTTAATATTAATTTGCTTGATACGTATCAAGGAGCTAAAAATTTGTCACTTTATTTCAATGTATTAGATTTCCATGGCAAGGTCTTGGTAGCAGGAGGTGCTACAGTGAGAAGCTGCCACAAGCTTCCCTCACATCCGACAGAGCCAATGCCACCTGGCTCCAACATGGATCTGCCACTGGCCAACACCAAGTCCATTGGCAACAGGGGTAGTAACTCTGGGATAATGTTATTTAGGAAGAGGAAAAAGTTACTGCATTTAGAGAGAGGAGGGACAACATGTGAGATAAAAAAAGCCCTGTAGACAGCAAGGTCCATGAAGGAGGAGAAGCAGCAAGTGCAGCAGGCACTGGAGCAGAGATTCCCCTGCAACCTGTGGTGGGGCAGATGTGTCCCTGTAGCACATGGGAGCACACAATAAAGCAAAGATCCACCTGGAGCCTTTGGAGGAACTCCACACCAGAGCAGACAGAAGCACCTTATAAAGGCTCTGACCCCGTGGGAAGCCCACACTGAAGCTCCTGGCAGGACCTGTGGCTCCATGCAGAGGGGAGCTCACCCTGGAACAGGTTTGCCAGCAGGACCCCACAGGTCACCCACAATAGAGCAGCCTGTTCCTAAAGGACTGGACCCCGTGGAAGGGACCTATACAGGAGCAGTTCATGAAGAACTGCAGCCTGTGGGAAGGACTCATACTAGAAAAATTTTTGGAGGACTGTCTCTTGTGGGAGGGACCCCATGCTGGAGCAGAGGGAAGACTGTGGAGTCCCCCTGAGGAGGAAGGAACAGCAGAGACAGTGTGTGATGGAACTGACCACACAGCCTGCATTCCCCTGCACTGCTCGGGGGAGTGGGTACAGAAAATCAGGTTAAGGCATGGGAAGAAGGGAAGGCTATAGAAAAGGCCTTTAAAAATTTAAGTTTTTCTCCTTACCTTACTCTTCTTTGATTGGTAATAAGCTAATTTCCCCAAGCTGAATCTGTTTACCCTGTTACAGTAAATGAGAAGTGCTCTCTCCCTGTCTTTATCTCAAACCAGGAGCATTTTGTTGCATTTTCTCTACCCTGCCCAGCTGAGGAGGGGAGTGATAGAGCAGTTCTGGGGAGCACCTGGCATCAAGCCTCTGTTAGCCAACCACATCCAGGAAAAAAAATTTCAGATACACTTCCCTCCTGGGACATTTCTATCTAGCTGGTTGATGTCCCCCTTTCCTTTCTCAAGTAAGTGCTAGTTGATTGAATTCAACTCTGAAGGGTTTGATCTCCGTGATTTACTACACAGGGAATATAAGCACCAGAAATTTTGGGGTGCCACAGTGTTGAGTATCCAGGTTTCTCTTCAGATATAGCCTTCTCCCTCTGTGAAGAAAGACAGTCTCAAGAACCATTTTGAAGTGTAGTAGTCAAATTTATTTCCACTGTAGAAGCACACTTGTTTCAGTAATAAAAAAATAACACTTTCTTTGCAGAATAAAAGTAAACCTGTAGTGGTATAAATATATTTACTTGCACAAGAATTCACGGAAGTCACTCAACATATATTCTCACAGTCCTAAGTTTCAAATGGAGTCAGCAAAAGATAGCTACTTGCAGAAAGATGAGAAATGTGAAATGGGGCTCAGTTGGGATTTAAACATATACAAAATAATGAAAGCTTCCTTCCTTGGTTTCTTCCTTGTTTTTTTTTTTTGTTTTGTTTTGTTAAATGAATACATTGCTTATGAAAAATATCAACAGCCTTCAGCATGGACTATTTCTGTTCATCTAGTTAAAATATACTATATGGTGTCAGTCATAGAAGCCTCTTCTGGCTGCCTTGCAGACATGACCCCAGTGCTGGCCAGGCAGAACCAGCAACAAGCATGTTCGTGTTCAAGCTCAGTGCTCCTTAGTCTCCGCTTAGCCTCTGTGTCTCTACTCCTGAAACTCCCATCACCAGCTACTGTCTTTCAATGAACAAACCACATCTAGAAATTTCCTTCAGGGGATCATCACAGACTCACCAGACAGCAAATCCCTGTGCTATATTAATGCAGGTGCTATATTCCATACAGCATTATTAAGTATCTGGTGCAACCGAAAGTCTAGCTTACAGTAGCTATGGTTGATGTGTAACTTTATCTAGTATGAATACTAAATGCAAAAGAAACAGTATTACTTTCTGCACTCTCATTCAGTTCAAGCCATGGAACAACAGTAAAAACAACTGCTACAAATTTAACTTGCACTTTAACTTCTGTAAAACTTTTCAATTCTTTTTCCAATTGTGGGGGTGAGAGAAAAAAAAAAAAAAGGGGGAAACTAAGTTTAATGAATCAATCTCATCATGACTCTGTATTACTGTGTTCTGCCTAAATTATACTTTGTTACCGTATGGGCAATTGTCAGCACCATGTCCTCACAACATATGTTGATTTATTCTGATCCTCCCTTACTGTTACTACAGTGAAAAACAGCATAAGGTTCAGCCTTGATTCTTCTCAACATGTCTGTAAGAGGAGGACACCAAACTAATACAGCACAATACTGAAGACAAGAACATAACACTTAGTTCTGATACACTGAAAAGCAATTTCACACATAAGCTCACTTATGTTGGCACACTGACATATTGAGCACCATTTTTTTTTCAGTTTAACATAATGTTCAACTCTGAACAGAAAAATGTTTAGCCTCTAGGACAGTTTCAGTATTAAGAAAAGAACTACTTCTATTTTAGAAACATCAAAACACTAATGTTGACACTTTAGTTGAGAAGTTCACTGCAAGTGACCCTCTCTCTGAATTCGAAGGCGCTCCTTCTCCACTTGCAAGCGTTCCTTCTCAATCTGCAGCTTCTCTGACTCGAACTTTAGAAACTGCAGCCTCTCTTTCTCTAACTGCAAACGTTCTTTTTCAAGTTTTAACTTTTCAGTTTCTAGATCCAGAGGCTGCATGATGGGTTTTTCTGTTTGAGTGAGGTCATTTTCCAGGGCAGGTTTTTCGGATTGCAGGGTCTCAAGCCTGAGTTTCTCCCATTCAATCTGAAGTCGCTCCTTCTCAATCTGAAGCCTCTCACGCTCCAAGTCAACGTGCCGCAACCGTTCCTTTTCAATTTGCAGGCGCTCCTTCTCCACCTGCAGCCTTTCCGCTTCAATGTCTAGTCGCTGTTTCTCCAGATCCAGCTTTTGCTTCTCCAGATTTATAAGCAAGTGAGAATCTTCATAGGCTAGCCTAGCTTGAGCAGAGCTTAGATTTCCAAACTCTTCAATGTGGGGGAAGTCTGGCAGGTCATTTTCCTTTTTCGAATCTGGCAAAACTGATGACAATATTTCTTCTTCTTCCTCAATAGGAAACTGCAGAGGAATGTGACAGACAAGAATTACACTCCAGTCTTTATGCCAGAATAAATGCGTTACACACAACTTGACTGAAAAGAATATATTGCATTTTTTCATCTTTAAAGCTACTCAGAACTGTTTAAATCACGTGTTGTGAAATAACCATTTTAGATCACAGAATTTTTCTGCCATTACACAGGTAGAGAAACTCACTTTATCTGTAGGTTAATACCTGGTAATGAAAAATGCAAAATCAGCTTGTCAGTGGAACAAACAGAATGCAACACAGAGAACATGCAAGAACATACAGAAAACACGGCATAGTTATTACAGATCATTCAGGACCACTGATAGAAAAAAGGATCTAAGAGACCATATGTTGTTCTCACTTTTCATAGACCTGAGTGACATTTTAAGAAGCCACTAGGAATTTGCTGAGACTAATTATTTATCAGAGCAGATGGATTCATAGGCTATGTGGTATGTAAGCTAACCCAACCTTCACTAACTTGAGGATTCCATTTTTTATAAAACATTTAACACTGACATCTTTCACATGCTCTTAGCCCCCCGAACTCCATTAAGTGGGTATATATACAGGACTTTAACCACTCTGTACTACCACATTTGCTGTAAAGCTATTTATGATGCAGATGATGAGATGGTTAGGACCAATGCTCTCAGCAGAAGACAGATACTCTTCTCCAGCACTGTCTGACAGTAGTCTCGCTACCATTTAACAGCTTCTGCTGATTTTTTCCCAGCACATATATCAAATGAGTTAAGACAGAAGCTGCTTCCCTACCCTTCCCACTCGGGAAAAAAAAAAAAAGGCAAAACTGTTTGAATACCCCTTTTCGAAACAAGAACTATGTATTTGTAGAGGCACAGAAAAACTATTCCAACATTTGACTTGACTCCAGTTGGCTGCCTTCCCCAGGACAATCAGAGTACTACTAGGAGTAACAACCTGTCTAGAGAATCTGTAACTGCTTGTAAAATTCACACTAAAATTCTGAAAGAGAAGAATGGCCATCTGTACCTGCAGGTAACATATACTTTCATTTGCTGAAGAAGTGCACTTTTCTTCTCTGTTCATCCATCCAGACAGCCTGGGTATTACAATAACCAGTTTCCTTCAAGAGCGTTATTTTCATTCTATTGACTGAACTAATTCTTATCCATGGCACATACAAATGGAAAATACATGTGCAAAGGCATATTCAAGCTTTAGGTATATCAACTGAATAATCAACATCCAAGACCTTACACCCAATTCCAAGTTGCTAGATTTGAATACCATCTCTCTGAAATATACTTGTTTCTACGGTTTCTTTAATTCACAAATTCAGGAAAAAAAACCAGAGACAGAGACTACTAAGAAACACAGCAGCCTTATGCTGAAATGAAACAAAGGCCATATTGCACACAGCTAATGCATGTCAGTCACTCACTTCGAAATTCTGCGGATCCTCCTCTTCCTCTTCTACTTTGATTTCTGTTAAAGATCCTCCGGCTTCTCTGAAGTCAGTGATATTTTGCCATTCAAAACTAGATTCAATTGAAAATCCCATTTTCTCATCCATGTCTTCATTGAGAGAGTCATCTAAATTGGATGAAGGAAGGTGAAACCCAGCACCTACTACTTTGATGTTTGCATTCAGACGTTTTCTCTTCATGAGTGCTCTCCAGTCAAGGTATCGCCTTTTCACTTCTGTCCCTGTTCTTTGCTCTCCTTCACCTACAGCATTGACACACTCTGCTATTTCCTCCCAAGCTTTCCGTTTCATCTCATTAATTGTTGTATTAAGTTGCTTTGAAAAGAGTACTTCTCTCCTTTTTCTGATTTCCTTAAGGAGAGTTTGAGTTTCCTGAACACTAAAATTGCTTTTTCTTTTTCTCTTTAATTGTTTCATCTTTTCCAGCTTTAACCTAATAATTTCACCACAGTAGACTACAGAGATGATCTGACACTAGTCAGCTACTAATATAAATAAATTTAGAAGCCAATGAAAGCAGAGCTCAGTTCTTGTGAAGTGAATTTTCTCTTCACTTTGTAGTATTTTTCTATTTGTCAGGCTTCCTAAGAGAAAAAGAGCAAACAACATAAATCTCCAAGGTATACACCATATATTTTCATTTAACAACTTGACTCCTAAGTCATCATTTAAGGAATATGTATTTTGAGCTGATTGTTCATTTGATAAAAAAAAAAAAAATTTTCTTAGACTCTGAATATAAAGTAGCCATAAATACCTTCTCTAATGTCGTATGAATTACACAACCATTAATATATCCATGTCATGAACTGTTACAGTTGACTGGATATTTCTATTACAAAAACACAGCTATTTCCCTTCAACTCTTAAGAGTTTTGCCAGTCAGGATTTGCTTAGGATTGAAATTTGACATACACATTTCAGTTTGAATGGTAAATTATTTCCAAAAGAAGCTGAAATTGTTATATCATTACTTCAAAAACATCAAGTGTGTAGGGGACTGAAATTTCTGAGACATATTTTAAATGAGACACCATTTCCATTAAAAAAAAGTAGATTAATATGGAAAATGGAAATTTTAGAAGCTCTTCTGACTTATCTTAGTCAGAAATAAAATAGCTGAAGCAGTCCTGTTAAATGTCACAAAATAACTACTAGCTCAAACAAATGCCGTGCATGAGAGATGTTTTAACAGTAAACAGATTTAAGTCACTACATGCAGCTCTGTCCTTCTCACACTGCAAAACATGTCAGATGCAATGGCAGCTTTGAAGTTCATTCAGTTCTCTGCCCTCAGCAGCAGCTGGTCCTGTCCCTGATGCTGAAGAGAACACTAAACCCCATAAATACACCTGACAGATTGTGTGACACTCTGTACAGAGGTGGACAGTTTGAGTGGGAGAAAACAGGGGACTATTAATGCAGTAATGCACATCACTGCAGTAACATAGATTTTATTACAAAAAACAAAACCAAAGAAACAAAACAACCAAAACTTGAAAGCGGAAACTGAGAATCAAAAATGGTTCTTGGTCACAGATTGCTTGGTAATGGGTCCAATTTAGAATTATTTCGAACAATCATTTGTACCGTCTTACCTCCCACTGTAAGTAAGTTTAGAAGGCTTTAAGCCAAGCAGGTCAGGGATTTACCATAGTACCACAGTCCATCCAGTTTCGAGCTGCTGTTGTTTACTCACTGTTCATGCAGTATAGACATTTGTCCACTTGAAGGCGAATGGCTTGCACATTATATATTCAATTGCTACTGACTGATGGACCTAACTCTTAACCCCACCCCCCATGCCCTCCCCAAGCTATACAGGCTTCTTAACTTACTAAGTTATTTTTTCTCCTGTTATTCTCCCTAAACTTAGTTAAAACATACACATCAGCACAACACAACTCTCCATTTGGGGGATACTGTAGTGCAGATATCATAATTCATCTCCTATGCACTACTGACTGTCATTAAGTGGCTCACTTGCAATTTTCCATGTGAAGCAACATCCTTTCATACCCAATGTGCAAGCATGCTGCCATCAAGTATTTTTTAAAATGCTGCATTTAGAAAACTGCTTTATTACTTTGCATCATTACAATACTGTTCTCACTGTCAATCCACTTACTTCCAATGACCAGCAGCTAGCAAATATGCAAAACCAAGCCCCAAGAGGAAATCAAAATGAATCATACTTGCATAAAGTATGAGCATGTATTTGCACACACCACTCCTCGATTCTCCCATGCAGCTACCCAGCACTTTGGACTCCTCAGACTCAAGGAGGAAACTGCATGTTGCTGTTTAGGATGTGTGAAATATTCTACCCTTCTGAAAATAAAATTCTAGTTGGTTTTGTGAGAAGGGAATTATTAAAAAAAATAACGTAATGTAGTGCTTTAATGCAGGCCCCTAACTAGAAATGACCAATAGTGAAAAAATTTGTGGCAATTTAGAAAATCAGATTTATACCAGGACACAGCACTGTATCTGCTAAAATTACATTTTTTTTTTCTGAGACCTTGTATCTGATCTTTAAGCATATCCCTTAACCTTGATTATTATAAGCTTATCACAAAAAGATATCAAGAAAGCAGAATCATATTTACTTGTCTCTCAGTAAATCAATTATTTTTGTACTTGCTGAGCTTTTTAAATGCAAATTAAAGCATTAGTGCTTTATGTATTTTGATGCTTTACTGCATCAAATTCTATGTTTATCTTGTGTAAAGTCTTTGGTTGTGGGGGTTTTTTAACCTTTTGCTAAGTCACTGAGCAAGTAAATTCTTCAGGAAAGCTACCTGCACACAGAACAAATTTAGAACACTTTTCAAATCTTCACCATTTACAAGGCAATTATTTTGGACTGATAAATATATAGTGATTCCTGGTTAGCAGGGAATGACCAAATACTCATATCTTCATACTGGCTTTAGAAACACATACATTTGCACTTACCTGTTTTCAGGGTGGGGAGTGTGTGTGAAAGGTACAGAGGTATCCATCCTGAGCTGGTCTTCCAGGTAAAAAGAATTACATAGAGTTCTTGGGTACAACGTAACTTTCACAAGAATTACAGTATTTCTGACTTGTCACTACCAAGACATGAAATCTCCGTTTATAAGGTCACACTTATCTCCACTGAAATCAGTAGAATTTCAGGTTTGATTTTAAGTAGAACTTACGGGAACACTCAAGTACTTAGTTAACTATGAGAAAACGGGTCAAACTTTCCTAAGTACTCGCCAGTTGGGTACATCAAACTCTTAAAAGTACCAGTAGATACTTAAATTTTCTCTTAAGATACTTAAACAGCAGACTTTTCATGTCAAGGTATACACTAGCTAAGTCCTTCACTTAGCCCCAGCTATGTGAACAAGGTTCTGGTCATTCCCAGTAACAGGGAACCATAAGATTTTAGACTCATATGGCATCTCCAGTTACCCTGGCCCTCCCTAAATTTCTCAAAGCTAGCACAGCAAGACAATATGGGCACAAACACAGGAAAAAAAACCAAACAAAACAACCTGGGTTTTCAAATCAAATTTTCATCATCTTCTAAACACAGTTCTACATGAACACAGAACATGCAGACAGACAAGCTTTCTCCTTAGCCTCAGAGAAGGCTCAGAGTTAAAACACTCAAATGTCAGGTTATCCTGTGGGTCAGCCTCACTGCTCCTTGTGCCAGTGCTTCCTACCACCTGACTGATCTCCCTACCCACTCTTTGTGAAGTGTCTAATCTTGGTTTTGGATTTTATGCTCTAAGCAAAGGACATGCCCTTTAAGAACTACAATACTAACTTGGAAACTACTGGCATCCAACTCCTTCATTAGGTAAAGTTTTATTTTAGACCTTTTTTAACTTTTGCTTGAACAGGTGTTGATACAAGCCCTGAATTTCCCAGTGAAGCATCAGCAAAATCTGTTTCAAAACCCATAACTACTAACTTCCAATAGCTAAGGACATCTTACCTTTTCTAATTCTTCCCTTTTTAAAAGCACATCGCCTCATTAAGGACAATTCCCATCTTAATAATATAAATGGGTGTTAGTGAATTGTTTTAACAGTGTACTTATTCCCAGGAATGGCTCAAATCCACTGCGGTGCTGTACCTTTCTGATATATTAACTAAAAAGCCTTTGTATCTAACTAAACCTGAGGTTTGGGATATTCAGTTTTCTGACATTGCTAGATGATCTATAGCATATTACACTTTAATGCAGAAAAATGAACTGTTACATGCTCGAAGTACATAAGAAACAGGAATGGCAATAATCTAGGATTTGTACACATCCTAGATAGCTACCTTACCACCACTTTGAAAAGCTTGATTTACAAAAACATGACATACAGCTCTATCCTGGTTTCAGCTGGGATAGTGTTAATTTTCTTCTTCGTAGCCAGGACAGTGCTGTGTTTTGGATTTACTGTGACAATAATGCTGATAACACACTGATGCGTTGGTTGTTGCTAAGTAGTGCTTACGCTAAGTCAAAGACTTCTCAGTTTCCTGTGCTCTCCTCCTGTGAGGAGAAGCACAAGGAGCTGGGGGGGGGAGAACTGAAAATGCAAACTGTATATCTTTACAGTTTGTGTAGAAATGCAGAGCACTGACTACAACAACAACAAAAAATATGATTATACGGTAACAAAGATCTCAAAGGTCTTCCTGAAAAGAGGGCAACATGGAGCTAAAAGTTTCAGAGTCCTGTCAGGCCAGAAGCAACCCAGTGTTAAGAAGGTTCTCATCGCTGGACTAAAGAAACACAAACTTTTTGTCAGGGTTGAAATGAAACAAGTATTGTAAAACTAAGCTTGAAACTCCCTAAATATGCAGAACACACACATACTGAATACCTTTGACATACTTAATGGCAGAGGCATCCACATTCCGCCTCTGTCTTTTTTATCTCCTTTGTTCACACCTTGTTGTCTAAATACTAGACTAACAAAAAAAAATTAACCAACACCCTCCAAAATAAACAGGGAAGCGAAAAAAAAAAAAAAAATCCTTGCATTCACCAGGACCGAAGGATTGCTGCTAGCATCAAAAGTCTTATTTAAATATTATTATTATTATTTAGGAAAATCATGAATTTTTTTAAATATGATGTCCTGATAGTCTTTTTTTTTTCCCCCCTAACTTTCAGAGCTTACACATGAATAAAAAACCAAAGTTTAAATTAGGAGAACCTGCTACTTCTAAGTTTTTTAAAACAAAATTCGAGAGTCTAAGTTATCTTTGGATGATACTAAAGCCTGGGGATGTCTAGAAAACTTCGTATGTGATTCCCAACAAACGGCTACGTTGACTTGGCGCAACTTAGGGATCTGCACAAAGAGAGACTGAGTGCTGGCCAACACATGCCCAAAGACAGACCCTCCTGCAAGAACCCCACTGTTTGCGAAAGCGAAAAGGCATGCAGGGAAGGGAACCAATACCACCTAAAAGGACCATTTAACGGAGCAAAAAGGAGAGGGACAGCTGTGGATTCAGGCTAATGAATCCACAGACTCGTCACGCTGAAATCCCCCTTCCTCTGAACCAGTCACGGCCACGAGCGGCACAAAAGCCCCTCCCCGGCGAGGGGCGCGTTTCGGAGGATGGGTTGCGGGCACAGCCCCGGGTGCGGGGCCAGCTCCAGCCCGCTCCCACCCGAGCGCTGCGGGGAGCGAGGCGGCAACAAAAGAAGGCGGGGGCACGGCCCCTGAGCCCCAGGGAGCAGCCGGGCCCGCGGCTCCCGCCGCAGCCCACGGTCCCTCCAGGCGGCACGGCCGCGCGACTCTCCCGGGAGCAGGAGGAGGAGGAGCGGAGCCTCCCCGTGGCGAGAGAAGGCGGAGGACAATCGCCTCGCTGCCCCCAGGGGCCCAGAGCGGTGGAACCGCACCGCTCAACCCCTCCCGAAGGTGCCAGGGGTTGCCGGCACAATGCGGAGGCAACGGCCACCCCCTCCCCGCCCGGTGCCGCCGCCCGGTCCCCGGGGGCCTCACTCCCCGCTCACCTGCGTCTGGCGCTCCCCTCCGGGCCGCCGGCCCTTTAACGGTGACTGCGTCATCATTGGGCGAGCCACCTGTCTGTCAGTCTTCTCCACGCTCCTATTGGCGGGCCGTGCCTGCCGCTATCCCCGCCCCGCCCCGCCCTGACGCGCCGGACGGGCCGGGATCCCCCACGTCCCTCCGCCCGCGGGGCCGCGCGGCGAGCCGCACCCGGGCAGCCATTGGCTACAGCCGCCGTCTGTCTTTCGCAGACCGGCTGGTGATTGGCTACGAGGAGCCACGGCCCGCCTCTCCCCTGATGGAGGACCCTCCATGGGGTTACGATGGAGTCAAGCGGGTCTGGTTTGGTGCTCCGCCTGCTCTGTCTGAGGGCGCAGCACAGCGAAGGGCTCGTAGGAGGACGGCGGCGCCTCTCCGCGGGGTCTGCAAGCGAAGGAGAGGGCAGGGACAGCGCGGGGATGCGGGTTTGCCGTGCAAGACCTTGGGTGCGACAGGTTTAAGGTGCTGCAATACAGCGCGAACGCGCGGCAGCCAGCCGTTCGTGATTCAAATAGAGAAACAGCATTTGCACTGATACTGTAATTCAAGAAGTGAAAATGTTTCGGGAAGTGCTGCATGTGTAAGCCTCCACGTCACTGATGTGGTTGAATATACACGCAAAAGGCTTCTGTGGACCTTTCTGGTTTGGGGCTTCTCTGCGTCACAAGATGTGTCTGGTCCTTGTCCTCTGTGTTGGATCCTGTTGCCTTGGTCACGTAACCTTCGTGCAGGCTGAAGGCACTACTTTTTGTCTAAAGTTTGCTGCCTTCATTCTGCCTGCTCTAATATGTGCATGTATTGTTTTGCATATTTGTTAGCACTTTGCTCAGTCCTTTCAAATCCAAGTTATGGGCTGTAATGAGTTTTTGGACTTATTTTCACTGGACAGATAATTTATTTCCTTAATAAAGCTTCAAGTGATCAAAATCGTGATGAAACTACAACTCTCCTTTAAGATGGCATTTTCCAGTTTCAGTCAACAATTCCGATATTGAACTCCCTCAAAATATTTCATAGAAACTAAAGGCTATGAACTTAGCAGTTTACTTACAGATAGTGATAGTTTTGCTGCCTTACTTGCTCATTGTGTACTGAAAATAATAAAAAATTAAAAAGGAAAACAGTAACGAATAGGGTAGCAAGCTAAGCTACATTGCTGGCATATATAATACAGGGATATTTCTTACTGAGGGCTATGTGTGAACAAGGTTTTCATTTACATTATTACTAGTATTTTGTCAGTGCTCACAAATGAGATTCAAGTGTGCCCTAAAGGTCTTGCAAGCTACTTCAAACTAGATTCAGGTGCAAGTAGATGGAAAAATGATGGAAAGTGGAAGTCATTAACAATCTGAACCTCTGCCAGTCTGCAAAAATAATTAGTCCTAATTACACCTCATTAAGTGTCCTCCTTTTATTGTGAGGCACAAAACCACTAAATATGATTAGTATCCATTAGAATAATTTTAACTAGGAAGCATATGATTTCCTAGAGTAGCTGTGCACATAATTTTAAATAGCTCTGTTTTCTCCCTCTATTGTTACTCTGCTATTATGGAGACTACTGATCACTGTGTATGGTGTATGGTAGCTTCCTCCAACAAAAATGCTTGGATCTCCTTCATTCATGTAGGATATGTCTTGAATTTATGTGTAATTTATGTGTACTTTATTCAGTTACTTGCTTTTGACGACAACAGGAAAAGCCCTGCCATACGGTCTACAGTTCAGATACAAATTGTTCAAGTGCATGGTGAATTCCCTGCTTCTGTAGAACATTCATGTGCAATTTTCTTTTGATTGTCCACAGGGTTGCACAACTAGACCTCTCAAATTTGGTCTGTTTATTCCTTCATTGTTCAACATAACCTTTTAACATTGTGAACGCTGTTGGAACACTTTGGAGGTATCTCCAAATGGCTTTTGCTAGCTGTTGGGCAAAGGCTTCGGAGCATTGGAAGATTGATTTTTATTACTGTAAGTCTGTTTTATCTATACAGAGGTTTGAGGCTTACAGAATTTTAAGTTTTGGAAGAATGCAAGACAACCTAGGGCTCCCTCACTTTGTATTGATGCCATTTCTGCACCCTTTGTATGTGAATTTTAGACAAAGTAACTTGCATCTTCCTTTATTTAAAGCCACTTCTAGAAGTATGGGAGTCCATTTCAGTAAAACTTAATACCTAATCATTTGCAATACTTAAACTGTTAAAAACTCCCTGTATTATCAATCCAAGCTGTATGGATCTAATTAAAAAAAAAAAACCAACACCAACCCCAGTTTAAATGAGTGCATTATAATGCTAAACTTGGAACTTTTCAGCATGGGAACAGCAATTCATTAGGCAAAGGATATACAAATACAAGGTCCAAGGATACACAAAACCCCCTCACTGCAGTTTTCATGCATGCTAAGTGCATTTTTGTTTATAATCTAACATTCAAAATGTTCTCCAGTTGAGGGGGAGGGAAAGGGGGAGGGAAAAAAAAGGAGTCAACTGTAATAGAAACACTGCTGATTGAAACTGCCAAAAAAAAAAAAAATCAGACCCGAGAAGGAGTTGCTTGCTTAGTGCTTTATTTCACAAAAGAATGAACATCTCGGCAAACATGTAGTATCATACTTTCCACATATCAGCAGAGCCCAGGCAGCAGCAAAATGTTACTGATCTCTACGCTTTATTGGATGTTAGAAGGAAAAAAAAATAGAGCATAATGGTCAACTATAAGTAATGTCAAATATATCCCTGTTTTCAGGTGTTTTAATTCAAATAGATCTTATGCTGCCTCCTGTTGGTCATCTACAAACAGAAACATCTATAATTATACTCCACATGACAAACTGCAGTCAGCACATTCTACAGCCTATACCTTGCCTACTACCTAATACTGACCAGAGGAGGTAAACAGCTTTCTTCATGGAGT
Organism: Empidonax traillii; assembly: GCF_003031625.1. Classification (NCBI taxonomy): domain Eukaryota; kingdom Metazoa; phylum Chordata; class Aves; order Passeriformes; family Tyrannidae; genus Empidonax; species Empidonax traillii. Next base: position 966,558 of record NW_020955214.1, read on the forward strand.
AATACCATAAATAAATCTGACCTGGCAAATCTACTGCATTCTGTGAATATAATAAATTTTTAACAGCAATAAACTGACTTACTAAAAATGTATTTTGAATATGGAAAACCAAAAGTTAGTATATAAATAATAATCATCAAGTCTGTGCAAACATAATCAACACCTGAATAACTGATATTTATTATAACAACTAAACCAGTGTGATAATATTATCAAAGTGCTAAATATTTTGATAGCATTCTTTAAAAATTAAGATTATCCAATATAATCATCACTGGATATTAAAATCCCACATACAATATATATTATCTCCATGTATATTATATTGGTCATGCTTATAATGTGTTCTGTGACATAAAATAGAATACTATTAGAAATGTTTTGGTTACATCATTTAAGTGCAAATAGTAATTATAACTTTACATGCAATTTGTTTTAAACATCTTACTCTATTTCAGTGAGAACACTGGTAATCATTAATCTAGTTATCAACTATTTTTTAAGGAAGGTACTTTTTCATAAAGTACTGTGAGCTTTGAAAAGTCACAAAAGATAAAGAAAAACTTGCTTTGCACTGACTTTGTGACCTTTTTAAAATTGTGTAACAACTGTGTAAAGTAGAATGAAAAATCTGATCCAGACCTACAGCAGTTACTCATGCAAATAATGCATATTTTTTTGTGTAGCTGACTTCACTGAGATTTCTTACATCTTTAGCAATCAATCAGAGGGTTTGGAACATAGGACTTTAATTCTATGAGAAAGCCTTATTTTTAACCACGATTTTCTAACACAGCTTCTTCTGCATTCAATTCTCCTATCAGATTTAATACTTTGTATGTGGAATTGTGGCAAATGACCTTTTTTTCCTTCTGTGAGATCTGTAGTACAGCCTTCCCTGCCTAACTGAAGAAAATCAGTCCTATTTCACAGTAACTTTTCTGTAAGCAATGACAGAAAGTAACTGACACAACTACACTATTTCCTGATCACTGAGTAAAAAAGCTCAACTCCATGTGAAATCCAGGAATGATTGGTTAAACTGGGAACTGACATTAGTTCCTGTGCAAGTATAGCATAGAATATTAAAGAAGCATGTCTATTTTCCCAATTAAGCTTCATTCAGTTTTCACTATCTACACTAATTTATCTCATATGTCATTGCTCTGGTGTCCTATGCTAGAGCCTTTTACATATAGCAAGTAGCTGGATGGAAGACTGCCAAAAAAAATGCTGTAAGGAAAAATTTTGGGGAAAGAGCATCACCTGAATTACTGACTGACTCGCTTACTGTTTACATGATCCAGCAATTTGGTCATGACAGTGGCAATTAAAAAACCCTTGCAATTCTCTAGTCTATTCCAATTTGCATAGCTATTTATACCCATGTACTATGGGCACAGTATGTTACTTCTGTCATTGCATAAACTGCATACTCACAATACTCAGGTACAAAACCAACACAAATAAATAAGCAAAAGGGAACTGGGCCTTGTATTCCAATGTGACAAGGTGCAATAAATAATGGTTAATGAAGTCTTTAAGCTATGCTGAGTAGCTTTTATTAATGTTAAAACTACTCTTTTCCTATGTGTCTTATTTTTCTCCTAGGGTTTCAGTAAGCAGGAACAGTATTCTTCCTCTCTCTATTCAATACTACTCAATACATTTGCTTTGTACTAATAAAAAGTAGTTGTGTTCCAATATAAAAATATTTGCATTTCCATAAGATGATTGTAGAGGTTACCTAGCTAATTGTAGTTACAATATGATTTGGAGAATCACTATGCAAAAAGCAAAATATATGTGGAAGTTGCCTGAAATATTGTAACAAGCAGCTATTTACTTCTACAGAACTGACACATCTTAATACAAAGGAATTACAGAGTGGAAGGGTCCTTCTCTATTACTATGTTCTCCAAATCTGAATAATTTTAATTTACATACTTATGAAAATAGTTATAATGAATGTTATCTAAATTTATAAAGGTATCTGATAACAAATTATAGAGTCAATCACAGACTTCAGTTGTTTACTGTTTAAAAGAGAAGTATGTTCTAGGCAATATTAAGCTTTAAGCATTAATATTGAGCTTGAGTTTTGCAAAAAGTACATGCAGTAGTGGTGTGATAACGAACTTAGAACAGTTGTCTCAAGTCATATGAAAGATGTTTCAGATGCCTCACTAAACTTGATTAATTTTTGAACTGCTTGGAAAAGGTGTGCTTAGATGTTTAGAACCATTCCTTCTGTTGTAGGACAACCTTACTGCTTACAAGATACCTATAAGGAACATAAGGGCTCTCAGCGTCTTATTCGAGTACCTGGTACAAAAAGAAAATTCTCAGGCTGCAAAAGATTACAAATTAATTTAGGAAACCTAGCTAATTTCATTGTTCTCCTGTCAGAAAGAGGGTCCCCTTTGTAAGCATGAGATCAAATTTACTTCACAATATATGCCTAGGCTAATATTAATACTAAAAGTCCATTACAATTTTAACATTATAAGGGATGACTACTGAAAGTTTATCAAGCAATATGTTGTGTAGTGTTTACTGTGAAATGTTTTAACACTTAAAATGACCATGAAGTACAAGTGTTTTAATTCTTGAAACCACTACAGAAGATTTTTCACCTCAGAAATACTGTTTACTTTAACTTTTAATACTGCGTGTATTTTTTTGTAACTTTGTATGATACAAACTTTTCCCATAGTTAACCAAAGCAACAACTACAATTTATTTTACAGCTTGCTGCTGTAAGCAGCCTGGTGACTGTTTAGTAGGTAGCATTGGAGACTTCAGAGATGGAAGACTTCTGTTAGGAAACATCCTGAAGGGTTTTTTCTTTAGTTAACAGCATGACTGAAACAAAGATACCACATGAATCATCCATCCTGTATAAATCTTGCCCACTCTACAGTAGGCTATTGAAGTTTACCTTGCTACAGTTAATGGGACAGAAACAGAAAATAAAGCTACTACTAAGGCACAAGGATGGAGAAAAACTGGTAAAACTGAAGAGCTGAAGTAAGATGATAGGAATTATCAGTCTCTTCAAGTTAGATACCTGGTTTTAATGCTGTGAAGGTCACTTTGGGTCTCGCCCTTGCTAAGGTCATTCTGATAAGATAAAGTTGACAATTAATTTCTCTTACAGGTTTATCAATATAAAAAATGTAAATTAAACAACAACTAATGCAGATTTCTTTTAAACTTCAGTTATATAGGGAAAATAGTATCACAGTCAATTTTCTCATTTAGCTATTTGTCTTCTGGGACAACTGTGAATATTACAGAAATAATGGCACATATTACACAGTGAATTCCTCGTGACTATTCTTTTTTGAAAAGTAACATCATTTTCAAAATTATTAAAGAGTTGTATATAAAATTAATATTTTCTGTATAACTAGCATGAATGACATGTTAATGGGCTCTTCCAAAAGCAATCCTACAACATACAATTTAAACCGAAGATTTAAACTAACAGGTACATAATTCTCCATCTGTAAATGAATACTTAAAAATCTGTTCTAAAACTTGTGCATTTAAATAGATTCTGTTGACTTAGGAGTTTCAAAATTCTCCAGAGCAAATTGTCAGTACAGGTGACCAGGGGTCCCTATATTTATTAAACTGAATAACCTGACAGTAAAACTCAGTTAAGGCTCTTGGCATTGGTGAAACTTCTTCCCACTCAGACCTACTACTATGGTAGACTTGAACTTCATCTGTGATTTCTTCTGGAGCATAATCACCACCCAGTATATAAATTTTGTCTTCTGTCCCAACTGCCCCTGCATTAAAGCCAGCGCATTCAAAAGACCCTTCCCCTTTCCAAACACAGGTTTCTGGGCAAAAACTGTAGACCTTGTAAGTGGAGAGATCACAGATGTACAATGTACAGTTCACTGGAACAGCTTTGATTAGAGTTGCATGGAAAAACTGCCCAAATTCTGCTACAAGCTCAGACCACTGATCAGTCATAGCATTATACTTAAAGAAACAGTCAAGAGATGGGTTAAAGGCATCAGTAATCTCTACTTCTGAGCCAAGGACATAAATTATGTTCTGACATGCACTTGCTTCTGGATAGTAGATACCTCTTGGTAATTGGCTTACAGATTTCCAGTCTTTGGAAAGAGGATTATAGGATTCCACATCCAGAAGACTTCGGGTTTCTTGAGCTCCTCTTGTCTTTCCACCTATAACAAAGAGCTGATTTAAGGTTACAACAGATGTGTGCATTGTCCTGGGTTTTTTCATAGCTGATACTATGGAGAATTCATTGCTGACTGGACAGTAGCACCAGGTTTGGTCAGTGGCATCATGAAACGGTTCAGCAATATGAAGTCTGACAGTCCTATAACAATTCCCCTTACATCCTCCAGTTATAAATATTTTCTCTCCATAGCTAGATAAACTTGACCCTGGCAGATCAATCATGTGCGTGTGCGGTAGTTCCTTCCATTTATCTGTTTTGATGTTGTAGCAGAATGTATGTCTGTTTTCTCCATCTTCATCAGTTTTATGAACAAATATATATTTTTCTGTTGTTGAAGGACGTGCATCTGGAAACAGTCCACTGAAGTTTTGCACACTTTTAACTGCATCACTGATTATTACTGAGCAATCAGCACTCTTAAGTAAGTGTTCTTCAGCATGCAGAAAGTCCTGCAAAGTCTTTTCAGGTAACTGGTGTAGTCTCACTTTTTTAATCAAATTAGGCAGGTACTTCTGCCGTGTTTCTAAGTTGTGTTTGGTCCACTGCAGGACAGCTTTCAACACTGATTCTTCCTCAGGGACATTTAGCTCATCAGCCTCAAGACATTTTTGTAATATTTCAAAATTCATCTCCAAAAAATCACTTGATCTGAGCAGCAATGAAAAGTGGTGCTGTACAAAATCTAGCGCATGATCAAACAAGCGGATGGACCCATAACTTTCTGATAGAGAAAGCAACTGTAGGCAATTCACAAGATCAATACTTTTTATTAGAAAGTCACTGCAAGCTTTGGAAAGGAGTGAAACTTGAAGAAATGACGACAGTTGAAAGAGCATTTCCACATTATCATTTGTTATCTCTGTTTTTCCTGTGTAAGCGTAATCAAGAAAAGCTTTCACTGCCTTGGGTGACAGATTACTAATTGTAACATTGCCGTCATCTCGTTCTTTCATATTAACTTCAAACATGGCTCTGTGAATAAAATACAGAAGATATGCACACAAATTAAACACTTGGCAAACAGCAGAGAACACAGATATGAGAAGAAGGAGACAATCAGGTGTATAATAAGGTGGGCTGATCTAAAATAGGTCTAAAGTATGGAAGTTCTTATAAGAAAGTACAATGGATTTACTTGGTATGTTTGAAGAAGAAAGGAGTGGTGATAAGAACATATTCAGTGGTGGCTTAAAAAAATGATAGCTGCACCTGCATTTTGTATGGATTTTCACAGAGAGCAATGAAGTCTGCAGCACTTAGTATGAAAGAAAATGTGAAATTGTTCAGGACAGCACCAATTTCAACAGCTTAGGAAAGAAAGCCTGATTGAAAAAATACAGAGTAAAAAAAGGCCCGCGATTTAGGTCATGTGCTGTGGTTGAATTCATAAAATTAAGTGAAAAAAATCCTTCCAAATTGCAGGCTGAGCAAATGGCAAGATGGATGATGGGTGCATTCCTTGGAAATAAAAAGTATGTGAGGGGTGAATAAGGGCAAAAAACATGAGGAAACTTAATTCTTGCTTTAGAGTTGACAGATGTATGAGTACAGGCCAACGTCAGAAAAAAATGAGGTTTTCATGTAGGATTGCATGGCACAATGAAACTGTGCAGAAAGTAGATTGTGACTGAATACAAAGACAATTAAAATTGTGGAATGAATTACTGATCAGTAGATCTGTAGAAATTTTATTACAACTTAAATATTATTACATATTTAGAATAAAGTAGTTAAACTGTTTCACACAATCTAACATGGCAAGATAAAATAACTAAAGTTTTTCAAGCGGATAAGTGCTGGCAACAGAAGAGTGCTGCAATATCCCTTGCCCTAGCCTAAGCATCAGGGATAGCAATGGCTTCTGAATTTGACAAAAGACGATAGTGGAGGAAGATTCAAATAAATTACCAGATGCTAAGCACAGAATCTGGATTATCATGGATAGTTCATATTAAAAAGAAAGTATTATAGTTCATATTAAAAAGAAAGTATTATAGTTCAGTTAAGTATTACAGTTCAGTTATACAATAAGTATCTCTATACTACGGGATTTTTAAAATGGCATCCTTTTCTGAAGCCAAAGAGTGAAAAAAAAATGTACTGTGTATAGCATCCTCTTTGGGAAGTAAACGTCTGGTAAAGCAGGAAGATGCCTGACTTCCTGAGCAAGACAATAAAATTACAGTAAGACACTCATGTCCCAAAGACCTTTTTGCATACTTAATGATGACCCTTAGAATCCTTTCCTAATTAAACCAAGAGCTATGATAGAAATCTCTAATTACAGAGTAATATAGCAACTGAACAATACCAGTAAGAGAGCAATCTAGGCAAAGGCCTTGACTCTGAAAGCTAACAAGTATCAAAATATTGCTGAATTTTGGGTTTACACAAGGAAACCAAAATTAAGAAAAGTCCAAAGGCCAATGAAGACAAAAGGTGTTCCATTTCAAAATTTATCTAGTGGACTTAAGTACTTTTTATTCCTTGAAGGTAAAAAAATGGGCCTTGTAATTGAGGATAATTTATGAATCTGATGGCTGCTTTTTTCAACTCTTAGCAGTAGGGAGAGATCTTTCCTAGCAAATTTTCATCTGAAGAGCCTGTAGGTAGTGAAAAGGACAAATAGGTTACCACGTGCATAACTTCAGTTCTAAAAATTACCACTGGAAGCTATTTCATCCTAATATTTCTTTCTACTAGAGCATCTTTGTGCTGTCAAGCAGTAAAGGAATAAATGCAAATAGTTCTTTGTGTCAGAGTAAAAACCAAATGTGCTGCTACAGGGGAGAAATTGCTCATTTCACCTGATTTCTCCTTTTTTTTCCAGTAATTGTAAGCATATGTCTAGCTGTCTTCTGTCAAATATGGCAGACTCCCATAGAACATGGGATATTCCAGGACATTTGAAAGTAACACTTGTAACCTATGTATGGGCAACTGAATTGAGGTCATTAACTCGTTTCCAGGAGCCCATTCTTTAATTGTTAGAGTATTAGTTTTGTTTTATTTAACACTGCATTCAGAAACAGACTTTCAGTGTGGAATTTCAAGTTTGAGACTCACTAATAAAAAGGCTAGCAAGGTTCTTCATAAATTAATATCCTTAAGGCTGTTCCTTAAGAACATATAGCTTTAAGCACCAGAAGGAAGATCACAGATCCCTTTCATGCTGAAAGGCTGAAATCTGTAGTTTGGAAAAAGTACATCTGTTTAAATACATCTGTCCTAATTCAAGACACTCTACAGACCAACCATGCACCTTAGACAAATAAAATGCAGTCCCATTCCACAGCTGTGTACAAATAATCCACAACTGCTCAACGGATGTATTTGTAATCAACCTGTTATGTTTTACTATATATGTGTCAAAGTACACAGACTGTCCAATACAAAGTAAAACAATATCCTTTCAGACCTTTAAGTACTGATACAGACAACAGGTAACTCTTATATATACATTAACTTGTGTCAGTTCTACCCAAGAGCAGAACCACACACTTATAGTATGAAACTTGTATTTCAGAGTATGGACTGATGTCTGAATTCATGGAGTCCTCATGGCACTTTGGAAATACAAACAGATGCGTCTGGTGTATCCTTAAAATGATGTTTGAACGCTTGGCTCAAAACCCTGCACATGTATGTAAGTTGTGATGATTTTTTTTTTTTTTGTAATTATAATCCTTTCCTCCCACCCAGAGAACTTATGATCTATTTCCTGCAAACTCATGCCAAACTTAGGTTTACCTGAAAAAATCACTGCATGCTGCCAGTACACAACGATGACAGGGAATTATTTCATCTTTCACGACAATTTTAAAATCAAAAAATATATTTTGTTCTCTGAACTTTTGTAGTACTTTTAGAATTTGTTGTCCATGACCTTCAGCCACTAAGGAATTGATTTTATTCTCGGGAACAGAAATCCCATTGCAAATAGGTCTGCTAATGTAATCCCGTTGATTGGCCATGTTTTCTTCAATCTCTTCCTGAAATGGAAAAATAAATAATTGATTCTTCAGTCTTATTATCAAAAAAACACAAGCAAAATCAGTATACCATAAAACAAACAAAAAAGTTCCCAGTGTTGAATTTAGTTTGTAAATCCTATGCACAGTCAGAAATCTGTTTATAAGTGACTTTTACACTGAATTTCATAACAACACTTCTCCTTTTTAAAATATATACACACAGCACATTTCAAAAAGTAAAATATCTGCCACATGTCAAAGAACAACTCTACAAATAATGTCCACCTATAGGAATTCTTCCAGTAAAGTCCACAGGAAGCAAGGAGTATAATTGATTTTTTAATGGTCATTTAAGAGAACAACTAGTCCTAGGTTTACCCTCAAAAAAAATCCAAACTCTTACAATTTAATGGAAAATGAAGATGGAAAAAGAAAACTTTCTTACATATTTTAGATTCCAAAAGGAATCTTGCAGTGGAAGGGACACACAGCTTCTACAGCTTGCAGTGGAAGGGAGACACAGGCTACTAGACTGCTTCCTAAGTGAATTCCCATGAGGCACTCTGGACTGAAATAACAGAATACCAACGGACACCAACAGCCTGGTCGAATCACAGGATTGCTGGGGCTTACAAAACAGGGTCACTTATTTTGGTGACAGTACACCTTTGAGTGTTTAGTCAACTGAAACTGATTTGGTCTTGCAGCTCTGGTTTTGCTAGGTAGCTGTATATTTGCCCACTGTGAGCTTCATTTACAGTGGCATTAATTAACTGGCTTCAGAACCCATTTAAACTCAAGACAGTGCAATCTCCCTTTCAGCAACCAAGTTTTGGTTCTTGTGAAGATCCCCATCCTGAAGTGTATTTTTTCTATGGTAAGTTGGCTTTTCTTACAGTGAAAATATTTTACTCCACTTTGTCAACATAAAGAAGCTTTAAACATGACTATATTTTATTTACACTTATTTAAAGAGCTATTTATACGTTGCAGATGCATAAACTGCCTTACTGCAAACCTGAGTCGAGGTTGCCTATTCTAAAGCTAAAGAAACATTGTAAGTTTTATTCCAGGATTTTGCTTCCACAACTCCAATTAAAGTTAGCAACAAATAATGGCCCACCTGAATTGACAAGGGTATAAAAAATTCCAAGCCAAGTTCAGAAAACAGAAAAATACTGGATTTGGCTTTTAATTTCATGAAAAAGCTTATCTGATAACATGATACATTCAGAGCAAACTAAAGCATTGGGCAGTCTTCTTCGTGGGAGGTACTTTCACAGCAGACTGATCTATACTTTATCTAGTCAGGTAGCTCCAACCACAAATAGACCTCCATGTCTCCTGGAATAGAAGAGATCCAGTGATCTTGCTGCCAGCACTGGTACCCTTGCAGCAGGCATCTTCTCCTTCCCATGGCCAGACAATCTCACGTATTCACTGTTTCCATTCTAAGCCTGAGGAACTAGGAAAATACAGAAGAACAAGACCACCATTTATTCTGATAATGTATGGCCTCATAAACCCCAGCTTCAATAAATCATAAAGCTTTTTTATATGTCAGAATTCTCTAGAATACCCTTTTCTTATGAACTTAGAGGCCTGCTCCTCAAAAGACCGAATCTTTAAAAGCAGAGTTGTTTCAGTTACATTAGTTTCCTATATTTTAATGAAACATTCTTTAAAAAGCTAGTGAATTTCAAAGTTTATTTGGCATAACGTAAAGTAACGTTTCTTCTAAACAAAACCTTTTCACAAAATTCTGGAACTGAAAATAGATAGTAGACATCTTTCTCCTTTTACATGTAATTTCTGTAACAAGCTCTAATCTACACCTTTTTTTCTGTAGGTAAAATTTCCAATTTAAGTAATATTCATGTTTGTATAATGAGCACGGCAACATCTACTGTCATCGAATCCATCTCTCCTATTTTAGGAAAAAAACATCGTATAATCACTTTCATAAAAGCAATCTAAGTTTCAGAAAGTTTTCTTTTACCACACTATTACCAGTACACTGGTAAAAGACTATCCCAGTGTACTGGTGTCGAGACTGAAAATTTCTTAATTACATGATCAATTTATTAATCCTAACATACATTTGTTCTTCTGTTAAACTGTAATTTGGCCTAATTTTCTGTTGTATATTTCTTCAATCTTTTAATTATCAAAAGCGATATTATTGATATCTCCTCTCAACTTTCATTAGAATGAATAATTGTCAAATTTTCAAAGGTCCATTTATAAGGCTGAATTTTTGGTTTTCCTTCCTATTTTTTGCAGTTTTCTCTTCATCCACTCCAGTTTGATCTTAAATTTTTTTCACTGATATCATATTTTTTGTACAGCATTATGGTTAAGATCTCATCATTGTCTCACTACTCCAGTTTGCAAGTCATCTAGTGCATCCTAATTCAAATCACTAATAGCAATGTCTCATTGTTTTATTAAAAGCAAAATTCAGCAGTGTATCTTTAATATTTTTGTCCACCATTAAGTAATGTAGTAATGAATACTGTGCTATGACTTAGCCTAATTTACCCTTGCCTCCATTAAGAAAATGCATATTAAAAAAATTAAATTCTCATCTTTCTTGTAGCAAATTCCTGACTTATTTGATAATTTTGGTACTAATTTACCACTCTGTTAATGATTTTAGGGCCCTCCAAACTATCTTAACAATTCAGCTAAAACTTGGTACATTAAAGAAGGCTAACTAGCATTTATAATTATTTCATACTTTCTTCTACAAAGCTTTATTAATTAATCAATAGAGGGTTTTTAATCAATATTTGATCAAGTTACTGACAACAAGGATAGAAAACACAGGGGGTGCACACATATGTTGCATAGGTCTGCAGTTCAGGAAAGCTGGGCTACAAGCCTCCTTTTATTTGCTCTATTAACTCCCACAGGATTCCAGTTTCAAGGCCTGTCTTTATGTGGATTACCAAAACCCAAACTCTAGTAGATGGTCCATTAGAGTTGGGAACTCCTACTTTTGTTTCTTAGCACATGGCTGTGTGCAGTAGAGCAACCAGCTTTCCAACATCTCCCATAACATGACACATCAGACCCTGAGCACTGCTATACATGAACCAATTATACACCACTTGACAAAGCTTCCCCGCTCACATCCTAGATGTTTATACATCTTACACTCACAAATGCCCCATCAGCTATTAGCCTGGTTTTCTACAACAAAAAACCCAAACAAAGACAATCCAAAACAATTCCAAAAGTAAACTCCCTTAAAGTTAATACACTTGCCCTAAGAAGTTTAAATATGCCAATGAAGTTGAGAATGGCGGAAGATGTACAATTAAATTCTCAGTGAATAACCAAGGAAAATTTATTTTAAAAGGGAGAACATGTGTAATAAGAATGGAGCACAAACACCCAGATAAGGTTACAGAAGGACACCAGAAAAGATTTAGATCAAACTACTTGATCACTTTATAATAGTATGATGAAAATATATATATACAAATATATGTGACTTTTAAAAAGCCTAGGGGATGTTGTTTTGTGAAAGTACTGAGTATACATAAGTATCACATACAGCTAAGTCATCACCTTGTCAGAAAAACACTTTTTTGCTGTGCCTGCCTGACAGTAAACAGTCCTAAGGGGACTGAAGCTCGACACTATTCCCAGCACGAAGCAACCAAACTTACATGAGATATGTAGCCACTTAGGAAGTGCAAATAACATTCTGTGTGTAGCTGTTCTCTCCTCTACCAACACAGTTGGCAATAACAGCCTAAACTCAACCTTTGTTTGGTACTTTAGTATTTACAAACAATTGTAAAACAATCTATCTGCTTCATCTGAGAGCACAATAAAGCTGTGCTACAACACCCTTTCACCAATTAAAAAAAATTAGTTCTTAATACTTCTTAGCAGGTAGCTTATGAGAAATAAATTGTTCTTCAATGGAACATTACGTTTGTCACTTGGCCTTCTCCCAACTTGGATAGTATGTCTTACTGCGTAACAGGATTTTAAAAAAGAGATAAGAGCTAATATTTTACACCATGATTTACGTACCTCTGGAGAAAGAAGACCAATGAAGAAATTGTATACATTCTCTAGAGAGGTTTCATAATTTTTATACAAAATTTAACTGGACAATAATTTATGTTTTGAAAAGGCCAAGGTCAGCATTTAAAAATCTAATATTAAAAATAAGTATTATATTATTAAGTCTACTATATACCCATTAAGATGATTTGCTATTTTCACTCCTTATCCATTCAAAAGGGGAGAAATTAATAATTTGTTAACAAGTTTAAAAGACATCGCTCTGCACTACACATCTAATTTAACATTCACCAAGGTGAGTATGAGTGGAACAGATATCTGAAGGAGTTGGTGACACTTCTAATTGCTGACTAAAAAGACAGAAGTGGTTTAAAATGTAACTAAACTGTAAATACTAAGTAAAAAGTTCTGTACTTTCATATTGTATTAATGTTTTGATTGTCATTGACTGCTTAAGATTGAAAACAGTAAGAGAATTCCAGGTTCTAGTCTGGAAATTTAAATGCAACTGAGTCTCACAGCTTCTTCATAAATAACTGAACTTCAATATAAAAATCATATTCAGTCAATCATCTTTAGACAATCAAAAAAAATGCATGTGACATTCTGAGACATTTAATCCACAAAAGTGGCATTTATCAATAATACATATTGAGAGAGTATTCTCACACTGAGAGGTGACACAGAGACTTTAAAGCTTAGTGTTCTTTAGAAGTGATTTAAAAAAAAAAAACAACAGGGAAAAAAACCTCAGCATGATATCAGTAGGAAGGAATGAAATTCCATTGATCCCTGGAAGCATTCAAGAAGTGGGATATTCCCACTCTGCAGGCAGTGATCGTTAAATGCGTGTTCTCTCATAAACACATGAATCCATTAAGATAAAGCAACAATCACTTAGAAGAATTAAAACTGACTGGATTTCATCCTAAAGCTAAGTTCCTCAAAGTCATCAAGTTCCTTTGCAAATTATTTTCTTAGCTAAAAAAGATCAAGAACTGTAATTTTAAGTTTCCAGAAAAAAACCTGGAATTAAAATGCCATGCTGTTTTTCTAATTCTGGCAAAAATAATGACTGCAAATTCCGGAAAAGAAAATCACTGCTTTTAATGGCTTCTGTAGTGTCACTTTTGTATGTGATTAAAATATGTGGTTTTTTCCAAATCATACACTGAGCATAGAGTAATTTAGCATAGCTTATTATCATGTTTTACTTATAATAAGAATGTTAGTTTATATTCATTACATCAATAATTTTATTACATATTATACAATGCATCTTGAGCTTCAGTTTGCACTTACACATGAAGCTTATTTTGAAAGAAAATCAATAAATCCGCTAGTGAAAAAACCTGCTATATGTTTAAATCTCTCCAAGTAGACAGCAGGGACAAGTCAAACCTATTAATCGATCCTGCAGAGTTTTCTGGAACTAGGTAAGACTCACGTTCCATTAGTATTATCACCTACTATCAGTAACTAAATGCAGATAAAGCCACAATTTCCTCTTCAAAGTGTGCAGAATACAATACTTGAAATGTAAGATACAGTTTGGTATTACTGAATAGCATTTTCCTGGATTGTTTTTTTGACTGTGTTAAATCCTTTTTTTGCTGTCACTTAACTTTGTCTTTGGATACTATAGATTATGCTTCACTGAGTCATGAAGAAAAATGGGAATAATATTTTGAAATATGTTAAGTACACTACTGATTCCTTGATGAAACATATTTGTACTCAAAACGCTACTTCTGTGTTTAAAATATTTTGCAAAGAGCAACATATACTCAGTTATAACTATGACATATTTTAGGTAGAAAGACCTTCTGGCCTGTGTAGAAAGAGCACTTTTCCTCAAGGACCAGGGAGCTGTGAATGCTAAACAACAGCAACAAGAAAAGAGGGATTTTAAGAAACATCCGCAATAATATAATTTTCAATACTTCTGTATCATTTGTACGTGGTCAATATAGAATGGTCGAAGCATAAGTATTTCTAAAAACAAGCAACAAGAAGAAGGGTTATAAATTTTCAAACACGCGCAAAGTTTTTTGGCATGGCCCAACTTCAGAACCAAAAGGCAAACGAATTTACCTTTTCAGTATTTACATATGGCCTGTAATTGAGGGTATGTGGGAACCCACTTCTGACAACAGTTAGAGCTTTAGCACCTCACTGAGCACGGGATACAAGAGGCTTTTGTTCGGACAGATCTTCTGAAGCCAGAACCCAACCAGAGTGATGCTGCGCGTTGCATCTGCTTTGGGGGGACAATTGGCTCCTCTTTTCTGGGCAAGAATAGGCAGCGAAGCCAGGGCAGGCAGAGGCCACCCCGCTCTGCCACGGTCTGGGACGGCTCTCCAGCAGGATGGATGTACTGACAGCAACATCTCAGCCGGATGCGCCGATGGCACCGATGGGACACCGGGGACATCATCTGCCACTGACCGGTTCACGGTGCCACCAAGAATCAACAGCCCTCGCCCCCCACGGCATAAACGCGTCCCTGTATCGCGCAAAGCCGGGTGCAGCCAGAAGCCAGAGGGCAACTACGTTCCGTCTACCCTGGCCGGGATGCCGGGGTTACAGACCATCCCCACCCTCCTCAGCCCTGGCCGCCATCACCGCCACCCCGCCCGCCGGGGGAGGGCGGGGCGGTCAGCGCCGCCACCGCGCATGCCCGGGCCGCCCGCGCGTGCGCCCCGCGGCGGCTCCGTTCATTCTAAGGGAGGATTAATCCCAGCAGGGCGGGCGGGATGCGGTGAAGGCATCCCTTGCTCTCATAGCGCGATTGCGGGGCCCGGCTGAGGGGTTTGGTAGCCTCCAGCGCTGCCACCGCTCCGCAGCCAGCCAAGCGCCAGTCCCTCCTGAGCGCTCTCTCCGAGCAGCGCGCACCCACCTGCAGCCAACACCCGTAGCTCACCGACCGCTCTGGCCCACCCTCCGCAGCAGCCGTGCCGGCAGATTGGAGCCTTCTGGTGTCATTCTCTCGCTCCTTGCGCTCGGAATGGCTTCGCCGGCCGTCAATCCCGGGCAAAGCCCACCCATCTCCGCCAGCTGGTTCCTCCCTGACGGCACCGCGGGTGCAGCTCCGCCGCAGACACCGCCTTTCCCCTGATAGGCCGGTACCTGGCGCATTCGCCAGTCACTCATAGGGTGCTGTGGTATCGGATTGGCCTTGGTGCCTTGAGGGCGGGGCCTTCCGTCCCTGCCGCACGCCGATAGGCTCCCGCCCTGTTCGAGAGGCGGGTCCAGCCGGCGCTGGCCGGGCCGGGCTTCTCTGCCGCGGGCCGGGGCCGTGCGGGGCCATGGGCAGCGTGCGCTGGGCCTTCCCCTGCGGCGCCTGGCGCCCTCGCCGCCGGGAGTGGCTGCTGGCTGCGCAGCTGGTGCAGCCCGAGGAGAAGGACCGCATCGGCCAGTTTGTCTTTGCCCGCGATGCCAAAGCCGCCTTGGTACATGGGGGCACGGGGACGCGGCTGCCTCTCTGCAGACTGGGCATTGCCCAAGTGGGAAATGTTTTCCCTCGTGGGAAAATGCTCTACAAGGGCATTTCGGGGAAGTAAATGCATCGTAAAGTGTAAAGCTTGGTGCGTAAAGCGTGCAGCTCTGCTTCGCCGAGGAGCAAAAAGAGATGTTTGCAGTCTGCTGTCAGTAGTTACTATGAAAGACTTCACAAGTTCTGTTTGGGGATGTCAAGTTAGGAGACAAAATCAGCGTGCCCTGGGACGTAAGACAGCAGTGTAGTGTGTAAGAGAATAAAGCTGTTCTACACGATTCGGGTTTTAAATCTCGCATCCCGGTGTGGTAGTAATACAGACGTGGGGATTTGTCTGTAAGAAGTTACCCGTCACTTTCAGCTGCTCAGTGATATTTTGTTTAGCGCCGAAGTAATAGAGTGGCTGTACTAAAGGAAGGCTGTTGAGACACTGTTACTGTTCAGGGTGGTGTAAAAAGTATTTATTTGTGCCATGAAGTGTCCTAAGTAAGTAAATAAGATAGGAAAGGCAATTATTTTTGTGATTTTGGGTCTTGTGTTGCCTCTGTGCTAATAGTGATAATAAATTTATTCAATTCAACTCTTGCTTCGTTGACACAGACTTTTATAAAAAGAGGAAATTTAAATTACTCAGCTAAAATACACCCTTACTTTGTATCAGCAGTAATAAAGCCATATTTTTCAGGCAGGTGATTTTCTAGCAACCACGGATATTTTGCAGATAGCATAATAGTTCTGTATGAATCACTTCCATTTTATTTCATAGGCTGGTCGCCTGCTGATGCGGAAATTAATCGCAGAAAAGATGTGCATACCTTGGAATGAAGTACACTTGCAAAGGACATCGAAAGGAAAACCTTTCCTGGCCAATACCGTATTCGGTATCAATTTGAATTACAACTTCAATATCTCTCATCAAGGAGATTATGCAGTCCTTGCAGCTGAGCCTGAGCTTCAAGTGGGCATTGATATAATGAAGACTAATTTACCAGGTAATGCATTAATCTGAGCAAAACAGATTCTGTAGTGTTTGAGTACTGAAAATTTTCACATTTTGCAAAGAACTAATCCATGTTCTAGAAATTTAGTGTGATTAGAAAAGAGCGTATGCGTGTATTGTGTATTTGGGTTTTTTTATTTTTTAAATGCACTCCTCGTTGTTTATTTCTGCTATGAGAAATATGGATCTATTTGCCATTTAGAAAAGCACAACCCTAGAAAAGTAAAGTCATAAATCGTGCTATGATACTGGCAGGATCAGCATTTGCAGATACGTTAATTATGGATTTTCTATCTCTTAGGTAGAAGTAGGGATGACTTTCCAACTAGTGACAGTGGGAAAAATTTTTGTCTTAGTAGAATCACCGGAAACTCCTTTTTTATCGCTATGCTGTGAATATGTAAAACTGACTTCACCAGTGTTGTTTTTTCTGATAGTGCCACTGAGCGGTGCTCTTGTTCTGCAGTTGCAGAGTACATTAGATTTCAGAGGGTGAATCCACTACAAGTCTCTTTCTCTGGAACAGCTTACAAGGACAAAGATTTCCCTGTGTATAAAATACTTTAGAGTAGCTTTGTTTGGTTATTTTTCAAATGCTTGTTTAAATAGAAAGTACTTTATTTTGGGATGTTATCCAACAGAATCTTGACTGAGGTCTCCACTACTCTAGTTCTTGTATTCCTTTATTGTTCCACCAGTGAAGATGCAAAATCTGCAGTGCAGATATACAAGAGAGTATCACGCAGCTGAAAATTTTGAGAATTCTGCTATTTAATTGTATTCTAGTATGTAACAAGGAGTCCTGGTGCTTGTAAATATTTTATGTTGCTGCTTAATCCATGCTATCTATTTCTGTTTTACTTGTGAACAGTAAGAAGCCTCCTCTTTCCATATTACTTCTGCTTCATTATTAAAATCTGAAAAATGAAACTGCTAGAAGATACAGACTTTTTAAAAGGTGAAGGCGGGCCACAAGAGAAACCATTCATAGTACTGCAAATAGAGACAATTCTACAAAAGTTCCTCATCTTTTTTAGAGGTGATAAAAGTTTATCACTTTTTTTCTTCTATTCAGATGCTGAACTAAATACTGTAGTGATGGTAGAAAATATCCTGTTTAGGTATTTAGCTTCCTTAGGTATTGTGCGCTTTTGCCTTTTCATTATCTGGCAGGTAATTGTTGTAGATTTAAATCAGTCTTTCAGTTTACTTGTTTCTGAATAATTACTGAGATCAGTGATTATTTTCTTCTCTTTAGATCAGTTTAAGAGAGACTCTTGAGTCATTTGGGAACAGGCACATTGTAGTACTGTAGATTTGTTAGTAGAAGTATTTGTGCACATTTTTTGGCCAGAGAGCTAATGCATGTGAAATTACTTTAAGCCTTTCACCAAAGGAAAGGAGAAGGATTCTCACAGTACTACTAACTCCTGTGGAAAAACTCAGCTTGTGTTTGATTTTTAACTTATGGAAAAGAAATTTTGCAACAAGTGTCAACATGGTTTAAGTGGTGTGTGGGATGTTGATTTAGCAGTCACTTAAGCTCTGCAAAGTAGAACATTTTCAGAGACTTGGGAAATAATTATAGCTTAATAAAAATTGCCCAAAGCCCTTGAAAAAAGTTTGGATTCTTATGCTCAAGAGTTTTCTTGCTGTGCAAGTGAATATCTTTTCAGTAATGCAATTTTTTAGCTTAGATGGATTTGCAGAGGTAAATAAACTAAGAATTTTTTCTGTATCTTTCATAAGCAGCCTGCAGTTTTTCTTACCTGTCACATTATAGTTACTTTGATCTGGACATCTCCAATCTCAATGTTATTCCAGAATTAAGTATTTTATGACAATAAAATTCAACTTTTCTCATTAATATTTTGGTTTTATGCTAGGCTTGCATATTAAAAGACACAAAAGGGAAAATTTTCTCTGTGTGCATTTTACAGAAAAAATAATTTGATCTAAAAAGTCTCCATGAAATGCTTCTTTAAGAAAACAGGCTATTATGTGCGAGCACCTGATTGACATTGGTTTTCTCTGAGGCAAATAAATATAAACAGAACTTGACTAATTTTTCTGGTTTTATTCCCTTGTTTCATCATCGAGGTGAGGTAATGCAAGAAATGATAGATATCTTCAAGTGAGAGAAGTGTCACACATGAATTGGGGTATCTAAGTCCCACGAAGAAGCTAAATACCATGCTTAGTCTAGCTAGGGGAGGAAAGCTCTCTCTCTCTCTCTCCCTCTGTCTGTCCAGACAGTTAAAAGCTTTGTACTGTTTGTTTTGGTAGTCATAAGCTAAACTGAGGCACACCTACATTATAGTTAAGGTACTTGGCATGTCTTTTAGGTAGCAGCCATGCTCAATTTTTTGAACTTGCAGTGCTTTTTTAATTGCTACTTTACAGCTTTTTCAATAAGAATTTCCTAATCTAGGAAGAAATGCCAAAGCAGATTGTTCTTGGGAGTGCTTTTGTCTTTACCATGCCTTAACTTTACTTTAAACCAAGTTTTATCTGGTTTTGTTTTTATTGTTGTATTTCAGTAAATCTGGTAGCAGCAATCACTATCTAATCTTTTGCTGCAAGATAATAATCACCCAATTCTTAGTGAATGTTACAGCTTTAGATATGTAGATGCACTGTTTGGGATGAAGAAATTAACAAAGAATTTGGTTTAAATGTTACTTCTCATTGCTCAAAGAAGTCAGAATTTATAAATAGGTAAGCACATAATTCTTCTATGTGAAGGGAGTGTTAAAAAAGCTGTGATCCTTGTTGAGCTAAAGAATCACAGTGGTCATATGCACTTACACTGAGTTAACAGGGAGGCATTTCTTTGTTCTTGTTCTGTTTGAAACTGGGAAGAAACAGCCATCTTAAATGTACTCTTAAAGAATACATTTTATTTTATAGCGGTTTCATTATTGTGCTTTATTTAGTCACATTTCTAACACTGTTTTAACCTGAAATTACATCATTCTGTAATTGATGAGGCACCAATGCTTGCTAAACTGTGAAAAAAAAATTTGTTCTTGTGATTATATCTCCTCTTTTAAGGAAAAATAATATTTTTTTTTTCTGAAGAAACCATCTTAATCCTTTGTGAGTCTTTAATTGCAAAACATAAAACCATTTGGATTAAAATATAAACAGATAGCAAAATGCAGAACAGTAAAAATTAACCTGTGTAGAGTAGATATGTTTAAAATAAGGGATACATTAGCAATAAAGAAAGCAAAACATTTTAAACCAGGTGCTTTTAGTAAAAATAAGAGGTGAAACAAAGAACAAATACAAGAATGCTTGTTTGATTGTTTTTGGGTTTTGGTGTTGTGGGTTGTTTTTCCCTTCTGCACACTGAATTTAAAATAATCACAATTTATTCCTTACTTAGTCTTTTGGGAAATAAGGTTATACATTCACAACAAGCAGTTAAATCAAATAGAATTTTTTTTTTAAGAGGACTGAAAGTACTTCTCAGCCTGCACTAATGATAGTTAGGTTTGGCTTTCCAAATTAAGAAAGTCTAGCAGAAAAATGTGACATAAGGGCTAAGGTTAAGTAATTACTATGTAGATATTGAAAATGTGCTTTTTGAGGAGTTTTTTGCTAACACTATCCATTTCCAATAGCTTCAGGTCTACAGATACATGTTTTGTTACAAGAGTTGAAAAATACAAGCTGTACTTGTTCTGTGTAGTCAAAAGCTTATTTGGATGTTGTCTCTGCAGGTATTACAGTTTGAAGCTCATATTGGTTTCAAGGCTGAGAGACTGTTTTAGAGACAGCCTTGAGATTTTTAGACTGATTTATGAAATGGTAGAAAATTATCTTAAATATTTCACATCTTTCCTCCTGTTAAAAAATAGCCTCAGCTGCATTTCCCTGGTGTGTTTCCTTTCTAAGAGAAACTCTGATTTTCAACAGGGCCAATGATTTTATATTTCCTTAATAAAGGTGACAGGTTGCTGTTGTCACATCAAGCTTTCAGGAAAGTTTAAGACCAGGAGGCTTTTGCTACTTCCATGAGTAGCTGTTTTCTTGTCATTTATTGGGTTGGTTCTGTGAATTCTAGGCATTCATGGCTGTTATGTGCTATGTTGCATTTTAATGGAAAATCCAATTTTGTAGAGCATTAAAAATTATTACTTGTCTTCTAGAGTTTTCTTATTTGTTCATCAGAGTTGTTGGGTTTTGTTTTAAATATGTGTATCTTCCTTTTGTTTTTCCCTAGTAAAAACCAATTTAATAAAAGTAAAGCGAACACCTGGAGATAGTATCCACAAGACTAGATGTAACTGATAGAGATGAATGGACTGCTGAAGTTCATCAGTTTTTCCGCTGTGGGCCATCCTCTACTTTTGCCATGTTGCAGTACATTTATCTTCCTCTTGCATCTTTGCTTATATAACTTTTTGGCTGGATAAAAAATGGCTCCTGCAGTGGCAAAGTTGATTTGTGTGTTGATAGGGGAAATGACGTGGGGGAACAGTTTGCCAGTGACTAGCTGACTGCTGTCTCTTCTCAGTGGAATGACCACACAAAGCAAAATGTGCTGGATTTAGCTGCCAAGTGGAACAGTCTTTCATCTGCTGGCAAACCAAACAAATAGCTTTATAAGATTTGAGGTTTTGTTTTGGTTTGTTAAAGAATATGCTTACTGGTCACTTTCCTTGTTACTGATTGATTCCCAAATTTAAAATGCTTATACTTTTTCTGTAAAAAAGTATAAAATGGGGGAGGGATAGCGTATAAACAGAGGTGGGGAAGTTTTAAGTGTGAAAATGATAAGGGGCATCTTTACTGCATCTGGCTGTCCGATTTGTGTTCTGGGACAGGCTTCTGTGCAGTGTCCCAGTTTCTGCCATTACGAGGAACTCTGCTGTTCAGTGGATTCATTACTGCAGTAGGATATCATGGTGTAGAAGGACATAGTCCTAGAATATGGGATTTCTTATCAGACTTCTTCAGGGAAACCAGCTCAGTTTGAATCAGCTTGTGCTTTCTAAGGCTGCAGAGCCTTCTCAGGAGGTGAACAAACTGCATTAGTCAGATCAAGGAGGTGTTAAAAAGTGTGGATTATGTAGTCAAATTCATGTGGAAGATGATGACTTAGATACTGAAAATTGGCTTTCCCTCTGCTATTTTGCCGAGTATAACATTTTTTATAACAAGTGCCAAATTGATTCCAGTATGCCCCCATGCACTGTGGTGGTACTGGTTTTTTAAAGATGGGACTGCTACTACTCTCCCTATAATGACACTTTCACTAAAGCACCTACCTTTTCCTGCCTGATAAACTGAAAGGAAAATTTGATACTGTGATTAAATATCTTTTTTTTTTCCTTTTTCTGTTTTCTTGGAATAATAAATTGTATTGAGTGGTATGTTTTCTTTAAAATGTTAATTTTTAAGCTAAGGATTAATTACCAAAGGTTTTGGTCAGTATAATCTTTCTGAATGTGTAGAAAGGCTCTTAAGATGTTATGGCATAAAATGTAATGTCTGAGAGTTCTGGTGGTTTGGTAGTACTACTGTACTGTAAGGTTATAGACGCTCAGATACATATGTGGGAGCTATTGCACTAGCAATGTTTTTGTTTTCTTTGCAGGAGTATCAGAAGATGGAGATAGGAACATGTTATGTTCCTAAATGTCTGTAACTTTTAAAGAGATCTCAGCACATTTGACTTTTTTGACTTTTCCATTTACATCTGTGTCTGGGTCCTCACAACTTGCTTTGTGAAAGAAAGTACATTTTTACGTTTATTTAGATTTTGGGATCTTTGTGTTTATTTTTAGTGTGATGCATCACAAGTGTTGGAAGGAAGAAGAGTTCCTGCTGTTCTGACAGTGGAATGATTGCTTTAACTGTTTGATATGTTCTGTGATGGAAAACTAATTAAATGCCATTTTCATGGAGTAATTAACCTTTTTGCTGAAATATTCTGGCTATCCAGAGCTCCACAAGCTGTGGAAAGCCCTTAAGCTAGTAAAGGTATAATCATTGACAAAGGCAAGTTAAGAATAGGTGTCTTATATTACTGCTCATTACTGTTTTTGCTATTATTATAGGTACATTTCATTAAAAGAATTTGGGGTTCCTGAATTATCTTAGTGATTAGGACCCTGTATATTTTAAATACTTTTATTTTCTCTACTCAGAAGCAAGCTAAAACCATGAGTTTGCACCCAGGTGTGTTTATGTCTTCAAGCTCTTCAATGGCGAGTGTATATTACAGTTGAATGTTTGGAATAGAAAGAGCATGTACAAGTATGCTGTAAGTCTGAAAATAACTTGAGAGCATCTGGTGGTTTTTTAATTTATTTTCAGAACAAATGACAAAAAGTATAAATATGTTGCAGATCATACGCTACTTGTCTGTAAATTGATAGGATATGAGGTATCCAGTTAACAACTTGTGACTTTTCTTCAGAGTTTTTTTATCCAAGTCGTAGCTGTGTCAAAACTGGTATTTCTCCAGTGAGGTTTTGGAGGTAGGGGTATCTCAGCCATTATGACTCTTTATTTTCTTCTGCTTGGCATTGAGTATCTTGCAGCTTAAACATTCATCACTGCTGTTAGACTCAACCACAGTAATGTCATTGAAACCTTAGCAGTTTCTCTAATATTGAAAAGACTTAACAATTCTAACTGCAGAGAAAATATCAAACATTATCAAAGTATTTTAGTCTCTTTATGACTTTTCCATCTTTACAGTCTGGGAAACATTGAGCAATTCATAGGAAACAATGTCAAATTTTCAGCTATTCTAAAGTTAATGCTGCTTCTCTGAGGTCCCCCAAGGTACCTCAGTAGTTACGAGACGAGAATGAATGTTTAACATACATATCATTTGGAGAATTGCAGGATATTTGCAGGAAGTGTAGAGGTTAGAGAACATAAATCCAATTTCCAATTCACAGTAAAGCTACATGAGCTAGTAGGTTGAAAAAACATGCTTTGTTAATATTCTACTGGTTCTTCTAAGTTAGTCATTTATCTACTTAATTGTTTGCCCTCTGTTGGTCAGTTTCTAAACACCTGTACAAGGTTTAGTTGGTATTAAAAAACAATTAGGGCTTGGGCATCTGTTGTAGAGAAAAATGTTTTCTCTGTATCAGTTCACTTTGGTTTCCTTTAGAGATTACTAAATATGATCAAATATGGCTTGTGTCTACGTCTACACACGCCAGACCGGGAGTCCAGGGCTAGAAACATTCATCTGATACAGTTTGTTAGTTTGCAAGATTCATAGCTAGCCTGTGCGTTTCATGTTATTAAGTAGATTGATCTGTTCATGCTTCAGTTCTTCATTTTGCAGGGTAATATGTGTCACACTGCCACTTTGCCTATTTGCCATCTGAAAGTAAAACTTGTATTGATTAGATATTAGTTCTTGATCACTGACCTGTTTCTTCTGTGCAGTTCGAGGCAGTGAGGAGGCTGTTAGCATTCTGAGGGTTGGTACTGTATTTTTGGTTTGAGTGCTTGTTTGGGTTTGTTTTTATTTGTTTACTTTGTTTTTCAAGGGGGTTAGTGGATCAATGAGCTGGCATGGTAGCTTTTAGATCTGAATTTCCGTAGTTTAGGATATAGACCACAATATAAGCTAGATAGTTTGTGACCCAAATAATTTGAACCAGTTGTGACCCAAACACTTTGAAAACTGTAAACCTGGTAAAAACTGAAGTGAAGACAATCAGTCATCTACTCTTCTCGCTATTTTTGAGAAGGCATGTCATGATTTTAATAACTTTGGGTACAAGTTAAAACCCTGCCTTTAAATTGTATTATGTAAGTATTGTATTATGAAAGCAGACCTATGATTGACCTGATGTTTGTAACAGTGTAAACAAAAGAGTATGAAGATTTCTGCATTAGCCACCTGGATAACAATCTTTACTATTGATAGCATCGTAATTTAAATGATCTTATTTCTGATTGTCTTGTGTCTGCCTAAAAAGGCAGCTTGTTTGGCTTCTTTAGCAGGTAGAAAAATGGGGGAAATTACCCTGTATTTATGTACTATTTCTAAAGCACATTTGAATACAGGACTAGAGAACATAGTTTGTTTTGTTACTCTTCACTCCTGCATGTTTTTAAAATCAATCATTTATATCTGAACTAAGGTTTTGCTGTTCTAAAGAGAAAATGCGAAGCAGATTTTTTTACCTAATCTTTAAAAAAATTGATAAAATACCCAGTTCTCATTGCAGTAGAAGAAATGATATTATGTATTCCAATGTAAATAGTTATTGCCAAAAATTCAAGATGCACACGCATATACACACATATGAATATGCTCACCTATATGTATATAGCATGTTTCCTTGCAAGTTAATGAGTGTTTTGGGAAGGAGGCAGTGCTAAAACATTCCAGGGGAAAAGTACTTTTTAAAATTAGGCCACTGAATAACTAAACCGTCCAGTCAATTTTGTCTAATGCAAAAGAAAGTACAGATTTGCATTTCTTAGGCAATTAGATACTGGGACAAATTGGTTAATTGAATATTATGAAAGGGAGCTGTAGTATGTTTTGGTTACATTTATTAGAGTTCTCTTCAGCAAGGTAATCCAATGTAAAAACAAAAACTGCTTCCAGTATTCAGAGCTCGCACGTTTAAGTGTGAAGTTTACAGTAGACTAGAAAAATGCTTTTAGAATACTAGCACTTATAATCAAATGCAAAAAGAATCCACAACAGTTTGTGTGAAGGTAAGAAAAGAAGTGAATTATAAAAGCATACACAAATGAAAATGTGTTTTAAAATCAGCAAGGGCAATAAAACTCTGCTCAGCATTTAAGAGTTTGTTTCTCAGTTTGTATTGGAAAGAAGCTCTGTAGATTTTGAAGAGTTCTGTTTCTTGGCATGGGTAAGTAAGAAGTATTTGTTTAAGATGTGAGTTTATTTCTGAAACAAGTTGACAAATAGGAGGTACTTTGGAAATATAAATTTAAAACCAAATGAATAATTG
>NW_020955214.1:992376-1100100 GCF_003031625.1 Empidonax traillii
TTTTTAATCAAACTAGAAGCAAAATAGCTAGCATTTGAAAGGAAACTTTCTGCTCTTTAGTTTTGTCTCCTTCATACCTGCCAGGTCATGAGAGACATGGTAGAATTGAAGGGACTTTAGTGAAGGAACCATCAAGGTGATTAGAGGGTTGGAGATTTGACCTGTGTAAAAATGCTGGTGGAGCTGTGTTTGTTTGACCTGAAGAGGGGAATCTAATCACAGTATACCTGAAAGGTAACTGTAAAGATGATTTACACAGGGTTCTTCATGAGCATGAATAGTAATAGAGCAAAAGGCAACAGCCTCAGGTTGATTCAGGGGGAATTACGTCTCTGTAGAACAATTCTTTACCATGAGAACAGTAAAACACTGGACTAAGTTCCCCAGAGAAGGGTTGAAATACTCTGCTTGACAGGACCCTGGGTAACGCAGCATAAGACTCTGGTTTTCAACAGAAGGTTGGACCAGGTGATCTCCAAAGGTCTTTTTCAACCTAAATTTTTCTCAAGATTCTGTGAATCTTTTTCTGATACTGAAGCAAAGATGGGGAAGTGGACTAGGCAGGCTGTGGTACTGCTAGTAATTTATGGAGAATAGTAGTCCTAGGTCCTCTAATCTGATCCATTCCTCAGAGCAAAGCAACTGTACTACAATATGGAGATGGGAGGGGAGGGCACTTAAGGACAAAGTGGTACCTGAGGTTTTCAGAGGAAGAATGTGACAAACGGCTGGAGTGGATGGGAAAGTTCTATGTGAGTCTGAACAGAAGTGTCAAGAAGCGTAGACGAACAGTTAAAGAAACATTAAAAAAAAAAAAAAGGGAAATAATAAGGGGAAGGAAAATCAGTAACATATGGGTTTGGTATACACTTAGTGTACTAAACAGTTCAAATCTCAAATGTATTCACCTTGTGTTAGTTTAGATGGCAGGAGCATTTATATCCCTCTAGGTGCTGAAGGTAGTGTGGATAGTCTTGGATGGTTTTCTCTGGTGGTGTGAATAGTCCTGGATTATTGAAAGCAGGAGAGCTCTCTGAAAGTTATAAAGGAGGTAGGGTACATCAGGATATTCTGGGATGTTTTATAGTTTGAATCACGAGAAGAGGCTGGAACCTTACCACTGTTGTCTTAAATACTACAGAAAATAATAGAAAAAAAATGGATTGTTTGGAGCAGGTATTAACACAGTTATTTGATCCTAAAATGGACCATATAAATGCAGAGAGATGAAGAAAATACCTTTCTCCAAGATCAACAAATTTTTTTGGTGGTTTTTCATTGTTTCAGGGAATCGGTATTGTGTAAGTAGATGGATATGGCATTTGTCTTGGTAATTCATCAAAGCATTCTTAACATTGTGGTTGCTTTTCTCTCTCCAGAGAGAAAAGTTAGTTCTGTCCGTAGATTGTTCTGGATCATTCCATTAGCTGACTACTGCAACTGTCAAACAAAATTTCAGTTTTAAGATGTTTTCCTCACTTTATAAATGCAATTGAGGGCATCTCTGAAATGTCACTGCTATTTCTTGTGTGATGTCTTTGTCAGGTAACATTTTGTGGTGTGATTTGGAAAATGTGAGAAAACCTGAATGTGTGCTTTAGTGTGAAATTAGTCTGTTCAGATCAATTATTCCTGCTGCCAATACCTGTTTTTATTTAGTGCTTAGATATCTATAGAAGACAACCACTTTATAGAGAAGGGTTAATACACTTATCTTTGATTTAAGATAGCAAACATTAGTGTAGGGAAAAAAGTTCCTTGCCAGTAGTCAACTCACAGAATTACTGGCCCAGATGTGATTAGAATCTGCATCTTTTTTAAGCCATTATCCGGTGATGGGTTCCTAAAAGTAGTGTGGTATTAGGAGGGCTGGCTGTTTTTTAGATTAAATATGACTAATATTTTCTTTTTAATAAGAAAATTGAAACAGTTTTTTTTATGCAATGATTGGTTATGCAACAATCGGAACTGCCTCTATCCAGACTTTTATTATCCCTACTAAAGAAAATAGACTGTTTTCTGCCATTGTCTCTTTAGCCAGAAGTAAGGCCAATTGGACAGATTCCATGGTATACTAATTAATATAGGCTCTTGGGTGAGTAGCCAAGCATGTAATGAGGTCTGTAGCTTCCACTGTATTATAGAAGTGCCATTGACTAACATAACCACACAGTCTGTAGTGTCTTCTACAAAGTAAATTTAGACTAGTGGGGAAAACTGGTATAGCCCCTGAGGAAGCTTAAATTTAATTTAAGGATTTGAAGGTTTAGTGGTTTGAGGTTGGGTTTTTTGGGTGGGATTTTTCTTTTTCCTTGGTATGTATCTTACTGTTATTATGGGCACCTCTGTACCCCCATTTTCCTTGCGGAGTAAATCCAATCCAAAAGGCTTAATATGTGTGTGATAACTTTGGGAGACTATATTCAACAAGTGCTTAAAAAAGGGTTTCTTTTGCATCACAGCATCCTAGGGCAGGAGGCAAAATTGATGAATTTTGACAAACAGCATGCTGGTTTTTAAAATGTTACTAGATCAAGCTGTCAGATGCCAGAGACTGTATATGCTGCTTTTGGAGCTAATATAATATATTTATGTATATGTAAAATCAACGCTGGTTAAATACTTTGCTTTTTAGAGAATCCTGGAAATACATAATTTCACATTTTTAATACAGCAATTCTGTTATTGAAATGTTTTTTTTCATACTATGTCCTGAAAAATCATCAGCTCGCTGCTTTGAGGCTGTATAAATTCAAGTTGTAGAGCAGAGTTGGTTCATAAATTTTTTTCTTATGATTTTTTTTTCTAGTGCAATAACATGAGATAATCCATTTGCTTATTATTGCTACTCTATTAAAATTTCTGTAAATATTTGTCTAATTTATAGGCAGTAGCTCCATTACAAATTTCTTTCACATCATGAAGCGACAGTTTACTGAGACAGAGTGGGATGTAATCAAGTCCATGAGTAATGAATGGATGCAGCTGGATATGTTTTATCGGCACTGGGTAATACTTTTTTTCCTATTTGTACTCTTGGAACATGCGCACTATTTTTTGATATAATTTATTATTTTCATCATAGTAAAAATGTTACTTTTTATAGTCACATAGAATCATAGAATGGCTTAGGTTGGAAAAGACGTCTAAGATCATCAAATCCACTGCTAAACGATGTCCCTATGCACCACCTCTACCCATCTTTTGAAGAACTCCAGGAATGATGACAACCACTTCTCTGGGCATCCTGTTCCTGTGCTTCAAAGCCTGTTCGGGGAAGAAGGTTTTCCTCATATCCAATCTAAATCTGCTGGTGCCACCTGATACTATTTTATGTGAAGATAAAAATAATTTTGATATTTTTATGTTTTTTTTTTTAATATCAGAATAACTTTCACAGCTGACATTTCTAGGGTTTATTACTACTTTTAAACACATAGCTAGAACAAGGTAGAGGGTTCATATCTATTTGTGCCACTGGGTAATTCCAGTTTCATGTTTATTTTAATTCAGAAAGTTAGGCTGGGTATTAACAATGTTGATAACTTTTTCCCTTGATAATTGCATCAACCTGCCCTCACATTTAGGGTAGTATAAGTCTTAAATTTATATTGTCTACAATTTGTAGTCAGAAATAATGTTTTTAGAACAGTTTGAAAACACAGTATGAATAAAGTACACTTATTGTGTCTTTTAGGCCTTAAAGGAAAGCTTCTTAAAGGCCATTGGAGTTGGAATTGGCTTTAACTTGCAAAGGATTGAGTTTAATGTGTCCCCGTTGCAACTGGAAATAGGGAAGGTGTATAAGGAGACAAAAATGCTTCTGGATGGAGAAAAAGAAGAGGAGTGGACATTTGAGGTAAGGAATACATTTTCACTAGGGATAAACAGTCTTGACTCCCTATGGTTGCATTGCATATTTGATTTTTTTTTTAATTGCCACTTCACACCTTTACTCTGTATAAAACCAGTGAGCATGTATCAATCAAAATTTAGGTTATAAAACTGCAGCAATTTAAGGTATTTTTAATGATTGTAAAAACACCCCATGGATATATTCATTATAATGGCTTTTTATTTTTTTTCTTTTCCTGGAATATGTTTCTTGCACTCTATGAAATTCATCCTAGGGTGTACAGGAAGTTCACTGAAATATATTCAGACCTGTCATCTTAAACAGTGTCTAAGACTTTAAAGGTCTTCATCAGTTGGTCTAGAATAGGCTTAGTGATTAAGCAACTCCGTTAGTGTTTAGGTTAGATGTTTGAAATGGAGGAGGTGTCTTCAGTTCCATTGGGCTCTTACTTCTTGTCCATACAAAAATATGTGGTTTTGTGAGTTTGAAATGGCTACTGTCTGTGGGAGTGGATAGATGAAAAAACTTCCTTTTGCTTAACTGGAACATCAGTTTGGGCTCAATCTTCTATCTGGGTGTTGAGGTTTGGGCTTTAGTTTTCCTTCTTCAAAGTTTTTTGGGCTTATCACTAAAACATCTATCCTGTTAGATTTGATAGGAAATTACTGGTATCATTTAAAAGTCTAAAGGATATATAGAGAAACAACTGATAGGGACATAGTTTAGTGGTGTACCTGGCAGTGGTGGATTAGCAGTTGGATTTGCTGACCTTAAAGGTGTTTTCCAGCCTAAATGATTCTGAGTCTATGCAATGATCTCAAATTATTTAATTACCCCAAGAAACTGAGCTTTAAAAACAAATCACAATGCCATTTCTCTACACCTCAGAGGCATGTTCATTTAACCACTTAAAGGAAGAAATGTAAAAAAGTAAAGAAAGTCCACTTTTCAGCAAGAGAATTGAGTTTCAAATACACATTTACATTTTAAAAATATCTACACTGTTGGAGACAACTGTTTCAGTAGAGCTGTCTAAAAAACAGATTTCTGCTATATGCTTGTTTTGTTTAGTATACAAATGACATGTGTCCTATGCACGTGGTATAAAAGAATGAATGAACTAGTAATGCGTAACTTGTACTACGAGTTTATCTCTTCACAGTTCATTCCGTTTAGCATTCCAGTCCACTTTTGGTTTTGCATTATTTTACAAGTCTATCCATGTTAAATCAACCTTCTTACTCAGTTTCTATATAGTATAGCAATATCATATATCACGAAATTCACTAGCTGGAATTATATGCTGGGAAAAGAAAATCTTGGGAAAGACTGTGACTCATCTTTAACTAGAATGCTTTCTGTACTATTGTGGTGTAGCTCTTTAGATTGATTTCTGGAACTCCTAATTTTGGTCTTTGACGACATGCCTGTGGTTGATTGACTAAAACAACATGATGATGATGTAGATAGTTCCCTGTAATACTTAAATGCTTTCTAATTATTTGATTTTTCATTATTACTTAGTAATTACTGCTGGAAGATTCATGTAATTTTTGTCTGAGGAATGTCTCCACTTCCACACTTGTCCTCCTGCTTCCAAGAGCGAAGGCTTATAATGAGGCAAATTCTAGTATTTCAAATAAGGGTTTAATATCAAGTTTCATTTAAATACAAGCTCAATTGGAATGTGATTTTATTTAAATATCAACATTTATTAAAATGAAATGAAAAAAATTCAGTTACCAATCCCCAGCCTAAAATTAAGCATTACTTTACTTTTTTGTCTTTTCTCAAGTTTCTTTTAATGTTGTGTCCATTTTCCTACTCAGAAAAGTCCTTTTCTGATTCACTATTTGCCCTTGGACCAGGTTCTTGAAATAACTTGTTAATCGAAAACACTTAAGTTTTAAGAAATCTGAGAGTCACCCAGGAGCAGACATTAAGAATCACCTGTAAGATTACATATTACTGATACCATATTTTCTTTGGGTTCCCTGTTGAGTTTGAGAAAGCTTTTCTATCAAATAAAAAAAAAAAGAAAAATGGTATCACTTTTGCTTGTCAGATCTGCCTATACCTTTATGGTAGGAGATTATCAAACAGAGCTAGACACTGTTTAAAATTAAAATTTTCCAAGGT
The DNA here is from genome assembly GCF_003031625.1 of Empidonax traillii. Lineage (NCBI taxonomy): Eukaryota > Metazoa > Chordata > Aves > Passeriformes > Tyrannidae > Empidonax > Empidonax traillii. The sequence continues at coordinate 998,372 of NW_020955214.1, forward strand.
TTTGGATTGTCTCATTTCAGTTTTAGAGAACCTAATTTACCAAAAATGGAAGAGAGAAACAAAGGGGATTCTATCCATTTAAATTACGCAAAATATTCTGAAATCTCCTTCAGTAAGTACCATGTAATGTGAAAAAGACAACTTAAATGCATAAAGAGTAGAAAAAGATCCACCTCCTTATGCTTGTCATGCCTAAAAGGTCAAGAAAAATACTAATGAGTCAGACCAAATCAAAGTCGACACTGTTCAGACACCTTGTCACTGTTCCCAGTCAGAGCAAAGCCAATTCATATTTGAGACAGAATTTTCTGTGAACATTAAAAAAAAATATATTTCGTTGTGAGTCCAAATGAACTACTTTGTTATGTAGTTGACTGTTTGTGGGCCCTTTACCACAGGTTTAGTTTTACTCTGAGTGTCTTTACTCTCCACTGCTCATATATTTTTGAGCTTGGATGGAAGGTAGTAGCTCAGAAACAGCCTCTTCTTGTTTGATCCTGATGGAATGATTCAGCTTTAGGCACTTGTTTTCGTACAGTACTCTAGAGATTGCTACTCAGATTCCCTTCAGCTGCTTCGGAAGGAGTAGGAGAAAAAAAATACTGTAAAATTTCATTTTAAAACATCAATTTAATCTTGAGATATGTCTACTATGTGTATTAAATATGCTTTAATCATATAGATAATGCTTGCTTTCCTCATTTTAAAAAGGTGAATTTGTTTAGCAATAATTAAAAGATAACTAGCCCAGTGAAGAGTGATAACAATATTTGTGTCAGGGTGTTAATTTAGGATGGAGTCATTATGATGATGATGATTATTATGAGTAATTCTGTATGCTCCATTTACTTCCTCTGAAGAAAATAAACTTGGAGAATTGTCCTGGTTTCATCTCAGGTAGAATTAATTTTCTTCCTAGTAGCCAGCATAAAACCGTGTTTTGAATTTAGGATGAGAACAGTGTTGATAACACACTGAAACACTAAGTCAAGAACTCTTTAGTTCCTCATAATGCTCTGCCAGTGAGGAGGCTCTGTGGTGTTAGCTGCCTGCTGGGTTAAACCACAACAAGAATGAAGTAGTAGTTAATTTCAGTAAAAGTGAAAGAAGTTGATTGAAAACAACTATGAGAAGTTTTATAATTTAAAGACATAAACATAAGTTTATTTTGTATATATATGTGTTTTATATGTAGAAACAGATATTGGCACAGGAGTAGGTTGCCCAGAGGAGCTGTGGATGTCTCATCCCTGGAAGTGTTCAAGGCCAGGTTGGATGGGACCCTGAGCAACTTGGTCTACTGGAAGGTGTCCCTGCCCATGGCATGGGTGTTGGAGCAAGATGATCTTTAAGGTCCCTTCCAATGTAGCCATTCTGTGAAAAAAAAAAAAAAAAAATCCTAATTACTGGTTCGCAGATATTAAATGTATTCATGACTCTATCCATCCCAGATATGTACAGTTTTTAAGGAAGAATGACTGGAGAGCATTTTCTGGAATCTATATTGAAGAAGAATCTTAAATGAGATACAGGACATTTCTGTTGTTGTACCTACCTCAATTTTGTATACAACTAGCTTATAAAGGAAGCACACAATTTATCCTAAACCTTGCTCTGGGATTAAGAGACATTTGGCATCACTGCTGCTGCATAAATAATTGTTTGCATTTTTTCACAACAAATATTTGCGTGGTTTGTTTATATGCAAATACTTTACTTCCATAACATGGATTTCAAAGAGAGATTACCTGGGTCAATTTGAAACTTATTTAGTAATTGCTGTTGTGCAACTGTAGTTGATATAGTTCACCTTCAGTAAGAGAAATTAATCCTGTTACATTATCAGGAATAAATAGGAATAGAAGGTTTTATTTCTAAGGCTAGCTAATCCAACTGGATTCACGCAGCTATCAATTCTGCTGTGTCTGGGAAGGTACAGTTTCCTCATAAACTGTCTGTTGTTGAGTGAATTCATAATGATTTGAATCCCAGACACATCATTCTGACAAGTCTTTGAAATTAGATTGTTATAAGTCTCGGTTTGCTTGTAGCTTGAACAGTTCTACTAACACTTTTGTTCTGTGCAGAGAAAAATTTTCCTCCATTATATGTCTTCTGGTTTATAGAGAGGAATCTTAACAAAACAAACTCTCCACCTAGAAGGAATTCTGTACGATTGTCCTCTTTTTGTTTTCTCATCTATTTCCATTTAATTTTATATATTTTATATATATTAATTTTATAAACGGGTAGAGCAGTATCTCCAGGGAGGCAAGTTGATCTGCTGTTTCAGTATGTTTCGTTAACTCTGTAGCTTAAGGTTTTTGCTGGCCACTAGTAGGAGCCAGGAAAGATCTTCCAATTTCATCTGGATTTACGTTTCTCTGAAACAACAAAGATAGATGAAGGACATAGTTTGTTATGCTTTATTGCAAGATGCTGAAAATTATTTTGTGACCACAGCGAATACGGGAAATAAATGAGCTTGAACCTTATAAATTCACTGTTCATTGAGCAGGGTTTTTTCAGGGAATAGTCTGTCTAAAGAGTCACCGCCTGTTAAACGCAGCTTTGAACTGAGAAAACATTATTAACAATGTTTAAAATAATATCTATAATATGTTTTTAGTTGCTCAAACAAGAAGTAATACATAAATTGACTTCACAAAAGGAAAATGCAATTTGTTTAACTTAAAGCCATAACACAGTTGTTTGCAGACTTCTGACTACAGGTGTAAGCCAGTGCTGAATGTGCTGTACTGTGTCCTCCTGTTCCAATATGTTTTTAACGTCTTGAACAAGAAAAAAAGGAAAAAAAAACAATTGAAAGAAGGGGGGAAATTAAGTGATAAAAAAACTCAATGTAGTGATTTTTACATCTAGACAAACACAAAACACTACCACCCTAGAACTATATAAATGATTTAGCAACACCTGATTGAGCATCTAATTTTCGTAGTCTTTTATATTTTTTATGAAGTTATAGAAACATGCACACTGTGTACAAATGGTTATATTTCATCAAACCTCCAAAGCAACATTCTTTATTTTCATTCTTTTGTTTTCAGTTTTGTACCCTAGTAAAAGGACAGAAAACCCAGTAAAATAAATACATACGTAGTAAATACATCTCTAGCTCTTGCAGTCATGGAAAATACTGCTTATGCTGTAGGTTTGTTAGTGTTTCTTATGATCATTAAATATTTTTTCTAATCGAGACAGAATTACAATAGTCATTTTCTTACTAGTACTTTGCAGGAAGGTAAAACAACATGAGCTTGATGTTTTGTGTTTAAGTAGGTGAGGGTTAAAAAGTTCACCGCTAAAGCTGTTAAATAGGCACAGTTTTGGTGCTGAAGAGATCAAACTAAAAACACAGCTCTACTTCCTCACCAGCACCTCTCTGCCAAGGCACCCACGTTTGCCAGAACAGTCTCCCAACACTGCAGCTTTACTGCTGCTACACATGACTGGAGCAGCTGCTGTCTTGGCTGAGCTGGGTTGCATAGGTTTGAGCTGAGTATCTTGGCACTTTTTTTATATATAGGGCTGTTTGGGAATCACAGAAATGGTATCCTGGCAACTGAAATATTTGAAAATTCTGTATAGTAGATGAACTGTAGAGAAGCTTAATGCAGACTGACACCATTATTTTAAAAGGCATTTTGCTTAGATTAAAAGTGGAAAAAAAGGCAACCAACAACCTGTTAGGAAATAAAAGGACATCATGATGTTTACTTTATATTATAATATAGTGCAGTTAGAATGTTTCCCAAGGAAGCCAAAACTGGAGATTCAGTCTTACCTCCCAGGAGAATATTTCAATGACTAACTGATTTTCTGATTAATGGCAATATCTACATCGTTATTTTCTAGGTAAAATTCTTGTTATTTTTGATTTCTGTTTTAGAAAGTCTGTGCAGAAATTGTTTGAAAACTTTTGGATGAAAGAGCAAGGAAAATTTTATTTCCTCCCCTTACATATTTTTAAAAGAGCCAATGGAATTATGACTTGACTATAAAATAAGCATTATTCAGAAACAGTATATAAAAGTGTTTGGGTTTTTTTTCTGAAATTATTTGTTTAGGATGAATTCTAAGCTTTTGTAGAGGAAAAGACTTTCAAATAAAACTATTAAGTAGATAAAAACTCTATCACTAAATATATAGTTAGGTACCTAAAAACGTTGAGCAAAATTGATTTGTATTTACATGTAGCAGTGCTCAGACTGCGTGTTGGGAATTTAAAGTTGTGCTCTTAGCTGCTGTCTGAAGCCAAGAGGAAGAGAGTCATTGGTTTAAGTTTACACTTAAATTGTTGTTTTTCAGAAGCCCTTTCAGAAGTTCAGTTCATCTCATTGGAAAATGGATAGCTAAGATGGGTTATATGGTTTGTGACTTAGAAGGGACTAGTAAAGGAATGCTCAGGTCACCAACTTGAATATAAGTATCTACAAATGGATGAGGTGATGATAACCTATAGTAACCAGTTCAGCCCTGCTAACTTATTAAAGTGTCAGCATCGTTGACCTCTCCAACAAAACTGCTAAAAACTACTATTGTTATTTGAACATTATTATTTTAAAGTATTTCAAATTATGGTCTGCTATTGTTCTGAACCATATTCTAAACATTTATATAGTGTTTGCTGAAAACAGAGTAAAGAAAATACATTTACATTGTCATTTTTCATCTTATCTAGGAAACCCGGTTAGATGACCATCATCATGTTGCAGTGGCGCTTGGGAAACAGGCGGGATTTGTGCAAAAGGATTCTGATGTAAGAAATTATGAAACAGTTTCAGGTCTTATTAATCATCTGAACATAAACTTATTGTTATGCTGTAGCTAGAAATGTGTTATCATCTCAGATTTAGGGCCAAGGAAAAAGCTTATCTTAAGCACAGTTTTAACCAGAACCAAACAGTATTATTGAACTGTTTCCTCTAGTTCTGTTGTGTCTATCTCAGGAGAAGTCTGGCAAGGAGAAAAGCTTTCAGAGGACAGCAACAGATAATGTTAAATCTGGAATGCGTGTATTACAGTGATCAGTGTGTTCATTCAGGAGAAGTGATTTTTGTCACAGCCTGCTAGTACTCATGTGGGAAAGATGATTTTTACAGAGGGAGGTGGAGACAGTGAACCAAGCTGGACTTGCTAAACTTGTACGATACCTCACCAAGTTGATTTTAATGGGGGACTGTCAGTGCGTGTATCCCGGAGCAGATCCATCGCTCAAACACCATCATGACAAGATAACCCTTGAGACAAGCAACAACAACCAACAGATGGGAAGAACAGCAGTGTTAGTCTTCATTCCATGTGGCGTCTATTGAGAGAAGGAACAAAGCTACTTAAAAGCTTTTCAGGATTTTAAGGGAGAGGCAGACTGGTAAATTGTAGCTGAAATAGCCAGACAATCAGAAAAGGAGAGTGTGACAAATTGCCAGATTTTTCTGTGGTGGCCTAGTTGCTCACAAGAAAATGGGTTAGTTGTTTTCTCTTATTTAAATGCAAAGGTTCTCCCAGGAACTAGGAAAAAAAAGTGTAGGAATGGATAAAAGCATAAAACTGGTAATGCACACATCTGTCATGGTAAAAAAGTCTATCTGTGTTCATGAATAACACAGAGAGGCAGACCTTTTAATTAGTGTTGGTTAGATTAAAAAAAAAAAAAGAGATAAACTGCCTTTGGAAATTTACTGTGTTAAATCAGTGTACAAATACTTTTTTAAGAAAATATGTTCATTCTGTTAGACAGGACATACTTAAGTTCCCAGTGGGATGGCATATCGTTCTTCTGACTGGAATGCTGATAATTATCAATCTGAGGTGAAAAGAAGGTGGCCATTATTTATAAAGACAGCTAGCTAAGTATACTACAAAAATCCAGGATTTTCAAGTATTGACCTTCCACACCACTGTCACATACCTTGAAGTTATCATAGGAAGAATAGTAATGATATCAAGAGTTATGATGACAAATCATTGAATGAAGAGAAGTCTCAAAGGCATACTTGTCCACTGAATAAATTTGTGATGAGCTGAATTTCATTATCTCAAATCACTGAAAAAAGGTCATTTTAAGCAGGACAAGTGAGCATCCTGTGACTCCCCAATATGGATATTAAGTGAAAATTTATATACTGTTGCATTGTACCTTTTTAGACCTCCTTCTAACAGGAACATGGAGAAAATGAAAATTACCTTCTCTCTATGTAACAGAACTGTAAAAAATGATTTTGTTTTAAATGTCTTGCTAGATGTGTTGAGAGAAAAACTTGTTCATCCTTGTTAAGTATGAACAATTGTTCCAGGATGTCAGTGTTTGAGTCTGTTCCCTCTCTGCAGTCACAGGAATAATTCATTATGTCCTGTTTGCAGAACATGTACTTTCAGCTTTCTTCCCGGACTGATAGCAAGTACCTACAATTCACAAGAAAGACCAGTTGTTACATTGGTCTATAGTTAAAAATCTCTAGTATCAAGAATCTTTACAAAGTGTCTGCTAGTGACTGCTATATGCTTTAAGAAATAGAACATGTATCTGCACTCCTTCCAAGATCTAGACAGTTACCTCTGGCAAATTTCAGTGAAAGAGGTCTGAGTTTATAATTCTTTATAATTCCTATATAGGCTATAAAATATCTTTTTGTCTGTCACTTGCTAAATTTCACAAGACTTGAGATGAATTCAGTCAGAACACACTTGCCTTCAGACAAGCATGTGCTGAAGTTCAAACTAGATCTGTTCACATCTTCTTAGCTCTGAGGCTTAGCTCATGGTATGTGTCTATGATGTCACTTGCATGGCTCTAGGCACAGTTCCTGCAGCTTTACCTCATCTCCAAAATGTCAGATAAACAGGAGTGTCTCAACACTGTGTCCTTTGTGTAAGGACAAAAAGTGACAGCCAGCTCAATAACTTCTGGTTTCAGTCTGTATTGACAATTTAAGGTTTTTCTGTGCTGTTACAACAAGCAAAACCCATGTTGTTGTCTCTGCATGTATTCCTAACAGTAGCTTACTGCTCAAACACTTTTACCTATCCACCTTCATTGATGTGACAGGAAGGGGCAAAAAAAATCCTCAAAATAGATGGGGTCATCTCCAGCACTGGTACGTAAGCAAGAAAGGGCCTATACAGTACAATTATGAGCAAATTCCCCAACCTTTCTCCAGGAACAAAGTGTGCTGGGGTGCCTTTACAGTGCCTGTAAGTCCACACAGTATGAGGAATAAAGTATCATCTCTGGAGAGGTGGCAGAGCAGCTAATTCTGGAAGCCATTTCCAGACACAGCAAGGACAAAGAAATCCTCAGGACTGGTCAGCATAACTTCACCAGGAGAAAGCCATGAATAGTAAACTTCTGCAGTGAAATGACTGGCCTGGTAGGTGAGGAGAGGGCAGTGGATATTGTCTACCTACATTTCAGTACTTTCTACCTCTGCCAATCTCTCAGAAAATCCTGCAAATGCTTATAGCGGATGAGCAGGTGTCTTAGAAAGGGGCTGAACATTTTGGGCCAGAGTGTGGTGATAGTGGTACGAGGTGTAGTTGGAGGCCAGTAACTAATGATGATGTACTCCAGTGATCAAAAGTGGGTCCAGTCCCGTTAAACATCTTCATTAATGAAACTGGATGATGGTGCAGTGAGTACATCCTCAGTAGGTTTGCTGGTGACACCAAACTGGGAGGAGTGGCTGATATGCCAGTGGGTCATGCTGCCACACCAGGGGAACTTGGGTAGGCTTAACCTGATCAGACATGAGTCAGTTTGTGTGATGTACAGAGTACCTGCAACAGCAGAAGAGCCCTGCTGAACTTTATCAGATATTGAACATTAAGAATATGTTGTTAGAGCAAATGCCAATTTAGAGGAATCAGCTGTATTTATGTTGGTTTTATGCAAGCTGTACTATTTGCTCTGCTGTCTGGGAACAACTACAATTGGAGAAGGAATATACAGCAGGCTGCACAGTAACATGTGCTCAAAAAAAAAAAAAAAAACCCAAATCTTTTTTTCTTTGAAATATGGTTTTTCTCAGAGTGATGAATGTAGCATGGAGACCATGACACTCTCATCTCCAGTATCTCAGTCTGCATTTACTGTGGATTTAAAATGGGGAATTGTGGGTTGGTTGTGACAGCTTTAGTTGTTAAGTAGTGTTTGAGTTTGAGAGAAGCATGCACAACCAAGAGGATTACTGGTATTAAAAAGACTGTGAGTAGGCACACCTCTAGTGGAATAAATCCTCACGTAATTGTCTGAAATGATCATTTCTGCTGGAGAATGAAGTACAGTTTGTTTGATGGTGATCTTTGTCTTTTTTACTGAACTTAAGCACTCATTCTGTCATACTTGCAGCATTCTATAGCCCTTGTTCTGTCAGTTTTGTGAACTGTGTTTCAAGGAAAAACTTGATTTTTCTGTGTGGCCTGTCAAATGCTTCTATGAGTTCATGCGTAGCCTAAATTAAGGGCAGTGACGCTGGTCTTAAATTCCTTTCTTCTTCAGTAAGCAATGTGTAGTTTAAACTGGACAGAAAAGTTTACAGGAAGAAAATTGATACTTACTAATTTGTGTTATGCTAATATGTGTTTCCTTTAGGTACGTTCCATGGAGCCTAACCCACCACCGTTTACATTACTGACTTTTGAAGATTTGGTTGCATCTGGTATTCCAGTTGCACCTGAGGATTCTGCATACTGGGACAATTTTTGTTCGAAACAGGAGAGTCCAGTGAAACAGAGTTCACATTCAAGATAAAAATGTTTATAAGAAAAAGAAAATTGTCGAAGCTTTTGTGCTGTTATTCTACGTAATTCCAAGTATGGGAATAAGTGCACGTGTGTAGATGAAGCATGTTTTTCATTATTTAAATTAACAACCTGATTTCCACTTTTTCAAAACTGATGCTTTATTTTAAGGAAGACACAAGTTTCCTTGCTTAAGGAATTCTGAGTGAAAAGCCTAAGCTGGCCACATGCCTTTTTGCATCTCCTTGCCTGTGGTTCTCACACTTTGATAATTATCCATGCTAGGAACAGAAAACAGATGTACAATAATGTTGTTTATTAGTCAAGTGTTTAGTATATAAAAATTTGTTTCTGTACTTCATTTATACTGAAGCTTAAATTGTGGTACTGCTTTTTCTCTTACAAATATGATGGGTTTATTCTCAGATGGATGAATAAAGCCAGGAGAATTAGTACAAATGAACTGCAAATATGGACTGAGATAAATAGAGGAACTTCAAATCTAGATTTCTGGAGATAAAGGAATAAATTTCATATTGAGATTAGTTATTTCTGCATGGAATCAGTGTCTCCAACCAGAATTTTTCTTTCATTGGAAAGAGTTTTAAAAGTATTAATGAAATTATTTATAATATTGTGCTTGCATCCAAGTAGAGGACAAACCAATTTTATTAAATGAGAAAATTCCACTTGGTTTACTTTCCAGGAATATGATAGTTTTCAGAACTGTATTGAATTAGAAAGGTTACGAAACAAAAAGTGTTTGTTTGGTTAGTTTTCCATGAAATAAAATCACAGTTTCCAGTGATTCAGACAGAATCATGTAGAAGATTGCAGTTGCTCACATTAGGATTCTTTCTAAGTCTTTAATTTACACTGAACTATTTGAAAAGTAAGATTAATCTCCTTTTTAATCTTAGACAGCAATGAGGTTAGGTGATGGAAATGCCTTGTGAAGAGCCACTTTAGTCATGTTGTTTCATGTCACTGCAAATTGGACAGAATTGTTACACTTCCTTTTACCACTGTGAGAAAGAGCAGCTGAATAGTTGTGGAATTACCAGCTAAAAGCACACTCCTAAAAGGCCACACAGGACATTCCAGCTCCTTATGAATGTGAATGATCCTTCTCAAAGTCATCAGAAATTTTTCTGGGCATCTATGATAGGGAGGCACATATTGAAACAAGTGTGGTTAGTGTGTACAGATAAATTAATCTCACAGTTCTAAGATTAATGTTTTGGGGTTTTTTTATATTTCACCATCACATTTTTCACTGTTATAAACATAATTGAGCCCTATATCCACACATGCCAGTAACACTGACTTTCTTGCTTTTCCTCACAACATGGTCTTAATGGCTACAGAGTTCCTCTGCTGTTTTAGAAATACTGATCCAGCACAGCTCCAGCTTCCCTCACTAATTCAAGTTGTTGGCCAGGTCCAGTGCAGCTGAGCTGACCTTTGCTGTCTCCCATCATTGTTCTGCAAGAATTGTACCCGTTACATCTAGAAGCCTTTGGGCCTTATGTTCTCCAGAGCTCCATTCCTTCATCTTTTTTGTTTTCTAGGTGCTGTCCTTGGCATGACCATATCACATACCTGGATCCTAGAGGGTAAGAAGCTGCAAAATCACAAGCTCTGTGCTTCATGAGCCTTTTCCAGCAGGGTCTTTGGCTAGGTAGTCTTTTTCCCTGTGGAACAGGAATGCCCAGCCTTCCTGTTTCTCAAACTAGAAATTTAGATCAGATTTGCTGGCCTAGAATGTGTATCAACCTGGTGTTTTCTGAGAAGTACTTGTAAATGGTCTCTGATCTAAAAAAAAGTTTTGAAAGTTTTAGTCTTCAGTGAAAAGATTGTCAAAAGGGAATAAATATGGTTTAGTTTGGACCCTGAGATTAGCTCAGTCTGGTTAGAGCATTGTGCTAATAACACCATGGTTGTGGGTTCAATCCTGTACAGGCCATTCTCTTTATTATCCTGGTGGGTCCCTTCTGACTGAGAATATTCTGTGCCTCTGCGATTATATTGCCTTGTCCAAACTTTTTTGTATCTTGCATCAAAATTGTTTTAGTGGATTAGGAACTTCAGGGGGCAGAACTGTGTTCAAGACAATTTACAGTTGTGTGACAAGAGACCAGTGCCATTTGATGTGAAAATCTGTAACTTTGAAAAGTGGATCATGAGAATTCACTCCTAGCCTTTTACGGAATCTATAAATTTACACAAGATGCATATTGTTACTATCTTATGAGATCAAATGCATTGATGTTAATCAAGTGTGCTATCTTAGACAAGAAATCATAGATATTGCAACAAAAGTAGTCTATATATGATTATAATATTATGTTTTTTGAAAAATCCAGGCAACAGCTCAACTTTAAATAGCCACCTTGACCCAAGACACTGCAATAAAGCAATGATCTGCAAAGAAGATAGAAAGGAAAAGATAGTTACACAAGCCAGCATAGACTGCCTCTTTGTTGGAGCTTTGCAAGATTCTAGTACTTCATTTTACAAAGAAGATAAGTGGTTCTTGGTTCAGAATTGATAGAACCAAGTCTAAAAGAGCCTGTCCTCTTTAACTGCTAGCTAATTCTGCAGGTGTCTAGACTTCCTAATAAGTGCTTCATTATCCTTCAGAATGCAGATATTTTGGCTTGCTCCACTCTGTATAGAAAACATAGGCATGAAAATAAATTCTGAATTCTCAAGAGAGAAAACAATTTAAAAGTGTCGTGTTTTTTCTTCAAAAAGTCACTTTTTGTAATATATTATTGTCTTGTGTTGTACATGCAGTTTTTTATGGCCAGATGCTATATATGAAATATGTTTCTTCTAGGATTGAGTATAGTTTGTTTACTGAAATAAAAACTGGGTTATTTTGTACTTGTGTTGTCTATTTGTGGTTATTTTTTTATCTCGCTATTATTTAGATCCAGACATATGTGTGATTACTGAAACACTTGTCTTACTATTTTGGAAAAAATTCATGGAGCCACAAAACTGTATACTCCTAATAGTATCCTTTGGAGTGAGTGTCTCATTATTTGGTCGAAACTGCAATAGTGTGAAGCTTAATGTTCACAGGAAGATACACGTTTTCAAGTACAAGGCTACGGTGCTGCACAGTGTTGCCTACACATGTGAGAAAATATCTGAAGGTTTGTTTTTTTAATTATGACATAGAACACAAAGGTTCTTTAGGTTGTAGTAGGAGCTTCACACAGAAAAAGAACTTTTAACTTGCACAGTGATGTAAACAGTAAGAAAATGGATATTTCAGTTGAAATGCATCTTTTGCTCTCCAACATCTAGAGTACTTAAAAGGTTTGCCAAACTTCCTTGTTAGATATATCCTAGGGAATTAGCGGTGCCTGTTGACATGTGGTGCAGGCTTTGGGCAGGAAGCTGACACCAAGACTCCCAGCAGATGCAATGCCAGACCTATAGGCAGTGCCAGAACTTGGAAAGACAGATGGAGCTTTGGTAAATAGTAATGTTCTTATGAATGGCAAAGCTCTAAAGGGTTTGGGTGAGGGTTTATTAAAGTTTCGTGGTTTTAGGCATTCAGTGTTGTAGATATACAAATGTCTCTCTTTGGATTTCATGATTACCTCATAAACTTACTCAGGCATTTGAGTCTAGTCAGATGTTTGATCAGGGCACTGAGATTTTCATTGCAAACTTGCCTTTTCTGTTAAAATGCCTGAATTAGCTGGTGCATCAATTTCATCCTGTTTCTGTGTGTGTTGGTGTGCCTTGTTCTGTGCCCTCAGTACCACAGGACCTGTAACACATTGGAAGTTCCTTTTGCTGCAGCAACTTTCAGTGGGCTGGTCCTAGCGTGCTGAAAATTCCTGCTGGCAGGTTGGTGATGCTGAGCTGAGAAGAAAATGTTTTGGTGCTATTACCAAACCCTAGTAAATTAAAGGAAAATATGAGTACTGGAGTTACATGTTAAGACTTTATTGTTATACTGCAAATAATAAGATGTAAAAGTCAAAGTATGTTAATGCTAACTTTTAACTCAGAAGTTCTTAGTTCTGCTTTGCTCTAAGCTCTCAAAGCAGCTGAAATTATTTCAATGCTTTTAACTGGGTTTCTTCCTTTTTCCCCTCAAGGTTAAATATCAGTATCCAAATTACTTCAAAGTCCCTGTTAGGATTTCCCAACTGTCTTGTGAGTTTCTCTTGCTGTGGTAGCTTAATGTTTCCAACCTTGGTTCATTGTTCTAAAAAATTTCTTTCTTTTAATCTTGAAATAGGCTGAAGTTCACTTAAGTAGCCAGTTAAACACACTTAAACCATGTGAGTCTGTGACCAGAGGCAGAAAGCAGGAACTTGGCCTGCCCCTGAATTTACATACAAGTCAGCCACTTGCCTATTCTCCTGCTCAACTGTGCCCTGTGTGTCCATCACCCTGTGTGCCTGCAGAGCATGTTAGCTGTCCAGGCCCCTTTGTAGCCCTTTTCGTTGCTAAGTGATGGCAAAGGCTGAAGTTGGATGGCAAGTCTCAGAGGTTTTCATAAAAACACATCAGCAGAAGCAAGGGCATGACAGGGCAGTGCTTCATCCAAAACCTGCTGCTGCTTGAACAGCCGGTAGTCACTTGGTTGTTCAGCAGCCTATTATTTCTTGAATTACCTCACTCAGCTGAATAACATCACTACTTGATGTCACTGAATAGTAAACTATCGATTGCATGACTGATACTTAGGTTGTTTTTTTTTTCTCAGCTTCAGGAGCATAGTTTTCAGTAATTTATCATGACTGCCATCAGGTTAGTGGATTCTCAGCCTGTGTATCTGTTGGTTGTAAAGTGTGCTTCTCATCCTAATTGAGAGCTTTTGTGACAGGCATAGTGAGCTTCTTATTCAGTGAGGTCACTGGTCTCTTTGTAAGAGAAATGGAATTTTCCTGCAGGTATTCAGTTCAAACACTGTCTTCTGAATAGAGTAATATTCTCAGCAAGCAGTGTTTACTACCTGCATAAAAGTATTTTGTTAATCTTGTGACAGGTACATGGTCTACAATTAATTAGCTGCCTGTACAACATTAGGAAAATAAATTAATTTTGTATAATAAAACTGTGTGTGGGTAGAGTTTGTACTTCAGTTTTATTCTTGGACATACCACAATTAAAATTCTCATGTGAGTGAAAATAGCTTATTACAAAGAGACTGATACTTCTGATATCATTGTTTCTGCCTAATTGCTTGTTAGGATCTTCAGATGATTTGCCTTGTTAATTTGGAATGTTTTCCCTAGAGTGCAGTAAGATATATATTTGCATTTCAACTGGGTCAGTCAGGCACTCCCGCTTGCAGAAATCAGTGTTATCTCTTGATCACCTTTCAGGATAAAACCAGAAAATAGCAAATTGCTCATTGCAGAGGAAACACATTGATTTCAGTTGGATTTGGTAAAAGCAGACATGCTGGCTGTACAACAGGTATTTAACATTTGTCATGTAAATGCCTTTAAGTAATTGGAAAATAAGTTTATCTTCTGAGGCAAGTGTTCAGTTAAGGAAGAAAGTAATATCAGATAAAGGCAATACTTTGTCCTAAAGTAAAGTGCTGTTGAAGTAGTGAAGAGCCCTTGTATGTGCTAGGAATTCTAAAACAGATCTGATTTATTTATTTATAGAAGTCAGTCTGGGGACTTCCGAAGCCATGTGATAGAATGATATGGTTTTGGTTTGGTTTTCTTTTTTTGGAGTGAGAGGAGTTTGAGTTATTGAGTTTGTATAAACAGACTTTTGAAAGGCAAATAAAAATTCAGTTGTATTAAAATTTAAATGTGTTGATGCCAATATGTCTGTTTGCTGTGTTTCTGTGGACGTGTAGCATACACATACATGCACACATATACGTATGCATATATATACTTTTATATATATATACACACACACACACACTATACACATAATCAACCTTAAAAGAACAAGAAACCAACCCCATCTTTATTAACTCTGTAACCAGGAAGTGTAAGAGAAGTGCTTCAAGAGTAAGTTGTACAAATTATACAAATACCTGGGGCTAATGCAAAAGAAAATTTGTAGCCCAGCAGCTGAGAAGTAAAAAGAAGTCCCTTGAATAAATAAGAGAAGGAGCAGATTAAGACATAGCTTTTTCATCTGTTGGAAGCTTTTATTAAAATAAATGAATTAAAAAACTGTGAAGAGTGATTAAGTAAATACCTATTTTTTCTTTTTTTTTTCTTTTCATTTAATGATTGGTACTTTGTATGAAGGAAGTCAATAACAGAAACCAGACAAACAAGGCTACATTTGCTTTAGTACATTGGTCTTTTTTAGTTCAACATTCAGTGGGATGGGAAAATCTGTGGTATCTGTGTTGGAAGAATCCAGATGCAATTGTTTCAGAAAACAAATATTTCTGAGAAGGAGGAATTCTTGACATTGTGGATTGGCAAGTAGAAAAACACCTGTTAATTAGAAAATCTGGTGGGAACATTAGAGTTGAGTAACTACCATGTCCTGCTTCGAAGAGATGGTTTCATTGTGTTGGTATAAAGCACAATATCAGAAATGTTGCCAGCATCTTCTCCATGCAGTACAGGTCCTGTAGGAGTTAGACAAAATTACTCTTGATGTCTGTAAAATAACATTATTGGTAAGAGAATGATGAAGAGCATAAGTGTAACAAAAGCTGAATCAAAACTCTTGTGAGTTCTTCCATCCTGAGGTACAGAAGATGTTAGATATTATACGCCTACTAGAGATGATTCCCCAGCTCTAGGGAATCCAATTTCTACCATAAGACACTGAGTCAGATATTTGTCCATTATAGTGCCCAGGTCTTCCCCCCTGGGCTTCAGGAGGGTCTCTGAGAGCTCTGATAATTCAAGGAATTGGTAAGAAGTGTGAGTCAGGCCAAGCACTGCAAACCAGCCTAGCACCTGAGCTGGCATCAAACAAGATTTTGGAAGAGGAAGCTTTAATTCTAAAGGTAAGAACTTTAGAATTAAACAAGGATAGCTAAAATCCAGTTTTATATTGAGCAGTTTCTAATGTGGTATTTGTGGTGAAAACTATTGTTATAAAATGTATACATTCTAAGATAAGAATCTATGTCTGCTTTTCCTTAACATAAAGCAAAGCATGCCCTTTCAGTTACAAACAGTACAGGACAATGGCATATTGGGGAAGTAAAAATTAGGAAGTCTTCCAATTCTGGCGGTAAAATATTTTTCTCCATTCCTCTAGCTTCCAAAGTGCAACATTTCTGTATCTCTAAATAGATTTTTTTGTCATTGTTATATATGATTTTTTGTTTATTTTGTAGGTCTAAAATAACCTTTCTTCTATTTTAATCAAGGAAGGGCATGTCGTTATGTTTTAACTGGATACCAGCTAATATTAAAGTGTCATTTAGACACTTTAATGACTGCTTGCTGGCTGTATTTCTGTGCAACCATAATAAAATCACATCTTGATGCCCCTGTTTCCCCTCTGTCTGCATATCATCAGCTGAAACTGCAAGCCCCTTTTAAGAAAGAAACTGTCTCCCAATACTTAGTAAAATGGAGGCTCAGTCCCAGCTGGAGCCTCTTTGCATTACTCTTACATAAATAATGCAGGAATAATTGAATCTCAACAATGACAAACCTAATAATCCAACAGCAGCTCCTTCGAGCTCAAATGATGTTGTTGTTGTATGCAGGGGATCATCCAGAGTCATTGTGCTGATACAAGAAAGGCTTGGATGTTTGTCTGCTGATGCACTAAAGAGATGAGCAGAGACCTTGGGGTGGCTCTGTGAGTGATGTCATTACCACCTTGGCATGTTGTGTTTCTCTGTCTGAACCAGAGGTGGGTTTCAGTTGAAAATTCCAGCTGGTTTCATGCCTTCCTGCTTCTTCATTTGAATTAGTAACTCTGTAATGGAATTACAGAATATCTGTGCCAGTAATGTTTAGACAACAGGCAGTGGGCCAAAGGCTTGACAATATTATAACTTAATTAAATATAAGCGTATGTATGAACAAAAAGATAATTCAGTTGTGCTTAGGGTATATGGCCTCTGCTTGCCAGGCTTTCCTGCTTAACCTACAACTTCTTGGCCAGGATATTTTTGTCTTCTGCAGGCCAAGATCTCATGTGATGGTGATTACATCCCAAGCAAGTTCACAATGTACTTTATAGGCACAGCACACTCTTCCAGCACTCTCCTCCTCTTGTTCACATTCCTTTACCCCTTCCAGTTTAATTTCCTTCTATGAATAATGAACACTCTCTAGGGGTTATGAATGAATAATGATTCATTGCCTCTATGGAGGACTGTATCTGGGTCCGTCTTGCAGTGGAGATTGTCCTTCTCTTGTCTACAAAGCCATTCTGAACAATGGACCTCCATTTATACAAGTGTAATTGAATATCTGCAGTGCGAATCTGGATATTCCACCCACTCCCCTTTTATAATTTCCCTTTTCTCCATTCCTTTTTTCTGCTGATACACTTTCCTCTTCTTCAGTCTAAAGCCCCTTCTGTTTTTCCTGATAAATCCATGTTTTACTTCCCAGGATGCTTCCACTTTTTTCTGCTGCACAGTCCTTAGATCTCGCACTGCTGTGTGCTAGCCACAGAGCTGGGGAAGGTGCATCCAATTAGATTGCCTCAAGCTACCCTGTGGCACTGTTTTCAGGCAGGAGTACAGTCACCCAGGTTCTTGCAGACATGATGCTGACTCTTTTTGAGCAGCAGAGTTACAGTAGGGTTATGTTGCTACTTTAGTTCAATAAACATCTGTAACTTATTTTTTTGAGGCTGGACCTGAGATTATAATGAGTTGAGGAAAGTGTATGGATTTATACCACATGGGTCTGACTGGAATTGTTTTCCTCTTTGCATGGCAACTGCATCAAGTCATCAGTGCATTTGCCTCCCCTTGTGTAAAACGGGGTGATACATTTCTATATAACAAATCAATCTATCATTTGATTTGTCTAGTGCCTTAGAGCCCTTGGATTCAAGCTTTTAAAGAGATGACAAAATTCTGAAAAATTCTTATTCCAGTTGTGCCTAGGGGTTTTGGAAAGACATCTATGGGTTTTGGAGGCTTTAGTAGCTAATGTTCAAGCAGAAATCAGCATAATCCACTGTGACCTTTCCTGAGTGCATCCATGTAGACTTTGTACCAGTAGAATAGAGTTTAGCTATGCACTATGCCTGAAGGGATGTAGGTGCCAACCTACTGCTTTCTTTACCTGTAGCAGTGCAGGTAGAGCCAAGAGCCAACTACACAGACACTGGGAGCCCTCTGTAGCGTGCTGTGGCACTGCTTCTTCTTTGGATCTTGCAGCCCGGTATTGAGTCGATTCAGACAAAAGTGTTCAAATTATCAGTTTGATGGAAATGGTGAAATCACTGTTGGTAGCCCAACAGTGCAGCAAGTCGAAAAAGAGCACTGGTTTCCCTAGGTGTGTGTGAACACACTGACTGCAACATAAGGTGCCATTTTTAGTCTTAAGGTATTTAGAAGTTTGTCTGGATAGAATAATTTCTCATAGGTATGAAAATGTAGTAGATAGCTGGAGGCCACACTGCTAAGCTGTAGAATTGGATAAATGTTCATTTAATGTGACAAGTGAATAGTTTTATGTTAGCTTAGTGCTTTCAAAAGATTGTTTTATGTTGTAATTGCTTATCAATGATTTATGTTGTACAGCACAAGAACAGAAACAGTGACTAGCTTAATTATGCATAAAAAGTAAAATAATAATTTTATTATTTTCTACATTGCATAATAAGTGTTTCATTATTTCCTCATGAGAGAAATATAAATATTTCAATATATTTGAATATATTTTCCAATAAATATAGCTAAGACTTTGCTTCTCTTCAATCTTTGTCCATTCAACAGAATTATGAGGTCCAAGGTACTTATTATGTCATCTGTGATAGAAAATTGTGTATCTGGATATTGACCTGCTGGCAACTGACTTGTATTGGACAATGAACAAAGACGTAATCAAAGCAGCATTTAAACTTGACGTGTAACCACTTTGCTGCTTCTCTTCCAATAAATATGTAAGATCTGAATGGAAGCATAAGAAATGAAAAAGATTGTGATTGTAGGAATAAAATGAAGCAATCTAGAAAAATATTTTGAAGTTTCAAATTACCAGCCAGTTTTGGTAGATTTTAAATATCATGGGGCAGCTTCAAAAAGATCTCAGGAGCTGCCATGTCTAAAAGCTGGGTGTATGAACCTGTGAAGGAAATCTACAACCCACAAACCTTTAAATAGCATTCTCAATAGCAGAAATTTTGAGCCCACATGGACATAAGCAGTAAAAGAAGCAGCAGTATCTTCTCATGTCTGCAGGATGGACAAGAGGGCAACATATGAGCTGGAATTCCAGCATTGTAGGTGACAAAGCCCGTTAGGCAGAGACCTTAGACTTTTTATGCCTGCAACCATATGAGAAATAAGAGCAACAGACACAGAACATCCCAAGGTACATTGGGCACCCACGAAATCTCATTAACTGTTTTAGTCAATGAGAGGATGATTTTGAGATTCTGCATTATGTTAATTTGGTATTATGTCATTTTTTTAAATTCTTAATGTTATGTCTGAGCAGGGAAGGAAAATATAATAAGCTCTGTCTTTATGAACTCTTGTAAGAGCTGGGCAATATGTTACACAGAGATATGCTGCATGCTGGCAGCTAGAGAGAAGCAGACCTCAGACTCCTTGCAATGTCTCAAGGCCTCTACAGCAATGGAGGCAAAATTCAATTTTTTTATGAAAACAAAATAATGGGAATGCATTGGCTATGCTAGAAAATACATCATTGCCATCTGGGGAAGGGGAGATCAAGAGAATATGTTTACCCTTTGCTTCCCTCCCTTTACTTATGTCTAATGTAAAGACAGTCCTCTACCTTCAGATCTATATGCAGCAGCGTGGCCCAGCTCTCACTGGAACTGGGGAGGTCATTAGATGGAATCACTCAAAAATAGTGTCTACCCCTGCCTCTCTGTTGGCAATGACAGCTAGCTTACCTACCTATGCCTGAAGGCAGCTGGGATTTGTGTGATCACTGAACAGTGCTGCATCCTGACAGGCAGAAGCAGCTGGAAAACTTGATATGCATGTGGGATCAAGAGCTTGTGTTGGCAATGATAGTGGACCATTTTGGCAAATGCCTTACTGTCCTACATTTACAGGATCAGTATCCAGTTTAGCCTGTTGTTACCTCTACCTGCAACAAAGAGGAGAATTAGAGCAGGCAGAGCGATGTGAAACAAACAGGAGAGTTTGCAATTGGTGCATCAGGGTAATTGTTCTGTAGTCACTGATTGAAAGATGGGCCCGGAAAGAGTTAGACCCATGTCTGTGAGCTGCAATGCTATATGGGAGCAAATGAGATTTTCTCCTCTTTATTCCAGGCACAGTAAATCTCCAGAAAAGATTCAGACAGCAGAGTTCACTCATCAGCTTCTTTTTTTATCCTCTCTGTGGCTTTTCTCAGCAGTTGCAAAAAGGGGAAACAATTTTAAAACTGAACTAAGGCTTCTGCTTTAGTTTTTGTTTTGGACTCACACAGGCTTATCCTCTCCCTATGTCAGATATAATCATAAAAATGTTAGAGAAGCTCAAATAGTGTTTCAGAATGCTTTCTGGAGAAAAGCCTTTCCCAATTTCTCTTCTCTATAAATTTACCCTTAAGTTGTCTATAATATAGTTATTATTTCAACATTTGTAATGCTATTGCCAGACAGCTTGCAAATTTTGATGGATGTAAATGAGGACTGATTTACCCTGGATCAGCAAAGGCAGATGTATGGACAGACCCCTCTGCCACTAAGGTATGTCCAGCTCAGAGGCTCCCAGTGGGAGTACTGAGTTCTGATTTCCCAAGGATCTGGAGCTATGCCTAGGAAGAGCAGAGGCTGTATCCACTCACTGGAGCATTGGATAGGCCTTTTGTTTGCTGTATTTACCTTTGTATTTCAAATGTACTTTCAAGTCAGATCTTCTGTACAAGTACAATTGTGTCAAAATCCACTAGGCTATTTCCATTAGCCCACAGAAGACCACTCACGAGCCGAGCTGTTACCTTGAGTTTGCTAAACTCTTGAGTTAGCGGTTGTAGATGTCTGTGCCGTAGCTATAAACTAATTTCCAACGTTACTCATTTCACTTCTTAAAAAAATCTTTATATCTTTAGTTAAATAATAATAGCAAAAAACTGTCATTTAAATAAATAAATGCTGTGGGCCACACTGTTAGCAGGCCCAAATCAGTTTAATTCCACTAAAGGTAACAGAACTTTACAGATTAAAACCAGTTTATAGTTTGGCCCAGTATTCTTGAAGTAATGATCCCATTCAAAATTCGCCTGATGTTTTCAAGGCTGGCCTTGATTTGAGGGTAGAAATACAGGATGTCTATTACAAATCTAATGATGCATAGAAAATAACTATTTAAGCTAAGTGGAGCATAGCTTTTACAACTAGAAGCCATATAAGGATTCTGAGAATAACTACTATTTAAGCTGTGTTTATAATGTTTATTTAAATGCAAATGAGAATGTTGCTGCTCATATATATGTTTATCATTTTGTTTCACTTAGTCAGGGAAAGAGCTTTGATAAACTTTCCAAAAAGAATGCTTAAACCTTTCTAAAATAAAATTTCTATCAGTGCAAGAAAGAGACGTGAGGGGTTTCTAAGTGAAAACTGTTTGTTAAAAAAAACCTGCTGAAATTTTCAGTAAATGTTTTCTGTATTAGGTATTTAGAACAAGCCCTGTACCTTGGTATATTGCAAAATAATAAATAAAGCTAAATCAATAAATGTTCATCCAGTTTGCCTCTCTTTGCTGTAAAAGAAAGGCCTCCTTCATCATATTCATATGTTTGCTCTACTTCCCCTTTTCAGTAATGCAATTCATCAAGCAAAGGTTGTATTTGTCATAATTCAAAAGAATAGAAGTGCAATGAGATGCTACCCATAAAAGATACACCACACAAGACTAAATCAAACAGAAAGCATATGTTGTGTAGGTGTCCTCTAGAGAAGTCTGTGGACTTCTGAGGACTCAGTTTTCATCTGATTCGGTTCCCTTAACTGGCCTACCCATTATGGCTCCAATGCTGAGTGGCAGAGGACAGGGCATGTGAAGTAAGAGCAGCCTGAGATGATCTCACTCTGCAAAAGAATCAGATCTTAGAGGTGGCTCCCACTTCTTTAGGGCACAGCAGTCTCCTCCTCAGCTCCCTAGGAACACATAAGTTTTCAGCTGACAGTCTTCCTCCTGAGACTTTCAATTCCTCTGTATGGAACAGTCTCAATCACAGCCTCTCATTGTTACTTCATTTATCTTGTGCAAGTCCCCTTATGGCAAAAAGGCCCATTTTTAAAGCGCAGCATTTATTTCATCACAAAGAAATGGTGAGATATCCCTGCCTCTTACCTCATCACTTACATCTTCTCATGTTGCAAAAGGAATACTAGTGGAGAACAGGGTTCATGCTAAAGCCACACCGTTAATGTGGGATGAGTTGGTGTCGCGCTCCACGTGGGTGACAAAAATGGTACCTGAATTCAAGAGCTGGGGATGCTCCTTGCCAAGAGGAGAGTCCATGTACCTGCTGAGCCCAGGAGTGGGTGGTGAGTGCTGTGCCCCCAGCCTGCTCTGTGGTTTATGCGAAATGACCAGCTACAAATGAAGCTGAGGGATTAAACTCATGCTTTAACTGTTAGTCATTGTACCCCAGAACTACAAGGTACTTTTCTGGCAGTGGATTTTGGCTTTTTTTCTTGGCGCTGAGGCACAAACTCCAGAGAGGATGAAGGTTTTAACCATGTGTTTATGATGTAAGTGACATGCCCTTATGTTCAGCGGTACTGAGTACATCGATGCCTTTGGGGAAGAACACATATCATTAAATAGAGTCTGTTGGTTCTCAGCACTGGAGGGGCCTAAGTGCTGTGTTGGGCTTTAAATGCTATAATGTGTGGTGTCCAGCATGAGAACAGTGGCTGTAACTTGCTGTGTGCTTTCCTCAAAGATACAATGGAAGGTTAATTACTTGGCCTGAGTTATTGGTATTTGGGGCTGAATGAGTGCACAAGGACTTCTTTCATACAACTTGATCAGTTTTCCAAGGAGATGCTCCAAGTTGTGTTTTCACAGGGGTCAAGCAATATCTAGGAGTTTCTTCTGAGTGTTTCCCCTTCTCCATCTATCACTCCCTACCCTAAAATCACACACTCTCACTTGGCACTCAGCTATCAGTCAGCCTCCCAGGTTGCTCTGCCGTTTTCATACAGCTCGATTTCTAACCACATTAACATGCAATGTGTGTTTTGAGCAAAAGCCCCTCTCATTTCTTGGAGGCACTTGCCTGCTTTTTGATTTTACTGTGAGTAAGAGGTGAACACTGATGTTTCTGGTTTCTGGAGTCTTCATCCAGCCTCCTGGGTAAAAAAATTTAATAGGAACTTACCTAAACAGGGTGATGCCTTTTTGTAATTAACAATTAAGAGCTTGCACAGCATGCTGAACATGTAAAAGCCTTAACATCAGCAACAAATTGGGAAAACAGTCATTTGAAAATTAGTTTTAAATGAAAGTGTGTAAGTGGTTTGCAGTACATTAAAACTTATCATGTCATACTATCCATTATCAAAAAAAACCCTCAAAACCAGTTTGAGAAATGGATGTAAGGTTACTATATCATCACTGATATTTTAAGAAGCAATGTTGTTGCTTTTGCTTTGCACAATGCTGCATTGGTGACAGCTTAGAGAATTATTTCAAGAATGCAATTTCATTTATGTCAATGACAATTGCTTTGGAAAGAGTACATTCAGTGGGAATGCCAACTTATATCCAGCTAAACATGGACGAAGCACTAGTGCTGGTATAGGGAATGGGTATTTTGCAGTCTATCCACAGCACAGATATTGTACAGGAGGCAGGAATACCTCCTGCACTGCTACTCTGAGGTGTCTGTAACTGAGGAGTCTTCCACAGAGAAATTATAGTATTTTTTTTGGTCTTTATTTCTGTAACCTATTTCTGAAGTCTGCCTAAAAATGGCAGGAGACCAGAACAGTAAATAGGAGGCTAATAACGGAAATAGGAGACTAATATTTTCTAAGATTTTCTGAAAAACTGCTTGTCTAAATAGCTAAAACAGTTATAAGTCATTTTGAAACCCAATGGCCAAGTGTTGCTGTGGAGATAACATTTCCTAAAAATTTTACTTAGCAGTTTTCCATTGATTTTTAAACCATCATTATGTAATTACTTCAATTTTCAAAACCCAATGGACAGAGAGATCTCTGAAATTCATTGCTTTTCTGCATTCAATCCTCATACGGCTAAGCCTGTTGGAATAAAAACCCATCTAAGAATGTACAAACTAGATAGAGGGTGATGTTGTCTTTCCAATTAAACTGGCTGGAATTTTTAGTAAGTCACTTCAGCATTTTAGGTGAAATGGTAGAGGTTAATATGTGCTGTTAAGATAGAGCTTGTGAAAAAAAAAATTGTTTCTTGATAATTATTTGGAGTCTGTTAGCTACAACCTGTGCCATCAAAAATGTAACAGTTTCTGTTTGCAGTATGAATTTTGATTTCTAGAACATTATTGACAACTTCTAACAAGCACTAAAAAAAAATAATAATTTGAGAGTGTCAGCATTTGAAGCCAAAAAGAGAGATCAAGACAATCCAGAGATTTACATGTTCCTCAGAAATAATTGCTCTCCCTTGAACAAGCAAAGGTCACTTCAGAAAGTATGAGGTATTGCAATAAGAGAATTAAAAAGAAATTGAAATCAGGTGTGAATTCTTAAGGAAAATAGTATAAGATGGAAACCAACTGAATTTGCTGAGTTATAAAATACTTCTCCAACTGGCAGTATGACATATGAATGGTTGTGCCACTTGAATCAGCATGGAAATTCTGCAGCACTTTCTGCCAGATCTGAAACAGGGCAGGCTGCTAGTTAGCTAAGGTAGAAAGTTAGCTAAAGGTAGAAAAGGTAGAAAGTTACACAGTTAGCTCTGTGTAGCATTTCAGAATTGTAGAAAAGAAATGAAATCTCCAAAACAAATCCCCAATATGAAAAGTGTGCACTTAGATGTGGATTTTGCCATCTGGAGAAGAATGGCTGTCAACAGCGAGATGATGCCTACAAAACAAGCCAGAGGATGTAGTCTGGCTGCTGCCTGAGTTCAGGGGCAATCTAAAAGTGAACAAGAGACCCAAGGGCAGCATCCAGGTTACAAAGTTTCTGCAGCTCTTAATGAAAAAAGCTGCTTAAACTAATGAATACTGAATAAATGCCATACACATACGGAAGAAAAAGACCACCTCTCTCCAGAAACTCCAAGCATCGAGCCAAAGATAGAAAACAGAGAAGGGCAGAGGGGTGGAAATGATGGGGTTTTTTCTGATACATTAGCAGTTTCTGATAGGAACACCAGCACAGGAAATGCATGGGCTCAGTATGAAGTTTCCAAGGGGAAAAATAAGGAAAGATGAACCCTTTGTGTGTTGATGACTCTACATGCAGGGCTAGTGCCCAGGCTCCTGCTCCACAGTGCTGGCCAGCTCATCCCTTGGCTGCTGAGAGGAGCCCCAGTCACCACCTGGGAAAAGCACTGAGGAAGTGAAATTATAAGAGATTGAATAAGTTGTGATTCGTTGTGTGGAAAAGCAGGGAGAAAGGCTTGGGTTTTCCCTATGGAGCTCTCTACTTAGACAGGATAGTGTTGCAGCAACTGACATGCTTTTCTGTTTAAACCAGCACCACAAGAAGATTATTTTGATGGCAACACCATGCTCAGAAACCCAGACCGTAAATTCTTTTTGAATTTGTAAGCTCCCCTTCACTTTCTCTGCCAGTTAATCCTGAGACAAATCTTACTTCATCCCTTCCCTTCTCCAGAGTACTCCAGTGCAATTAAAAAGAACTGAGAATTGGGAGAGGGTTTCTTTCTAACATTCACTATCTTTAACAGTGATTTATCTCTCCTTTTCATTGTTTTTTGACTGCTCCTTCACCAACATAATTCTCTCAGCAGCATTTGATTCCAACTAGGAGCGTGTCACAGAATGAGATACTATTTGGGATTAAGGTAAAAAATTTCTGTTTGTTTGAGGGAAATAGTGCCATACAATTTTTTTTTTTATTATTATCAGATTATCACCCATAGGATGATATAACAGTTAAATACTCTTTTTTTTTCATAGTTTATAAAAACATTCCAGTCCAAAGGCTTTATTGCTTGGTCATGAATGAGGGCGTAACATGAGGGGGTTTTGTATCTAAATCAGTGGACTTTGTGCTGCTGACCACAAATCTCTCAGACAATTTTCATAGTCCAACTCACAGTCCACTTGTCTAGTATGACATCATCTATGTGTCTATGAGGGTGTTATGTGAGACAATGTTGAAAATCTTGCTGAAATTGAGATAGACAGCATGAACTGCTCTCCCCTCAGCTACAGAGCCTGTCTTTTCATTGCAGAAGGCTGTCAGATTGGTCAATTTCATCTTTGTAAATCCATGCTGAATACTCCCTATCATCACCTTGTCCTTCATGTGTCTGGAAGTGGTTTTCAGAAGGATTTGCTCCATCATCTTCTCAGAGATTAAGGTGAGGTTGATCAGTCTGTAGTTCCCCAAAACCTCCTCCTCGCCCTTCTTGAAGGCAAAAGTGTAATTTGCTTTCTTCCAGTCCTCAGAAACCTGTCTCAACCACCACAAGCTCTTTGACATAATCAAGAGTGCTCTTGAATTACACTGACCAACTTTCTCAACCCTGTAGGTGCTTCCTATAGGATTGATCCGGTTGTGTATGTTTAGCTTGCTAAGTGTTCCCTAACTGGATTCCTCTCTCCTAAAGGCTGGTTGTCCTTGATCCAGTCATTTCCATGATTCTCAGGGTTTTCTGATGACATATTGTACCAGTAAGGTCTGAAGTGAAGAAGTTATTGAGTACCTCAGCCCTTTCCTTGTTCTCTGAAGGTGGGCCACATTTCCTCTCGCCTTTCTTTTACTCATGGTGCAGCCTTAGAAGCCCTTCTTGTTTCCTTTCCCATCCCTCATCCTCACCTTATTCCACTGTGTCCAGGTTGCCATTGGCCACCTTTGCAGTCAGGACTCGCTGCTGGCCCATGTCCTGCTCGCTGCCCAACAGGATCCCCAGGGCCTTTGCTAAAGAGCATCTCCCTGTAGTCAATCCCCAGCCTGAGTTGTTGCAGGTACTTTTTCTTCCTACAGGCAGGACTCAGCATTTCTCCTTGTTGAACCTCATGGCTCATTCATTCAGCCTGACTCAGTCACTCCAGATGGCAACTCCTTCTTTGAGGCTCCCTCCAGTTTGGCAACATCTGCAAGCACAACGAGAGTGCACTCAGTCACCACCTCCAGCCTCTGACAAAGATATTAAGCAGATAGATCCCGGTGGAGATTGCTGTGGTGCTCCCCTTGAACCACTCTGTACTGCTCTGCTCTTGGACAATCAAGTTGGTTTATTACCAAAGGCAATCAAGCTGCTCAGGCAGAGTTTATCCTCAGTAAATCTATGCCAACTCCTTCTTGTGCTCAGAAATGCTCTACAACAAACCTCACTCAGGGAGGAAGTTCTCAAGTGAGGCTGAGTGACCCGCAATCCCCCACACTGTCCTTTCAATCTCCTTTGAAGTCGGGTGCATCCTTTGCCTTTTTTTTTGACTAATTTACACTTTCGACTGAAGGGACAAGTGACAAGGGATGCACATCTGCAGGTGCTGTCTGCAGCAGACTGAGTTTTGTGCATCTCTTTTATCTGGAGTAACATAGGCTCTTCTAGGGCACAAACTTATCAGCTTTTTAAAGGTGTTTGACACACTAAGATGAACTGCTGGCTAGAAGTGCCACTTGTCTCCACTAACAGTGGGATTTAGAGGAACAAGCTCCACTGTGGAGATGTGAAAGAAATCTCATCACTTCAGACAGTATTTGCTCATTTTACAACTGACTGCTTTGACACAGTCTGGCACTGAGGTGATGAGTGTCAGCAGCATGGCCTGGCCTCATGGGCACTCGGCAGGTGGCACAGTGAGGTCATTGTCTCCAAGCAAGTCCCATTTCTCCCATCAGCTACAAGTGGATGATGACTGGGATGGCAGATAGTGTTAATGCATAGACAAGCATCATCATCAGAGGTGAGATTTCTCAGCTCAACCTTTCTCAACCTTTTCAGGGGATTTTATCACTTCAGAGTATCCCTTCTGATATCCAGCAACGAGAAAAAAGAAAATTGATTGTTGAAAATTTAGAAAACAAACTCATAAGATACCCAGGAGTGTTTTGTCACATAGGGAGCAAACTAGAACCTTTATTTTGATTCTCCTTTTTACCAGCAGAATATGTGATTTCCAATTGGTAGCATCTGCAGCAAATTCCAAAGACTACAAGGACGCACTGAGGATTAGCATTTGTTTCTTTTTCCCCACATGCTACTGAAAAATATGGCCCTTTATCAAATGAACTGTACCTAAGACATTCAGCTAGAGGTTGTTTTCTGGTACTGATGCCATTAGGAATAATGTAAACCTTGTTTTTCTCCTAAAACTCTGAAGAAACCATTTAATGCTTTAGAACAACAGTAAATAGCCATAGATGGTGTGGAGGTCACAGATCTCTGTGTATTACTGTGGGTATTTTGTGAATTACCTATATTTCAGCTGTCTATAAATCCCCTTATGTGTTCTTCTTACAACTAATATGTTCAAGGAAATCCATTTGGTTAAAATAAGAATAAAACCTTCCAGAAACTATATACAAATAATTCCTTCTAGCATCAGTTTGCAGATGAAAGTTGCAGATGTAGGGACTATGCAGGGAGTTTCTCCTTTTTGGAATGTCTCTGGTTTGTACTAAGGCCACACTGGTGACAGTCACCCAGCTGTATGGTTAACCTTCCATCCATGTGTCCTTTGTGAAAGTCAATACTTAATCATCTACTTGAGTCCTGAGATCTGTTTCTGCAGAACTGGCTTTTCAGTCCACTTTGTTGGATAGTGTGTGATGTGCTGTCTTTTCATCTTACCTTATTTTTGAAAATTAGGATCTGAGCAAATAGTGACTTTCTGTATTAAAGGTTTTTAAATCCATTGTTTTATTATATCTTCCATTTACTCCCAAGGCTGCTGTGAGCATTAATTAAACAGTATTTGAAATGTCATAACAAAGTATGATTATAGAAGCAGCTGATTTTCATGCAAAATTGGCAGAAGGGTTAAAACCCTGAACTTGAGCAAATCCACTTTAGCAACTCTAATTTACACATTTTGAAATTTACCTTATGAAATCATAATGAACTATAGTTAATCTACTGTGTATATCCTAACATTTTTTCTTAAATCTTCCACGATGCTTAGTTTTCAGATTTCAGGACAGAAGAATTTTGGCATATTTTGCTGTAGATTTTCAAGCCAGACAGGAAATAGATATTTCTGAATGTTGAAAACAGTCGTCACTTCCCCGTTGGAACTGGTTCTCTCCATATACAGAATTGTAAACACCTCTGACACAATCACAGACATTTGCAGTCTGCAACATTTGCTCAGAGTATTAGAGCAAAATCAGCTGTTCAAACTCTCGATCTGAAAATTCTCTGAGTCAGCTGGGCACTGACTGAAAAATCATGGTTTTTAATGTGATCTGACCCTGACTAGAATATACAAGTTTTGAATGGAGGGAAAGTAAAAAATATACTTGCAACTGAGTTGAACTCTGCAGAAACGTGAATATTTATGCAAAGATGCTGAGTAAGTAATTTTCTAACTTACAGGCCCATCTGTGATAAAGCAATGCAAAGTGTTTGTACCAGCCTCAGGGGCAAAACCTCTCAAACACCTGATACAGGCTTGATGATGGCATTTCGATTGAACAGTGCTTTGCAAAGTATTTTAATTTTGTCTCACAAAGGATGACTACTTATCCAGTCCCTTCTCCCACCAATATTTTCTCTGAAATACAAACTTTTCTTTTGAACTGGGATGAAGGCCTTTATTGTCTACTGTAGGGGGAAAAGTCCAGTGTTGGGACTGAGTTGCCATTTTCATTCCACCCTAGAAGAGGTGTTCACCCTCCACTCCATCTCCTGTGGCACAGCCCCTAAAGGGCAACACCGCCAAAATTTTGCACTTTCTTATTTCAATAAAAGCAGAATTCATGTGCCGATCCTGAGGTAATTAGAGGAATTCTCCTTGTCTTCCTCTCCCAGATTCCCTGCTATTAGGACCCAGCAGTCAGGGAATGTAGCACACCTTCCTTCTCTGCCTTTAGCAATCTGGTGGTGTTCTTATGTGAAGGGAGGACTGAGTAGAAGGAAAATCCCAGTTTCAAGTCTTCTCTCCCTCCCCATGAATACGGATGGCTTTTAAACCTCTGTATGTGCCTTTCCTAATGCAAATACATTCACAGGTCCTTTAGAGTGTAATAGATTAAAAATGAAAAGAGAAGTTTGGAATGGAACTGCCAACCTGAATTTGCTTTTGTCAGTATATTGCGAAGCAGCCTGGATGACAGATTCCTTTCATGACCATGTTTCAGTTGAAGCTTTGTTTTTCAATACAAAGCATGCAGGCTTGATTTCTTAGTAAATTTTTTTCTTGCTTACCAGTTTCTGTAGCAGCGTATCATCACACACACTTTCTTGGAAGGAACACTGCAGCATGGAGTATTTGTCTGCAGTAGGTTATCAGAAATGTGGTTCAGTCAGAGTTTAAAAAAGGAAAAAGGAGAATATATTATAAGTCTCATGTGATACAATAACTTAACTCACTTTAGCACTTCGGTTTTATGTAAGAATGGCAGGGGGATAAATTAAAACTGTGCAGATAGTCCTGCTCTTCCTAAGGCTTGAATTTAAGTGCTTTATTCTCCTGAGATAGTTCCTTCAACCCATCTTTTTCTGTGCATAGCAAATATAAGTATTTATATATAGCTTGCCTTTTCACATACAAACAGTAGCTACTGTTTTGAAAATTTCAGGTAATAGGAGGAGAAGAGGCTTTTTAAAAGCCTGACATAAAAGTGATGCAGTGCAGGAGAATGGTAAATAGAAAGGAAAAGCAGCAGCATAAGAATATTGACAGTCAAAGCCTGTAATGCATAACCTTTGAGCCGGCAGCTTGGCATGCACAGCTGGTCTGGCATTAGCATTGCCTCAAGGGAAGCCTTGGTTTGTTTAACCTTGAGAGTCTCACTCTTTGAATAAGCAGAAAATGGGATAATACTGAGGTAATACCTTCTCCCCTGAGGGATGTGCCATTTATTAGCAGTTTTTACATGGTGCTATTTTGTTTATCATGGAAAATAGCCTTAGAAGGAGCTGGTTGTCCCAGCTCCCTGAACACGTTATGCGTTAAGGGACTGTGGGACCATCAAGTTAGGAGAAGCTGATCACAAAAATAGGGAAGAAAGTATTACCTTAAAGGCACAGCTGATACTAAGCTGAGCAGATCTTCTGCAAACATGCTGTAGCGAGCAGTGAGAGTAGATTGCCTCCCTGACAATACCCTGCAATGCAAGAATCCAAGTGTCCTGCCTAGACACCTCAGCATCACTGGGCAGGTCACTGCAGCTCTGCCCCAAGGCCAGAGACTCTCAAGGATTTTCTGATTAAATGGTTTTCTGTTGGAAAGTGCCAATTCAATGAGTTTGGAGTGTGTAGTGAATTTTGACATAATTCAGCTTTGAAAAAAGTTTTGGTTTTACTTCGGAAAAAAAACCACTGTTTGTTTTGAAGGTGGCAAATAAAACCTTTCATCAGCAATGCTTTGTTTTATATCTTTTGAATTATTTTTAATTCTATAGTGTTTTCTGGCTTCCAGTTTTTTGTCTCAGTGTTGTATATATAACTAAATCAGACATGAAACACAATCAGTGATAATTTAAAAATAATATTTAACAGGAATTTTCACAAATTTTAAGGAGGAACTAAAGTAATCATCCAGAACCTGATTCCTTAATTTTAAGGAGCAACCATAATAATCAACTAGAACCTGGTTCCTGAATAGTATGCTTCAGATTTTCCTTTGTACACTTCAGGTTTAACTCTGGTGCTTGCAATAGGAACCCTCTCTCAGTACAACACCTTAACACATCTGTACAGTCAGTGCTCAGCACTCTGAAAAGCAGCGCATGGATGTGCTGAAGTATATTTTTCATTGAAAATGCCAGCTGCTCATGGGAGCAATGCAAGACCATTCTGCTCAGCTAACATAAACTGCACTCTTAGAATATTAACTATAAATTCTTCAGAATAGTATGAACTCCAGGGAACATATGAAAATTAAAGGAGCAGCGTATGTAATACTGGAAGTAGACATAAGGTGGGCAGGTACTCTGAAACTACAACAGCGCGGTCACCCAGTAAATTTATGCAGAAATTAAAATTTTGATAATACAGTGCAGCTGAGTGGGTTATACTACCATTAAGTGATGTTCTGAGTATATCGGTACAGTAATTTGCCATAAAGAAGCAAGCAATCTGTTTTCCTTACAGGAAAAAAATTGAGTATGACAACACCAGTAAGGCACATTTAGAAAAGGCTTTTTCAGAGGAATCTGACAGATAGCCATCCATTTTCCAATTAAAAGCTGAACTGAGTGTCTGGTTTTCTTCGGTTTGTATCAAAATCCCAGAAAAAAAAGTACTTGTTTTCATCATATAACCAAGTACTAGCATGTTTGGAGCATTTAAATTAACTCAGTGGATTATGAAGATTGTACAAAATGGCAGTCTGAAGCAATTATCCTTCCAGAACATATGGTTAAATTTGTAATCCTCCTCTGATGATAAAGAGTGTTCAAGTTCCTATCCTACTCCAGGGTACACAGACTCTGTCACCAGGTTCAATATTTTGCCTCAGATAGAAATCCTCCTGCCAGGGTGCTTTGTGTCACTGTGAGTTTAGCCATATGGGTCACTATCGAAGAGATAAGCCAGGAAAAGTGATGTTTTAAACCGAGCCTGAAATAAAGTTTGAGATGGACATAGGAAAATTCTTGTGTGCTTCCAAACTGGAAAGCCACTGGTGAAAGAATTACTGAGCAGCAGTTATTGCCCTGTGACAGAAATATCTGAACCACAGTGGTATAGCATTTGCAAGTTTATATGAAAATGTCCACAATACAGATTCCTAAACTCTTGATTATCATATAGGCAAATTATCAGGTTTTAAAATAGAATTTATTCACAGTTTATTCAAATAAGAATAAGTGAATTGATGAGTTCATTTCTTCAAGTGTCCAAACCATGCTAAGTTACCTTCGGCCCTTCAATCATATGGAAAATACATTTCACATATTTGAGAATTGCTCCAGTCCTACTCCAGACCTGCACTTTCAGGGGAAAAAAAAGGCAATAGGAAGAGCTCAAAAATGCGTTTGTAAAAGGATAAATGTTTTCTTCATTTAAGTAGTGTGTGCAGGGCAAATATGAAGGCAATATCGATCACCCATTCCAACACTGATCCACTGATCTTTGCTATTGCACAATTCAAATTGTGACCCTCCAAGTTAATCAGTGAAAGTCCTTTGATGTGGCGAAATGAAGGCAATTTTCAAGGCAGACTTGAGGTGAATGAACTGTTTTCCAGACCTATGTATAAAACAAAAAAATGTATTTTAATATATAGGATAAACTGTCAGAGAAAGGTAGTGATTTCAGCATAAGAGCTTGTTATCTCATTACTATTCAGTAAAGGAATAAGCATGACAGTCAGGATATACACAGCAAAGATTGTAAGTACTTTGTCATTGAAGTCACTCTTTTGATTTACCTACCAGTGAGCATTGTGGTGCACATAAAACTCTGGTCCCCTGGTTGCCTGGACTGGGAAGCTGTGAAGCATGTTGCTTCTACCACTGCTCAACTCCCAAAGACTTCTTTTCTCCGGAGAAGAGGACTTGGGGGCGGGGGCGGGGGGGGGCAATAGGAGATTATGAATCACATATTAGGTTTGCCCCTATGGTGGAATCATGGTGTGCACCCAGATTCAGGAATTCAGAAGGCCATTTTCTCTCCTCTATCTAGATTTTGCTATTAATGTATGAAGGACTAAATTAGCCAAATACCGCTTGAAAATCTGGCTTAGAAGATGCCAGAATTGATGTTTAAAGCTACTTGTATCAGAAAAAAAATAATTGCAAGTATCACTAGTGCATTAAATTCAGAGTTTTCAACTAATTCTGATAGCTTCATTTTAGGGGCAATTCAGTATCAGGGGCATGTTTGCAAAGATGTGTTGTGCAAGACGAGCAATAAAGTCATTGCTGCATAGTGGTGATGGATCTACTGTTTCTCATGTGGCCACTGATTTAATGCATTTAAAATATTTTTCAGGAATGTGATATATTCTGGACAGGAAAGGCTGGCAGGCAATTTACATTTTAAAAATTAAATTGGATGATATTTTATCTATAATCTAATAATTTTATATAGTTTATTAATGATAATCTGATCAAAAGGTATGACATTCACTATTGAAACTGTTCACTGTATTCCAGTCTGAATTTGATTTACTTCAAATTCAAGCCATTTTAAATTGTTATGCTTTTAACTGCCAGATTAAAGAGTCCACTAATGTATTTGTGTACTGTACTAGAAAAGCAGCTAGAGAACCAATTTGAAGATCAAAGAGGATTAGACAAATACAGCTGCTTAATTCAACCATTTGAGTTTGTTTATCATTAAAACATATATTGCTTTGGCCTAGACACTGCAGTTTTAATCACTGTTGATTTTCAGCTCTTAGAATTAAACTTGATCAGGATTTTCCATTATAGGAAATTATTTCTTATTTAGAATAAACTCAAGATCAGCAGTGCTATGACTAAATTTTGCAGCAAACATCATTATGTTTCCTTTCAGGGAACAAAACAACCTCTAGGCTGTAAGAATTTTTCTTACACAGAAAAGATAGTTGCTTACAAATAATGCTTCAGGGAGCCTGTGAAGACTTGTAGCACTAAGTAGCAATCTTCATACTAAAAAGTCACTTCTTATTCCTGCAGTAGCTTAATAGCAGCATGTCAAATAACATTGTCAGAGCTTATGACGGAGACTGTTACCTTTGGATCCCAATGAGCATGCCAACGAGGTAACGCATGCTCACAAAAATCAAACGATGGGGAAAAAATCCAGAACTATCAAATCAGCCCGGGTAGTTTGAGAAATTGGATGAATTGTTATTTGTGCCCCATTCCCTACTCTCGAGTGTGTTGAAGTGAACTGCCTTCTATTGCATGGAAATGAATACTTCCCTAATATCTGTTGGCCACAACAAGGATAGCTGAGACAATCACAGAAAACATCAAAGGTCTCTGACTTGATCTGCTCTTGCTCTTGCTTTTTAGGAAACCTGAATGTTAAAACCACAGTTTTAATAAGTAGTTATGTTCAAGTAGTAATCAAAGCCAGATTCCCCATTACGAAAGCACTCAGCACAGAGTGCTGGGTTGTAAACATGGTCTCCTAAGGTAAAATTGGATAATGTCTTTTCTAATCTGCTGTCACAACTTCAGAGGCTGCTCTGACTTGCCAAAGACAGCTGCAATGCTTATGCTTGTCCAGCATGGCCATGGGGTGGTCACTGTATTATGCTTAGATAGTCCTATGAGCAGCATGCTGCAAACTATTCTGCCAACCACACAATTTCAGGTGTACCACTTAAAACCTTGTTACAGAGGCTTGCAGGCTTCTGCAAGTCTTAGGAGGGCCGACTTGAGAGGATCTGACAATACTGTCCACAGCTGCTGACATTTGGACTTGTAATTCAATGTTTATAATTTTCCCTGGAGCATCCTTTCCAGGACCCACATAATGATACAGGATTCTGCACTGCAGAGGCTTGAGTACAGTGAGATATAAGGGTATCTTCTCACATTCCTCTGGTAGCATCATGTGGCAGACCTCCAAGGATTTTGTATGGCTCTGCTGCTAATGCTCTGCTGCTAATTCTCTGCTCTAAATCCTTTGGCCCAAGGATTTAATAACTTAGTCAAGGGAGTCCCTGCTGGGTCCCACAGGCTGCAGTTGCAGTAAGCTCCCTTCTGAAGCAGCTGATTTACAGCCCAGCTCGCTGGACATCTTTGAACAGAAGAGCTTCCTTCTTCTTTCTCCTGTCTCTCTTTGGAACTTCTTGGAGTCCTTATGAAAACAGATGGGCAATGATCCTTGTTTTCAGACATGCAAAGGTTGTCACAGCAGCTTCCTTTGCAAAGGCTAGAATAAAAGAGGAATTATTAGTTAAGCAAAAGCACAACTGGTGCTATATTTGGCAAGAGAAGTGATGAATAGTAAGGGCTTCTTAAGGTAATTAATCAGAAAAAGAACTAAAAAAAAGGGATCTGATAACAACTGTCATGGAAAAGGCTGATGTTCTTAACAACTTTTTGGCCTCAGTTTTGACTGGTAATTGCTCTTCCTACATCTTTCATGTCCCTGAATCTCCAAAAAGAAAAAAATTGAGCGCATATTCAACTGAAGTGTAGCCCAAACAATAGAAAAGCCTTCTTGATTAGGATAATGCCTCCAAGTGGATCACATATGATTAAAGTTGGAAAACAAAAGAACATAAGATTTAAATGATTTTAGTAGTAATATCAGCAACTTCTTACAAGAGCTTTTTCCTCCAGGCATCTAAATAGCAACAGGCATTCCCAGAAGCTTCTCAGCATGCATAAATCATCAAAACACACGATGAGAAGGCAAGAAAGAAAGCAAAAAGAAGAGGGAGCAGGCAAGGAAAAAACCTCAAAACCAACTTCTTCTGCTTGAACCCCCAACCCCAAAGAACAGAAAAGACCTCAGGGCAAAAGAAGCCAAATGAGTCCTAGGAAGTTGAATAGCTATATGGGAAACCTTCTAGCAAAAGCAGTTCTACTGGCTTCGGGAGAAATCATTTCTTCCTACAGAGCTTCAAGAACAGAAGCAAAAGCTTTTGGTAAATGTTCATCATCTGTCTCTTCAGTTTCCAGATATAGAAAGAGTTATCATTTTCATCTTCCCCATGAACAATACTCAAGGCTATTAGGAGGAGGAGGAGGGAGAAAGTTAGCTAACACAAATAAAGGTTTTAAAACTTAAATCATCATGATTTCCCTTTCTTCCTGAAAACTTCAGACAAAGGAAGTAAGAGAAGTCTTCTAGCAACATCCTCTGTCTATAACTATACAGGTGCAAACGCAACACAGCAGAATGGGCAATGGAATAGCACATCAGCAGAGTTTGCATATGGAGAGCCCTTCCTGTTGCACGGTACAGGATTCCAGCTGCACCCCAGGTTTGGTGCTATCTGCAGACTTGCTGAGGAGAGCATTCCATTTGCTCCTTCATGTCATTGATAGAGATGTTAAACAGGATAGATCTCTGTGTTATTCCCCTTGTTCTTGGCCTCCAGGTGGAGTACAAACCATTGAACATTGCTCTCCAACTATTAAGACCATCTGCTTATCCACCTTCCAGACCTTCATGTCCCCACATACATACAAGGATATTGTGGGAGACACTTCTCTCCTTTCATGTAGAAACCCAGTCATTTTATAACAGAAGGCCACC
Organism: Empidonax traillii; assembly: GCF_003031625.1. NCBI lineage: Eukaryota > Metazoa > Chordata > Aves > Passeriformes > Tyrannidae > Empidonax > Empidonax traillii. The sequence goes on from NW_020955214.1 coordinate 1,035,750, forward strand.
AGGTTGTGTGGGTTCCATCTCTCCCTGCTTATTCTATATCCTCAAAGAAGGTCCTATGGTTTTAAAAGCCCTGTCAACAAAACAGTCCCTATGGACAACGGAACCAGCTGTGGACCTGCAGAATCTGTCACCTCCTCACCAAGCCCTTACTCTTCACTGGAAGGACGAAATAGAAGCCACCTGGGATCTCATGGTCTTGACCATTTTCCCCAGAACCATGTAGTCACTTCAAACACACTTCAACTCTTCCTATCCTTGTTGGTGCCCATTTGGAGGAGCAGGGAAGATTATAGTCCAAAGATTTCATGAACCTCAGCAGCCCTTCTCCTGGCCTGTACAACTTAGGTAAGCCCTTTTCCACACCTCTGGGTGGCAGAGTTGTGACATTGCCTCTTTCCCACAAGAAAAGTTACTGTAAAGAAGTCATCTGTATAATGACACTTCTCCCCTGGTGCAGACTAGACTAGCATTCAGTCCACACCATTTTTTGTATCGAGTGCCAGTACTTCAAATATACCAGAAGTGTCATTGTTGGCTTGGGTTGGATTGGGTTGGCAGGGGTTTTTTTTTGGGGGGGGGGAGGGACATTTTTCCATTTTTTTCTGTAACATGAATTTTCATTGCCTAAGTTACTGTTTCTTTCAGGTGAAATAGCAGGTCCACATGATCTGGATGGATGATCATGTGGCACGTATTTCAAACTTGCAGCAGTACTTTACAGCTCCCCTACATTCAGTACACATCTTGAATAAATAAAAATTACAAAACCTGAAAAAAATATTCTCAGAACCATTCGGCAAAGAGAAAAACCATCTGAATTCAAACAGAAGAATCACAACAAAATTTCCTACAGCTCTGCCAGGGAGAGCACTGCATCATTTTCTTTGTTCTCTGATCTAACTCATGTGTTGGTCTGCTAGTCTGTCTTCTAGAATGAGTGCTGCTGCCTTGTTACCATGTCTCCAGGAATTTGCCACAACAGTATTTCAATAAGATTACTAGGAGAAGATCCATTTTTATCCTTTAGAAAATATCTTTTGTTATTCACCAGCTGCAAAATTTTCCTTATTAAGTTAGGTCAACAGCAGAGGGAGATTATTTCTTGCCTATGTAAGAAATGTACTCCTGTACCTTGATTATGCTTTTAACTTGTGGCAGGAAAGGTAGTTTTTTCTCTTAAATGACCTTAATACTGAAACCTGCCTAGCTTCTCTTTTTGGGAAAACAATGTAGCTACCCTTAAGGGATGAAGACCATATACCAGCTCTTTGTTCACTCTCGAGTCAGTTGAAAAACAGTCAGACCCTCCTATAGAGCAAACTTTTCAGCAGAGGATCCTGTTTGTCCAGGTGGTGGGACTGAAACTTGTGTTAGTCAGGGCAAATGAGCTCTCCTTCCTTTATCTGGGCCTGCGGGGGCAGTTTTGTTTCTGGAACAGCTTGGATCAATTGTAAGAGTTAACATGTCTCAGTTGTGCGCTGACTCCTCCTGAGACTCTGGAGGAGTGTGGACCCATTAGGGTATAATAATCCTAAGCGACTGCCATCCCTACTCCTCTTCTTCTCAAAACTGAATAGCTTCAAAAGCATTATTTCATCTTTGAAGACTGCAAAAATATATCTGAACTTGGAGCAAATGCCCCTGTACTGGATGGATGGAAAACATAAATTTAGTAGTCAAGTCTCTTTGCAGTTCTCACTCTTATACCTTATTGTATGTTTCTGCCTTCATTAAAGCTAATGATCTCTAGACAGCACAAGGGCATATGAAATTTAGTATGTAAGTTGTAAATAATTGCAATGGTCATTAAGTATGCTGAACAAAAAGTGAGTATTTAAATGGAACTCTTTCAGGTAGATCAGAGACCAACAGAGAACTGCAAATTTACACGGCCAGCTGGCCATGCTTACCAGTTGAGGAAAAAGAGAAGCTGAGAAGTATTCTTCAGACAGCATCCTCATTACAAAATTCTGTGTGAAGACCTCGGAGATCTTTTTTGGCTGATTTTTACCTATGTTCAGTCTGGCTATGTAAGCAGGAGGGAAATCTCAAAAAACAAGGAGTCACCTCGGCACCCATTGTACAGGGACAATGTCTTGTTTCAGGGTCAGTCTAGTTTTACACCATTTATAGTATCACTCTGTTTATAATTCCACTGGGAATATCACAGGATGAAATAAAGAATTAACTGGGATTATTCCTGATTTACATCAGAGGATGTCAGAGCAAGCTCTCTAACTGCTTATCATAATGTATGCTAATTGTAATTTTTGAATACTACTTATTGCTCTGAAATCTTTGTTTGCAAGGACAGACATAGGCCAAAGGTACAGGGTGCTAAGCACCTTTCATAGACAAAGTCCTTAATAAACTTCTGAAACCTCTCCAGCTTTGCCAGGGTACCCAGCTTTTTTGCAGAAGAGTCCTTTTTTTTACATTGTTTTTATTTTTGACTGGCTGTTTTGGTAATTTCAAGTCTTCTTTAATATTAATTTATTCTGAGTAATATTAACATTATTAATCATATCACTGTTATTATATTAGCAATTTTTCTTTTCAGTCTTCATGTCTGGATTTCCTCTGCTGATCAGAAGGTATCTGTGATAAGAAGTGAGGTTCTGCCCAGCATCAATACTTCCAGGTGAAAATAAAAGCTGGTGACATCTGTTCATCACTACCTGGTATGTGCTAAACTCCTTTCTGACCTTACTGGACAAATGCTCATTGTTATTGTGCTTCTTCTGGAGTCACTGACAGACCAATTTTGTGAGAGCAAAGCAGCATCCTGCTTAGTACTTGTAATATCTTCAGTTGGGTTCTCAGTGCCCTGTCAGACTGTACCCCCTTTGAAGAATAAGGACTAAGACAACTTCTAGTAGTTTGCTCTGAGCATAGTAGCATTTTTATTACACAAATGAAGTGGTTATTTTGGTTTGTTGTGTTTTTTTTGTTTGGTTTTGTTTGTTTGTTTGTTTGTTTTTGCTACAGAAGGATTTCACTGACACTGATTCAATATAATGTACACTCATTTTTAGAATTGGATGAGATAAAATGGAAGGCCTGGGTCACAGAAAGGCCTAAAAGGGCTTGATAACAGCATATCAAATGGAGAAAAGTTTTAAAAGGAGAAAGTTTTTTAGAAGGAGAAAGTTTTAAAATGTATGTCTGACCTTTAAGTATCTTCGAACAATATTATTATGCATAATCTGTCATTCTTTACACTTTATGCTTCAGACAGAGTATTTTTTGACATAATGCATCCCTTTTTTCAGTGCAATCTACATTTTCAAAGTTCAGTGGAATATTAACATTTACAGAAAGTTTAATCAAAGTTTGAATGCCAGAATCAGTGAGATTAATTAATTAATATTTTGAAAGCACTATGTAGAAGAAAAGTGCAAAGGAAAAATATGCTTTTCTGTTTCTGATGAAAATTAAATTTTCATTGTGCAGATTTTCAATTTAACTTAGTGCCAAAAAGGTCCCAATACAGGACTCAGTTTAGTCATGCTTTTGCATTTAGACTTGTTCAGTAGAGTGCTCAAACATATCTGTAGGCTGTCCTGAGTTAGGACTATACTAGACAGAGAGAACAGCGTTCAGAAATTCTCCTCCTGGACCAGTAAATCCAATAGTAACAGAACAGGAGACACTGAACTTTCATTATGAAATTTAATAAACACATTGTCTTGTCCCTTAGTACCCTGCTACTGACTGAAGAACAGAACCAAGTCATCTCTGAGGCTTGTTCCACACAGTCCTGCAGGACAGGACAGGCCAAGCAAGAAAACACGGGCTGTGTTTGTCAGACAGCAGCACATTCTCACTGATGGGACCCCACAATGGAGCATGTCTCCAGAAGACATCAGGCTGAGTTTAGCCCTGGTACTCAGATCAGTTAAGAAATATAATCTTTTTTAGTTTGGTTTGGTTTAGTTTTCAGCTCAAAAGCTTCAGCCATTAGTTTATGAATAAACTTTTCATTTGATAATACGTTTTTCAATTCTGTTGCACAACAAGTCAGATCTGGACTAAATCAAAAACGTGGAATTAAGAATTGCAGTATCTAAATGTGAGAGCCTAAAGAAAGCCTTTGTCCCACATAATCACTGCAGACATCTCTGAGAGCCTTCAGAAGGCAATTTAGACCTTTGTTCTAGGAAATGATTGTGCATTACTAGCAAAAATAAAGTCATGGTCCTAGGAACAAAATCCTTCACGTTTGCTCCTTTCTAAGTAGATGAGCTTCCTATGGGTGCAGTCAGCCAGCCTCCTTTGTCCTGTGCTGTCACCCTGCTGCAGTAGAAGAGGAGCACAGGGCATTAAGGATAAGGTTCTTATGAAAAAGGGAGGTACTGTGACAACATTCTAGGTTGAAATCAGGGCAGTGCTATGAAGTTAAGGTGTCTGAATTCTCTATTCTCCTTGGGGATCCATGTGGAATTTATATAAGGGGGGGATTTAGTCACCCTAGTTCTGGATATTTTTAAGCAAACACATTCATTACCTCCATGGGTATCTCAGACACCAGGGTTAAATAAATTAGTTCCTTATGTTCCCGGAGAGCTAGCTGGTGCTATTAAACAGGATTGTCTTGGAGAGCTCCCAAAACAAGGCAATGATTTTGGACTTTTCTAGAAAGGTACAAACTCATGTTTTGAATTTGGTGTTTGCCCATAGCATCCTGTTTGGTATGTCTGCATTACCATCCAGGCTAGTTATTGTTTATCCCACTTCATACCCACTATAAGTTTTGATTCTTCCATGTCCTTTTGGTACAACAGTAGTTCTTACTGTCTGATTAAGCTGCATGGAATAATCTTCTCTGAGGTGGAGTACCTGATTCATTTTGTACTAATGAGAAGGAAATTAGGAGAATGGGTATTGAAATACAAGGGTAAAATTTTGATAATGTGCATGCCACATGGTAGAAACTCAGAGGATAATCAGTTCCATAGTATCAAGTGGAGAAGCATTAAATGAAACCCAAAAGCTGTTCTATTGGCCAAACAGGCATTACATGTGCCTCTCTCTCCAGAAGAAGTTTTCTACATGAAGTAAACTAAGTTAGAGGAAATGCCAAGAGCTAGACAGAAAAAAAAATTGCCTGGAAGGAAACACAGTCTCATTTTTCCCTGGGCTAGCTTGAATGGGTTGATGAAAATTTCCTCTCAAAGCCCTTATGATGGCAGGGAGGGACCAACCTGCATTAGGGGAGGGGGAAAAGCCCTCAAAGTAGGGATTAACAGAACAGAAATATATGCTCCTTATGTTTAAAACTTTTCTCCTAAATAGTTGTCCTTTGCCTTAGGTGTCTGGTTTGTTAGCTCTGTGAGAGCAGAGGACCAGCACCTACACCATACCTACTAGGGGATCACAGTAATGGACAGGAGGAACCGTAAGTGCCTGGGATGAGGAGAAGGGCACAGGATCCATCCCAGAGGGGTCAGAGCTGGAGGAGCGGCACTTGTGCTGAGTGGTTTCAGAGAGCTTTAGAGGGAAAATATTGATGTTTACATTTTAACTTGACTTGTGAAAAGAGCTCTCGAATCTAGTGAATGAAGCATAACAAGATGTGGTGACTGGAAACTGAAATTAGATTAATTCAAGCTATAAATAAAGTGCTTTTTTTCAGAGGAAGGGTAACCATTGACCAGACAGCTTCCCAGTATGCCTGATGTAGTCTCCACCACTGATGCAAAGGTCTGTTGGGAAGCTGGGAAGTGAATTCAGAGCAGGTCTCTCTTCTGCAGGGTATCACACTAAACAATTTATCCTTTTATTAGATAGAACTTCAATTTCTATTTTCCAAAATATTGACAAAAGATTATTAGTAATGCCTTCCTCAGGTCTTCGCTTTGCAATTTCCTTCCGTTGCTGTTCACAAACCATCTGAAGAGTTTCCTGCACAATGAACTCCGTGGTGCTCGTTTTTGAATATTCCCTCAGAGGTTTTTGAGTCTTTCTCCATATAAATCTCAGTAATTTTTTTTTTTTATAAAATGATTTTCCTAGATACTTAGTTACCTTAGAATTTTTCAGCATTTCCTTTCAAGTTCCATGCAGTTCATAAGTGTTCCGTACTAGAAAGTGTTTCATCCTTCAATACCTGGTAACAAAACTGAACTACTAGAGAAACTTTCTATTTAGCTTTCGACTTTCTCTTCCTTCTCTTTAGTCACTACCTCTAAGGAACTCTTCCAGAAAATGTTTCTTACTGCAGTAATAAAGGAAGTAAAACACTGCTGCACCTTAATAGTGGCCAATAAGGAATGACCTGTTTCAATGTGTTGTTCACACTCTGGTATTTTTCTTAACCTTTAGAAAAATCAGTCTACCCGCAATTATGCAGAGCAGATCACGTAAGCCTGTAGGACTGGACTAATGACTTGCCTGCCAAGGATCCCCAGAGGGAACTGTATTCTTGCTCTCAGTCTCTGATGTGGTGCATTAAGAACTGAATTCCTTACAGCCATCACTCCATTGTTAGAGTTTCATTCATACTGGTAATCTCCTTGAAATAGAAAATGGGAAGGCTAAAAAAAGAGGGAGAAAGAAAGATTAATTCTTGTATGACATCATAAGTAAGCATGACTACTGCAGTTTTTACCAGTGCCTAACACATTGCAACGCATTGAAATGACCAATAAAAATAAGTTTGTCAGAAGACACTGCATAAAATTAATAAAGAAGAGACTCAAGAACTTGTGAAGATATTTTTTAAGAGGATGCTTGGGGAACTGAGTTTGAAATTTGTGGCTACATTTTGCATTTGCATTTATGATATAAATATATTGTCAACTTAGTGCTTCTGGATGGTTTTGTCCATCAAAATTAAATTTAAACACTAAATCTTCCATTCTGCTTGTTGGAATGACAGTAGCATCTTATATGCAGTGCATATAAGATGCTAGAACTGGAGACTGCACATGCTGAACCTCACTATGGCCTGTTCACGCCATTGCAGTTCTGCAATGCAGAGGCTAAACTCCTTTGCAAAAGGAATTATTTGTAGTTCTAATAAAAAACCCCAAATAGTTCTAATAAAAAACATGAGTATGACAAAGCTTTCTCCATTTCAGGTCTTCAAATTTTTTTTTTTTTAATGTTACATACAAAAGAATAGAAGGGAAAGAATTCATTATAAATAATATTTGAGATTGTCAGACTAAAACAAAAATATATAATACAGGATAAGTCTACATGTTATTTGTCAATTCTGTTGTGATTCTCTAAGCTGCAGCTAAAAGGGCTGGCTTGGAGGTTGTCTTGTTGATTTTGAAAGACAAAGTAGAGTATCAACTCAGCAGAGAAATCTTTTGCATGGGAGGAAAAACACTGTGTTGGTTTAGAGCTAAGCACAGCAGAAACATCCATCCTTACTTCTGAGATAGCTTAGATTTACTTGTGGAAGGCACATTTTGAGAAAAATAAGGACAAGCAGAATGTGAATAGACTAAATATTCAGGTATTTCTGATCAAGAGGAAAAGCTAGTTAACCTATGCCTTCATCTCACTTCCTATCTGCCCTCATAGGATCAGACTGCCATTGTCTTTGCAAGTTGCCATTCCTCAGGTTTTGATAAAATAAGAGAAGATTGAGATGAAGCTACTTGACATATAACAGGTGTCACCACCTTTCTTCTGAGTCACATTGGACATCTTCAGTTCTGCATAGGAAGACTGTGCAAGAAGAATATTCACACCTGAAAATATGAAACAATTATTTATTGGCTAACAAACACAGAAAATAGCTGGGATTCAAGGACCCTGGTGACAATCACCATTCCACAAGGCACCCCAGAGCCTTTGCTGGTGGGGCAGAAGGGGAAGGGCAGCTCCTGGGCTCGGCCCTCAATAGTGCTGCTTTGCCATCTCTCATTGACACAAAACCTCTCAACACCGATGACCAGGCATTTCAGTACAGTGATCCAGCTGGACGAGTCCCTTGGTGGAGGGATGTTGCAGAGGGATGTACAGAGGGAGGCATTACCCATGGAGTGTGGAATAGCAGTGAGATGGCTACAGAACCACTGTCCTCAGCCCCTTGCCCTGTCCTTTTCCCTAGGTAAATCCACATGTAGCATACCTTGCAGAGGCAACTCTGTGAATTTTACTATTAAATTATTAAAATTCATCTCTTCTGATTATGACATAACTTCAGTATTATAGCAAGAATTAAAATACGTATTTAAATGTAACCAACCTTGAAGTATCTGGTTTTCCAGACTATGAGACCAAGCATACTGAACCTGACAAAAAGAGCAGGAGAGGTGTTAGAGTTATATATAACCATATCAGTTCTGATAACAGGAGGCAAACCTCCTTCCCCTCACTGAATCTGTTGCACTTTCATACTCTTCAGACACTTCATGAAGAGGTGGAGCTCTCACTTGCCCTCACTTGGGACCCAACACTAAAAAACAGCCTCCTACAAAATGCTGCATTCCATTACCAAAGCTTTTCCCACTGTAGCTCCCTAAGACACCATATTGTGGTAGCTGGTACATCAAAAGAGGCTGCCAGAAATTAGTCTCAAAGAAAAAAAAAAAGAGACTTTTCTTGCAGGCAGTGTTGCAGTTGAGTGGCAGAACTCCTCACCACAAGTCATGGATGCTAAAATCTTACATGGCTTCAAGGAGAGCCTGGAGAATTTAACAGAAGAGAAATGCACCAGGAGTTGCTAATTTCAGAGAAACAACTCCCAGCTCAGGAGGTGCCTGAAGGGCAGATGATAATGGACTGGGAGAATCATCAGAAAAATACCGTATGTATTTGTTCTGATCCCATACAGTGCCCCAAGCTTTTTGACCACTACTGGAAAGCAAAAACATGTGTACATGTACATGTGATTAATGGCAAAGTGTGAATTGTATTGTTACATATGCTCTGCTTTTCTTTCACATGAACACCACTGAATGGTGGAATAAATTAGACTGAAAAGGAAACATTTACACAAAGCATAGAATAGGAGGTGTAGACCATTAGGATATTCAAGTGTTTGATCTGGCTGCCTATTGTCAAGATTTGAAATGGCTCTTTCTACACCTTTTTATGCCAGGCCAGCACTGCAGTCTCTATTTGTGCTCTTATTAAAGTCAGCTTCTTGTTTAACTGTAGATAAAGTTGATGCCCAAACTGATTCAGTTCAAACAGTACAGATAAAAGCTGTCAAGAGTCTCAGATCTGGGCCTGTCATTCAGAGGCAGCTCTGATGTGGTTTTTTATTGCCTGTACCCCCTGCAACCTTCAGAGGCATGGGAAAATAGCATGCTGCTGCTTGGCTCTGCCAGTCTGGCTCATAAAATCTGACCTTGACAGAGAGAGAAAAAGAAAACTAAAAATCATGCCAATCCCCAATACTGGGATAAATTGAATCAAAAGACAAAGATGTAAGAGAATACAATGCATATGAACTTGCCAGCAGAGCTCAAATCAAAAAAAAACCACAACAAAACTGGGGGCCAAAAGTTGACAAAACCCATTAAAACAGCAATTCTAAGATACCCTTTCTGTGTATGCAGCATGTGATGAGGAAGTATATGAAAATCCTGTGAACGGTCCTCAGATGTCTGTCAAAAAATGAATATTCACATGGTGAAAAAGAAATTGCTTAAAAATAGATTTAGGTAACGAAAATAATGAGATGTTTGGAAATTTATTTAATGAGACAGTTTCTGAAGTACAGAACAAAACAAAGATTATATAAAGGATGTCAAGATAATAAATTGTACTCAAATTCTTCTCACGCTTCTGAGTCATTTAGCCTGCTGTCCTTTTGAGCTGTCACTTGAACAAAAGCAATTGAAATGAACTAATTTGGTAACTTATCTCATTTGTCTTTCTTTGGGAAACATCCCTTTTCTCCATAAGTCTCTAACAGCAGGCTAAAAGGAGAGACAAATATAAGTGAAAATGCAGCAAGAAAGACAATTAGGTTTTTTCCATGAGCTGAAATTCTGAGAAATCTATTTCAGGCATAGTTGCTGTGTACACCCCATGCATCTGATATTAAGCTCATAATTTAAAGGAAAGTCAAGGAAGTTATTTCTCTTATTGGAAAATCCAGTTTGAGAATCCAACAGCACAACAAGAGTAGAGCACAACAATATTATGAAAAAATACCCATACTGGCCTGGCTACCAGAAGTCATCCAGCTACCTTAGAATGACTGCTCCCTATCATTGAAAAATTGCAAAGCTGGCTGGTTTATCTTTGGGTCCCTCCACCTCCCGTGCACAAATAATGCAATTATTTGCTGTCCTCTGACCAGTGAGTCTGGAAATGTGTTGAGGTTCTCTTACTGTGTGTTCATGTTTAGCACAATGACACTGAAATCTCAGCAGGAGGCTCCTAGTGCTATGTAGCACAAACAGATAATAATATTAATAGCAAACATGTCTAATGAGTGATTGCTTCAAAAGCATAGGGAGTCTGCCAGGCTCATCCATCCCTGCGTGCCTGTCTGAATAGATGTGTGCCTATAAACTCGCCTATCAGGTTATCTTTTTCTTACATTCTTGAAGAACCCATGATTGTATCTCATTTTTCAAATAATTATTTGCTGTTCTTTTCTTAGCAATCACCTGGATTAGGACAGACAGTTAAAAGGAATTCAGTAGGGCTTTCTTCATTACCCAGCCTGGGTACACTTATGCTTCCAGCATTCTGAAAAAGTTTAACAGATTGAGGCATGTATGAAAATTGCATGAAGACTTGGACTTCAATAGGATTTTCAGAGGAGGTGTCATTGTGTCAAACATTCCAACAGACAAGTAGACCTGGAGCTCAACACAATAAATTTACTTCAGAATAGAACTGAAAACAGGACTGTATGTGGGGAAATATCTAGCAACTGGACTAAGGTGCTCTGAAATGTAGTATACCCTAAACCAATCAAAATGAGATTAGTGGAGATTTTAAGAACTCACAGAGATATATATAGGATTATTTGAAAATGTTATCACCTAGAGAAAGGACTAGGGAAAATTAAATAATAATATTCTCAAATGGTGTTGCCATAACTCAGTGTTTTAACATGAAACAAGAAATGTAAAGCTTTAGCTTTGGTAATCAGAAAAGCATCTGCACTGCCTTTCTCTCTCTTTTCTTTTTAGCATTTCTAAAAGTTTCACATTTTCCATAAGGCTGTGAAGAAAAATCATTGATTATAATTCTCGAATTATTAATGTATTATTACTTATTAATCTATTCAGTTTAAATAGAAACTGGCTCATTTTCTGAGCCAGGATCATGTTTTTTGAATACCTACAATACTTTCCTGTGGATTTGACCTTTTTTTATAATTCTGACAGAAACCATAGAGCTCTGGAGTACAGGTGAAGTGTACTAAACCATTAAAGTCTATTTGCACACAATTAAAATTTGTTAAGAAAAAAAAAGAAAGTCAAAACAGAGAACAAGGGGAGAGTCAGTATGAACAGTAGTGCAAAATCAGACACCCAAAGGGGTTAAAAAAAAAAAAAGTTGATTTGCTGAAACATTAGGTAATACAAAAAATTATCTTTTAGGGTGGAATTAATCTTCCCTAATTTAAACCATTTAAAACTTTAACTGTTTAAATTTTAGGCATCTTGTTTCATTATAATTGCCTAGTTTCCTATTAGTCGGTGGAAAGAAATATGTTACGGCCAAATTTAATTCATCTGATATATCTTGAACAACGTTTTGGGATGACTACTTTGAGAAGCTCCAGTCTCTCTATTCTCTGTAAGGGAATTTGGAGAGTCTGCCTTATACTAGGCATACATACTATGGACAATTAAGATTAGTTGAGATGAATTTCACTCTCATATGGAGGGAAATTACAGAAAAAAAAATCCCCAATACAGTTTTAAGAGTAATGAAAATAAGAAAAACAAGTCAAAGATAGAAAATTAAGTAAAACCTTTTTTTTTTTTACAGTTTTTAAATGGTATTTGAAGACTTTTAGAAAGCCTATGTTTTAACACCTAGTGATGTAGACAGGTTTTTTCTCTGAAGAATTTCTAAAATGTCAGATTTTCTCTCTTGCATGTTGTGAATTTAGGCATTTTTAGGAGAACTGATTTGTTAAAATTTGGAAGTCCAAGTGAGGTGTTAAAGTTTGAAGGATGAATTAGATTGCACAGCTTTGAAACAAATTTTGAAGGAAAAAATGATGAAACACACAGTGATAAAAACCCTTAAATTATGTCAAGCAATTCTGAATTTTCTGTAAAAAATAAAATTATTTCTTAAATTAAATATAGAAGACATTTTACATTAAGAAAATCATAGTGTGACTGAAGAACAAGAGAGCTAATTGTAAAGTGGGTAATGTATTAGTGTAACTAACCGGAGGTAGGAGGAGAACTGATGAAAGATGAAATGAAAATGGTGTTCTCCAGAGGGTAAGTCACCAGAGAAAGGCAATAAGTGAGGATCCTCAAAAATTGCTCATAAGAGTAATTTATTAATATTTTAACTAATTTTCTTAGTGCAAAACCAAGTCTGTGATGATAAAACTTTCTTCTAGCACGGCTTTGTCAATAAATAGGCAGGCCAGGAAGAACAGCATGGTGTTTAGGACTGCAGTGATGGAAATGAGATTAAATTTAATGGTGTATAAAATGGAAGACTGTGTGCTTAAGGACTCATAAGAAGATTTCTGCAGTAACAAAGACTTCATCAGCTGAAGCTGAATGAGGCATAGAAATGGTGTTATGTGAGCACAGGTATCCTCTGAGATATCACAGAGAAGCAGGAAAAAAAAAGTAAAAGTGTTCCTAAGACATTTTGGGAGAGGTGCTTCCAGCAGATGCTACTAGCCTATTCTACCTGCATGGCAGACTGAAGTTCAGTGCAGGTAAAAAGACTATTAACAGCTTTTATGAGAAGTAATAATGCTTTTTGTGGTTTTTGTGAGACTTCTTCTGGTGTTCTGCAAATGCCTATGTTCACTTCATGGCAGAGCTGAAGGAAGATGTGGCATATGCTAGGGGATGAACACATATTTAAACTGCGGCACAGTATTACAGGGAGGGGAAAAAAAAGCCCAAAACCCTAACTCCCAATGAACCTCTGCATGGATAGATATTGAGTAGGAATGCATTTAGACTCAAAATAATAAAAATTTTTTTTAAAATCCTCATAATTATTACACACAATTAATGAGACTTTCAACAGAAGGCTTCTAACTAGTTTGAAGGTAAAGCTCAATTGTTTTCTGAGAAAGATGATGCAGTGATGATACAATCCGAGCAGGGGGGCTGAACTCACTGATTGAAGAGCTTCCTTCCAGTTGTCTGTCACAAACACATGCACTGCTTACAGAAAATAGTGCAGAATTACCAGTTTAGGAGTAACAGGCTGTTTTCTAGAACATTTTATTACAAGATTTTTAAAGATTCTGTAAGAAAAATAAGAGTGTCTTTATTTCCATTTGTGGAGGAATAAAATGAGGCATATACAGGTAAAAGGTCTTTCCTTAGTCACCCACCAGGTGTAGAAGATAGAATAAGTTTCTTTAATTTCTGTGTAGATGCAGTACAGTAACTTTCTACAGCTGAAAATTAGTGTGAAAGGAGATCTGTTTCCCCCCCCCCCATTAAAAATACCTATTTGTAAGAAACAAACTTATAATTAGAAACAGATACATACCATGTCTGCAGGTCTCAGCCTTAGATAAGTGAGACCAACGCAGGGACCCACTGTTCCCAAACCTCGCCCGAAGAGAAGAGAGCGAGGTCTCTAATTTCCGACTTATTTATACTCTGGTTTACGTAAAAATTGTATGGAATACTGGGTATTTGGCTACTTCCTTGGCTATAAACTGGTCACTAGGAAGGCCTAGACTAAAACCATCACACCATGGCAATTTTCCTCTTGGAGATTAATATAAAAGAGTAGGGCTGTTTCCTAGGAAATTGTGCATTTTTGCATTTGGGTATGCCTCCAGGTGTGAAACAGTGTTATTTGGAGAACAATAAATTAGCAGAGCTCTATGTTCCTCTCTTCATACGGGGAAGTGCAATCTTGCAGCTAACTTGCTTTCAAACTTGAGTAAATGCTTGGGGTGGTCCTACCCATGGGCAAATCAAGTAACTCTGTGTCTTGCTCTGAGCTGACCTCCATCTGATACCTGGGTATCTGCCCTGGATACCCCCAAATGTGTAGGTCTAGAGACAGTATGAATGGTGACTCTTCTTTTGTTCTCCTGACTTTGGCTTTTTTTGTGGGATAAATTCAAGTTATTCAAACAATCTATTCCAATACTAATTTTTCAAAAGTTTACTTTAGCATGCTAGATTGACAGTGAAAAAAGGAAACACTAGTCACAAGATGAACAGACATGATTTACTCTGAATTTGTTGTGTAGACGTGCTGTCTATTCAGATTAGCTGGATTGTAATTGCCTCTAATTCAGTTTCATCTATATTTTCAAAATTGTGTTCATTCCAATAGACTATTTCACCATTTTCAGTGACTGACTTATATAAAAGGATTTCTCTTCAACCAAATAAATTGAACTTTGTGATAAATTAGGTTATTACTTTTTTAACAAGAAGATGTCAAGTATAAAGGAGATTATCCAGTAGGGTATATATGTATTAGATACTGCTCAGTGGCTCTCACTGAGATTTAGAAAATAATACACTTTACTGAATATAAGCAAAATGTTTCCAAATATAACAAAGCATTGGTCTGCAGCCTGAAGTGTTTAAATTATCTTTACATTTCTGAGACATAAAATATACAGTATGTATATAATTGACACAGGAAGATTGAATTAGGTCATAAAAAATTCTGTCATTTTAACTACAATAATTCTTTGATATGAATAAACCAAGTGAATTAATAATAAAGTAATTTCAATAATGTTTTTTTTTATCCTCCAACAGTTTTATTTGGACAATTGCTGGATTTTCAGTTAGATTAATTTGAATTTAAACCCTTCTCAGTCTCAGAGGATCTGGCAAAAGAATAAGAAAAAAAATTCAAAAATAATGTCTAACATATCAAATATCCCAGAATTCGGTAGGCACCTGGATTGTTAACCTTAACCTCAGCCTATATTAAATTTCCAGAGTAAAGTGAATGTAGCCATGGCATACAAGGCCCTGGAAACCTAGCAAAGAAATAAATTCAGTTTCCTGTCCTATCTACAGGAGAAATTTACTGTCCTGGTTGCAAGTTTTGCATGACGTGAGGATTAGAAATGAAGAATGTAGCAGTCTTGACAGGTAGTAGCTTACTGGGTATTAATTGGGCCCTGTGGATAGGAAGAGGGATTTTATTTTGCATTATATTGTCTTCTACAGCGGAGAATGATTCCCTGTGCTTCTGGACATACTGTGTTACGATGAGCACTGTGGTTGTCTCTGAGCAGTTTCATGCTACAGGAAGCTAGAGGACTAAGGATGTTGAATGACTTTTAGAGACAAGAAAGTACAGGTGACACCATTTACGTGGCACTCCACGATCTTTTATGGTGCTGCAGTAGTGATATAGGGAACTTAATCATTCTGGGTTAGGGCTAAGGAAGGTCCAGGCAAGTAGACAACTGGGGCACTCAAACTGATTTGCTGACAGGAAAAGGCTTGCGTCATTCTTTCTCTTTCAATGTTATATGACCTCTTCCAATGCCCGTGGCACACTGGCTTCAGAGCATATAGGAGTAGTGTCAGGCAGTTGTCATTGAGAAGTCTCATCTAGGGAGCTAACACATTGCCTGTCCCATCGCTGATTGACTGGAAAAAAAGAACCAAGGCTGTTGTAAGAGACCATGGAATACCAGCTAAAAAATCCCAGTTCCTTACCTGAAAAGCTGAATAATATTTTTAAGCCACTGATCTCTTATCCCTTTGCTCTCCCCATGGTCTTAAATGTATTGCGCTTTGGTGACATACTATCCAAATTTTGTGTTAGTTTTTTGCTTGTTTTTCCTTTAACATTAGCTTAAATGTTTGATTGCATCTAAACTGCATGTATGTATTATTAATACAAGCACAAAGGCAGTGATTTCGTTTTAGAAATTTGATCAGAAATAGTAAATTTCATAGGGAATTTTCAACCAAGATTAAAACATATTTGAATGCAAAATAAAGACACTCAATCAATTACGTACTTAAAGAATATGCAGGTATCTTGGATTTTTATATGCAAATGCTGTCACAACACTGAGCCCTTCTTATAAATATACAATGGCAATTGTGACTGTGAACATCTTGCATTTCACTCATATTCCCAAATGGAAAATGTCAGCACTCAGAAAAACTATTATGAATTTATAACTCTGCCTGTAAAACTTTAGGTCTGTGAACAAATAAATGGAGCTTGTATTAAGAATCCATAATTTTGTCTTGGAAAGCAAATTTTTACACATTTTCAGCAGGTACCTTCAAGCAGAGAATGAGTCTTCTTATTTCTTTGGCACTAAAAAATTGTAGTTTTCCACTTGGCTTCACAACCCCATCAAAATTCACAAATAATCTTTATGTAGCTACTTATTCTTGAATGATTTACCTGGTAGTGATTTACACTCCATCCCACAGTCAGTAGGCAGCAGTCCCTGGCCAGCGGTATTCCTGTATTTGTCCAAGAACATAGGAGGACCCTAATACCAAGGAGCATCCTAAAATTAACCATTAGAGTTTATATTATTATCTAGATAATTATTTCATATTTCTATAAATACCTATTAGTCCAAAGCCAAACCTACATAAACCCAATAAGAAGACTATTTCTGGAGGCCTGAAGGAAGACCCTTTAGAAACTTTGCATGTTTTGGTGCATATTCTTTGGTATGTGAACTCAAAAAAACTTGGTGTGACAGCTGCCAACCTGGGAACGAGGGACAAAGCTGTGTCTCTAATAAAGAGTGTGACTTAATGCACTAATAAACAATCTTGAGAGAGTTAAAAATTAAAAATCCAAAGCAACAGAAGAGGAAACAGGTGATATAACAATCAAAACCACAGGAGGTGAGAAGAAAGAGTTGATGTGGCAAACTCTTCACTGGACTAAGGGATTATTTCTGCCCTTACCCACTTTCTTTCCCTCAGTGGCTTGTGATGAGACTTAAGTGTCCCCTCCAATGAGCTCTCTGTGTGTCACATCGAGATTAGATTACCCCCTCACTCAGGAACCTCCTTTAGGCAGCTGCCGTGATTGTCATGATGCACTACCCATAAAAAAACCCCTATTTTCACTCTTGCTAGAGATGTTTCCCATGCTGGAGGGTAGCAGAGAAAGTGAGCAGTAGGAATCTACTTGGAGTTTCTCTTTGGAGACAGTGGGCTGTGTTCAATGGTATATGGGCAAGAGAGACTCCCCTGTTACCTTCCTGGGCTCAGGAAAGCTGAAAGATGTGCGGGAGAGCAATTCAGGAATATCCTCACCTTCAGCAATCGAGGATCCTACTCCCACAGCCACAGAGGAAACTCTGCAGGGAGTTGCTGTACTTGCCGTCTGCATGCTCCACACAAAGCTTTCAAACCTCTGCTGCCTCCTCCTCAAGTCCACAGTAGGTTTGCTAGACTTAACTCTGTGTACAAAGTGTACTTCTTTTTCTGGTTCCTTTTCCAAATGTCTTCATTAGTGGGATAAAAATCATCTTATTCTAACTTGCCCTTTGCAAAATTGTAATGCTACTTTAGCTGTATTTTATTCATACTGGAATCAAGTTTATGTTTTTTCAACAGGAGAAATCCATCAGTTCTAGCCACCTACTGAGCTGCCATATTTCATGCTTAGAGGATTCATCAAGCACCTCATGATTTTTCAGAAAGACAAGGAAACCTTCTTGTGTTTGCATCAATTTGGAGTGAAAAAAATCCCAACCCTAAACAGTTGAAAATCTGAGTCCCAAGAAACAAAAAAACCTCAAACCTTGAGAGAATTTTAAAAATCCATGTTTCTTTAAGATACTGGTTTTGTACTCCTAGAGAAATTTTTAAGACAAATTCCAAACATTTCTCCTCACTCTAAAGGCAAGACATTGTAACCTATTATATCGCGTTAGTAAATTCACAGCTGCTTTTGTTTGTGTTGTTAATGTTACTTCTTAACAGGATTCATGTGAACTTCCAGGAAGCGGGCTTTACACCTACTTCACTTAGCAAGTGGAAAGAACCTGAATAAAAGCCATCTTGCTCTACCTCATTCCTTCAGGTTTACAGCCAGGATATTATGCAGCTTTGTGGTCTCCAAGCTGTAGTGAAATTCAGAGCTAAACCCCACCAGCTATATCCAAGGAGACTTTGGGGAGCATTTTCAGCCCCTGTGGGAGCTGTTCTGTCCCGTTAAGCAGGATACTTCATTAGAGCTTCCCTTCTCACCTAGAAGCTGTCCAAGCCTTCATACTTCAGTACCTGTTACAAGGGAGTTTTGTGCATGTAAAGAGGTGTAATATCTGCAAGCATATTATTAGTTCATTTTTACTTCAGCATTTCCCACAACTTATGCTTCATATTATTACTCGCTAACTCATCAGTAGACTGATGCCTGATCAATTTACTGCTGGTGGCCAGGGTTTATCAGTCCTCTTTTCCCCTGAGTTACAGTTTTGAAGGTCAGAAAGGAGCAGTTTGCCTTTCTATAAAGACACTCCAGACATTTTACCTAATAATTACCTAATTAATCACTCCTTTTTTAAATTACTTCAAGTAATTAATGCCCACTGGAGTATCCACTGCATCTCTAGGTAGTGGTTCCAGTGGTTAGTAATCCTCCTTGTTAAAGATGTATATCTCATTTCCCCTCTAAATGCATTAGCTACAGCACTTAGCTATTTGAATGTATTTTGTTCCATTTTGCCCAGTAAGGAATTAGGAGATAGGGCTTAGTCATTGTTTCTTTTCCCTGCTTGATAACTAATACTCTTCCGTTGCTCTCTAATGCAGCTCAATGTCAAAAAGTCAAGGCAGCAGAAATGGCTCTGAGTTGCCAGGAGTCATCTTCCCTCCAGGCCAAGGAAGGGAACAGGTCCATCACATGTTGGCTAATGGCTGTGCAGGTCTGTTCATCACACCAGGAAGAACAGTACTGCAGTGCTGCCCTTGGTTCTGGAGTCCCCTGTCTGGAAAAGATGGGATGGATCACAGAGTGAGTAAGTACTTGGAATTCTAAAGATATACCTGCAGTATTATGTTTTCACATATTATGATTATAAATTATAAGAAGAGTATGAAATTATTTTATTGTGGTATAGTAGTAAAAGAATTAAGGAAAAAGTTAATTAACAGTGGTGTTAACTTTTTTCCTTTTCTCTGATGTGATAAGAAATAAAAAGAACCAGAATCTTAAAGCTGAAGTCATACACATTCAACCTTGAAATCGGATGTAATTTCCTAGCAATGAAGTTGATTTCCAATTTGAGAGATTACATAGAGAAGAGATACTTTTTCCTTTGCATTGGAGTCTTTTAAATGAGATTAGGTGTCTTGAAAAGAACACAAAATTCTTTCATTTGGCTTCTGGGAAAAATATACATACATAGATTACATATAAAGGAAACTAGATAAGGTATTTAGAACAACAGCGTCTGGTCTCAGAGTTGATAAGTACAAATAAATCATTCCATTCCACTAACAATTTTTTTAAGAGGATGGTAGGAACACAGCAAAGGCTGTGACACCAGAAGCAACATCCAAAAGACTGCCAAGCAGTGTGGAGGAAGCAGTGCTTCCACTGATTAAGCTTTCTTTAATTTATCTTTCATTCAGATTTCAGTGATGTTGGAAATAGCTGTATAACAAAAATTGTTTTCGACTTCAGTGCCTGTGATACCATATTAGACTGAACTACTTTTTAAAGACAAATACTGTAATCCTTTACAATTTGTTTTCCTTGCTATAACTTCAGATGATACACTTAAGCTACTTTAATTGCTCAGTTGTGAATTCACACACTTTATTATGTTGAACTTTTCATTTAAAAATTATGACTGTTTTAGAAAAATTACTGCATTCTTGATGCCTCTCTTATACCTGACATTACTGGTACATATTCTCAATTTTGTAAGGCTTTTTTGTCTGGATTGGTTTATTTTTCTAAATTACATCTTATTATGGACGTTCAGTAAGAGTAGGCTGTGAAAATTTTTGTAGCAGATCTGATAGTTTTACTTTCAAAGAAATTATATCTAGAATGAACTGTGCAGTAGCGCAGTGCTTTGTACTTAGAACTGATCCATGAAAGCAGTGAAGTCAAATTTTAATTGCTATTTATGAAGAAAACTAATCTGTTTCACTGTTTCAGGAATCTGAATTCCAAGGCCTTATTAGTAATCAGTTTGTTTGCCCATGTGCCACTGAAGTGTAATATCTCTTTTACAACTCCATTTTCCTCCTCAGCTCGTGTCAGAGACATGCAAATGTCCAGTCCTTCTTGCTTCCCAGTGACTCCTAAATAGCAATGCACTGTGTAAGAAAAAACAATTCTGTGTCTCAGTTACCTACATTTCATTGCAAGCTATCTGAAAGGTTTTTAATTTCCTCCCTTTCTACTCCTTGCTGAAAAGCATACTGTGGTATTATGCTGTGTACTTTCTACAAGTTAAAGTTTCCTGCCACTCAGTTTCTTTTGCCCCTTGAAAACCAGACATACTGTCTTTGGCAGAATCATCTGTCTGCAAAGTAAAACATTTACAGTAAGCCCTCAATTTTCAGAATACTGTGCAGTATTTTATCCACATCATATACATTAAGTTAAATTCCTGAATCAAAAAAACATGCTCTTATTGTTAGGAAACCTTTCTCATTGAATGAATGTTCTGGATACACCAACTTACTATGCTGACTCTGCTATTTTATGTACCAAAATCACCTGTAAATGATAATGCACTCACTGAATATGTTATTTTCCTTTCTACTTTCTGTCAACGCAAAGTGTTTCTTATTTAGCTTCCTCTATACCTTTTAAGAATGCTTCTAGAATGATATTATTTCTTATGCATTATAAATACATACATCATATAATATATATAATATTCTACATATTTATTAAAATACAAAAAAATAAACTATGGTAGGAATCATATACATGCACTTATATATATATATGTGTGTGTGTGTGTATGTATATATGTATAAAATGTGACCTGACTTAAAAAAGCAAAAGGCTAACTCTACTTTCCTGTGACTGCTTAAGGGCTGTGAGTGCTCAGTGCAGCAGGAGATGCTTGGAGAAACCTTGGTGTTTAGCACCTCCTGCGTCACCACTGAAATTTAACCATCTAAATGCCAGATCCTGCGCCTATGACAGAGTAATGGCCAGTCTCTTCGCGAACGAAGAACCGGGGAAGGTCTTTCCACCTTCCAGCCTGCGCATTGGATTTTTTAGGTGAGACACAGTGTGCGCGGAACTGAGCCCACCCTTTAATCCTGAGGTTCATCTGCTGGGGCCAAGCGAGCTTGGACGGTGGCAGCGAGGTCCTCAGGACGTAGATGGATTGCCTTACAGGGCTAACGAGCTCCATCTGCCCGGGGAGGGGCCCCGACCGGGAATCGACAGAGTAACACCTGGTACAAGTACATACTGGAAGAGGAGTGGCTGGAGTGCAGTCCTACAGAGAGAGATTTGGGGGTGCTGGTTGGCAGCAGCTCAGTGTGAGACACCAGTGAGCCCTGGCAGCCAGGAGGGCAAACCCATTCCCAGGGTGCATCAAACATAGTATCACCAGCCAGGCAAAGGAGGGGATTGTCCCACTGTAGTCAGCATTGGTGCAGCCTCACGTCAATTACCATGTGCAGTGTAAGCAAATTAAAGGTTATAATGAAGGTCAAGAGCATTGAGTCTTATTTTATTACATAGCATAACCTATGACAGAAAACTACCATTTAGATAGCATACCTATACTAAAAACTGACATTCTGAATGCAGTTATAATATTTAAAAGAAATTCACACTTATTACTAGATGTATCTGCAAGCAAGATATACAAATACCTTTTTATTGACTAAAGCAGAAAAAGAAATATAAGTAATTTTTCCAAAAAGAAGTAGTTGAAATTAAAGACAAAGAACTATTTCTTAGCTTTAGTAAAGTTATCAAATGGTAGGCTTTTTCCAGGAGGAAAAATGTCCTTTATAAAAGTATTGAGGTACATTGAAGACTGACAGCAGAAGAACTGCTGATTTTCAGACAGACATCTCAGCAGAAATAGTTGCAAGAGACTTACCTACTGTAACAAGAAAGACAGCCTTCTATCTTGAAGCTGTATTATCAAGATCAGCCTTTTATTAATGCTCGAAAATTCAAGTACCTTGTTGAAGTCCTCCCTGCCTTCCAAATCATGACAGTATTTAAAAGGTATTCTATGACATGAGTCCTACTGCCTTAGGGCATATTAGCTATATGTCCTTCTCCTCTGCCCCGTGATGTTCTGTGCATGGTTTGCCACAATTTCTCTCCATCCCTTCATCTGTGTTTCTCCTTGTTCTTTCAAAGGCAGCATGGAGGAGACTGTAAATGATTTAATCTTCATCCCTCTTCTCCTTCTCCTCCCCACACATTTTCCTTTATATACACTGGTGTGTAGATGAAGGTTACAGCCATTGTTTGCAAGACAGGAACTTACAGACTGCCTATAGGAAAGCCCCCCCTTCACCTACATCCACACCGATTCTCAATGGCCACAGCCTGAAACTAAGAAAACATTCAGAAGTGCAAATACTGAAAGGAATAAGTCTGCTTTTTGTGTTTTGCCAGGCATAGGTTCAAAGTAAAATGAATGTACATTTCTGAAAGAACAATCGCTAAAATCAAGAGTGAGAATTGAGAATCTGATTGACTTCAGTGAGCCCTTTCTTCTTAAAGATTTGCTATAAAAATAAGATCTCCTCAGATGCATAAAAATAAGGTACTTGCATTGTATTGACTTAAAGTTGTCTCAGAAATATTTCCATTTGAATCTCAGTTCTGATTATAATTACACTATACTTTCACACTGCATTTATTTCTGGTATAGCAGCATTGCCATGACAACCCCAAATTATGTCAATATATATGCATGTTTGAGCTAATTCTTTACGAAAGAATAAAAAAGAGAAAAACGGAGTCAAGAGCAGGGCTAGAGAGCACTGCCTGTGTCACACACACTATAGGAAATTTGTACAAATCTTAGAGCATTTTTCACTAGAGTTGCAATAAAAGACACAAAATTTTATTTCTTTTTTTTTTTTTTATTCCATCTGTTCTGTTTCATTTAGCTACAGTCCTAGAAGAGAGCTTGGCTGAAGTCAGCTGTATTACAGCAGGTCTGGATTTCACTCACGGGGAACATAGTTTTTCCTTTTCACTGAACAGTCAAATTTGCCAAGTTTGTCTCTGGCAGCCAGACTTGACCAAGTGCAGTTGCTGCAGTGCCCTTGGTCAGGAGGAGGTACGGAAAGAAAAGGTCTGAACTCAGCATTTATGGCTGTGCAGAGATACAGAGACTGTCGCAAGGAGATGAGGAGGAGCCTTCTTTCACCATTCATGTCTCCCTTCCCCCCACTACCAAGTAGCTGCTTCTGGCCCCAGAGTTGTCCACAATTCTCCACTGTAAACATCAAGACTGATAGACCTTCCCTATCTCTTTGTGCTACCTGTATGAAATTTTATGGACCATCAGTGCTCTTAAGAGCACTCTGGAAATGGAATTGTATCACCATTCAACTCCTTGAAGGACCAGTTGTGAGAACAGCTTTTGAGCAAAACTGGATGAAGCAGTAGTTTTAGTCTTGGTTTAGGTTTCTGGGGGCTACGCAGCAGTCTTGCAGACATTCATGACTCTTTGCAGCATAGAGGAAAAAATATAGATGATAAAGATGATGATTATTATAATAATAATAGTAAATTAATAATAACTTGTGGTAGTTTTAATCTAGGCCTTCCCTGGTTACCAGTTTGTAACCAAGGAAGGGGCAGTGTTCCCAGTATTCCATACGATTTTTACGTAAATCGTGGTATAAATAAGAAGGGAGGAGCGGCCTTCCTTCTTTCTTCTCTTCCGCCAGAGTTCGGGAACAGTGGGTCCCTGCGTTGGTCTCGCTTATCTAAGGCTGAGGCCTGCAGCATCCACTGACCTGCCTCGTGGAGGCTTGGGGAGTGCTGGCCGTGTGTGTGTCAATCCTGTTTCTTTCTAAGGGATGTGGTGAGATTTGTTTTACTAGTTACTTTACTAGTTCTCGGGTTTGATTGTGCATATCTATTCCGTGTCCCTTTTTGTTTCCTTTTGTCCCTTTTTCCCCTTTCCCTATCCCTTCAGGGGGGTGTTTGCATTCCCATTTGCTGTGTACATAGCATCTTAACTGTAATACACATAAAATATATTTTTTATATAACTAGCTTGATTTTCGGGTCCTTCAATTTGCATAGTTTTTTTCCTTTGCCCTGGGGGAAGTAGAAAGGGGGAAAGAGAGGGGTTGCTACTGGGGGGGTTGGGCATTTGGCAGGGAGCCAAGTCTGAACCATCACATAACTGTATAGTCAAAATATTAAAAACATTGCTTTTATTTCTCTGTGAATATTAAAATGTTGACCTTTCCTTCAATTTGATTTGGTAAAAGCCAGCTTTATTTGACTTAATAAAGTGACTAAACAGTAAGTAGGGGATGGTTACTGCACACTAAAGTGGGAGGAAAAATTAAATGTCAGATAAGAATTGCCTGAGCAAAAGAATGTAAGACCATCTTTTAAGTCATGGAAGAGTCAAAGCAAGGTTTCCAAGGAAACATTAACTTTGCTTTTCCTATTTTTTTTTCTTTAATTATGAACTTAGCCTCCTCATTGTGTCAAAATTAATGGGAATTTTGAGTCCTATCAATTAGTCTGTGGGTTTTGTCTTTCTTCGTCTCTGTTCATTTGTCATATGATATATTAGAATCTGAACATACGTTTCTGAACATCATTTATGCCATGCACAGGGAAAATGATAAAGTAAAAAGACCTCTCAACAGTCATTTAAGGAAAGAGAGGCTCATAAAAAATGGAAGCATGGTGGCCTTTGTATGGCTTTGAATAACGCCCTTCCCAAGATAAAACCATATTGATTGGACTGACTCTAGATAGCTGGCTTTGCAGCACCATCTGCATGCTGTGGCAGTCTATGATTCTAATTATTTGGAATTGTTATTCAGGCTGATAAATTGTATGAAGGATTTTGTTTTCCATCAAGTCATTCTTCGTTCAGCATCATAATTAAGTAGCAGTTGCTGGCTTTGAATGTGGATAATTCATAGGAATTATTTCTAATAAACAGACAACATAGAATGTACCAAAAACCATCCTTAAAACATAATCTCTTGCTCTGTGTGCTGGATCTATTCCCTCTGATACACCCTAATCAGACAAAAAGTAGAGGAGGTATTTGCACGTTTCAGCTTTCCTGTTCTGTGAGCTTTTTTAGGAAGTGTTAAACATATTGAGCTGAGACATCTACTCTTTCTTAACAATGAAATTACATGCTGTAGGAACACATGGAATGAAGATAACCAGGACAGTGGGAAACACAAATGTGTCAGGGTCATACACTAGCAGTACTTATTAAGTAATCCATTTATCGTGAACTGTGTTGTATACTGGAAGTCAGTGTTCACTTTGTGATTAAAGAATTTATTACAAAAGGTAATCAGATTTTTCAGTGCCAGATACACAGGGGACCATTAGTTCCATTCAATTTCAAAGGGCACAACACTCTAAATAACTTTGAAGTCCAGAACTGGCCAGTTGCCATAATTAAGATTGTATGCAAAAGGAGTTTAAAAGTATAAAATACCTTCCAGATGCATTGTATCATGATAATTTCACACTGTTTTCAAGGGCCATTTAATGATCCTTCATTATGAGGTAAATATTAGTATTTTGTATGAACCTCAACAAATAGGCATTATGAGATAAATATTGGTGTTTTGTATGAACCTCAACAAATAGGCACTATGAGAAGATGGAAAAGAGTCCTTTTTCTATAACATCTGTGAACTGTAGAATTGCATGGTAAATTTTTTCTGGAAGTGGTTTGTTTAAATAAAAGTGCAATTTAAGAGCAATATGTGCAAAAATTGTCTTTTATGAACTTTATAGAGATAGTGGATTTAGTGAATTTTTCCATCTGAATACTTCCTGGCTTCAAAATTCTATCACTCACTAAGGAAAAGACAAATGTGCCTGTGAAGCTTGTATAGTCTAGACTCCTGTAGCCTTTTAACCTGTGTAATGCTTCTAAATTTTGCTCTTCAAGTCAGTAGCATAGGCTGTTTCTGTCCCTGATTCAATCTACAAGGCAGTTCAGGCCAGTGAGTTGTATCCATATTTGTCATATTTACATTTATTCTGTTAATTCCACTGGAGAAAATGTTGACTGTATTTAGCCCTTCCATTTAAATTCAATCAAACTGAATAATACTAAATATTATGTGGCTATATTGGTTCATACTATCAGGCTATTAGATATAATGCCTTGGATTATTAAACAACTACAGCAAACTGATTTGTAGCTTACCGTTGCAAATTGTGTACAATTTTTTTCCTACAGTGTATTAAATTTCTCTATGTATGTGTGTATGTTATTTTTCTGCTATTTTTGAACCTGGTGCTTATCTTCTCCCCTCTGTTCTTAAAAAGATAAAAAAGGTGGTGGGGGAGGAGGGGCTAGAGAAAAGAAGAGAAAATGTGTAACTTCTTTCTTCTTTGTATCTTTTCCTCCATGCAGGTAGTTTGGGACTTTAAACCACAAACTGTCATCGACTAACCTTCATCTCATTAAGCAGATTCTCAAAGGATTGCTTTGTTTTGCAGAACACATTCCATTTTCCACCTTCATTAGTAAACTGCTAAATATTTTACTTTGTCACAAGACTAGAATGTATAAACAGATGCATCTTCCTTTCTCCCTGACTCTCTCTCTTGAAAACATATTCTGATAATCCTCAAAGAAAACCTAGATGGATTTCATCAATTTATTACTGTCAGTTGGCAGACATATGAGATACAGAGTAAGAAAAAAAGGAATTTTTTTAAAGGAAGAGGTTGTATGGGTATAAATGTTGCACTTAGGGGAAAAAAAGCAAACCACAGTGACAGTTCACCATGGATATAGCTGGTGAAGGTTGGAGTGCTGGAGGTCTGCAAGTTTTTCTCTGAAGCATCATGCAGAAGGTTCCCTTTCCCACCCCATGGGCTGTGGAACATATTGTCTTGCACTGTGCCACCTTTCCTTGCAACACATAACATGTCCTGACAACTTTCAGTACTGCAGGTAAATAGAAGATTTACTAGACTTACTTTACATATGAAATCAGATAATGAATTAAAATCCCAATCCATTTTCCTTTTTAAAGTTAAGGGGAACATTTTCATTTATTTTAATGGAATATAGATCAGGCTTTCTCTTTCAAACTAGAAAAGCTCTCTCATCACTGAAAGGCTAAATTTACCCTATATAATGTGATTAATACTAAAGTTTGTGTCTGCTGGAAGAGTTTCGATGTCTGACAAAGCACAGTATTTGATTGAAGGCTAGACCTTCCCTAGTGGGCCTGGGTTGATGGTCTATTCCACCTCCCATTTACAGGCAGGACCCACTACCCACTCCTAGTCAGGTGGCACAGGGAAAAGTGCAGCATGTAAACATGGAATGGTTGAGTAAAATAAAATAACAAGAAAAATATCGTTTGCATTGTGCAATAGCCTTTCAAATTTTGAGACTTGAGAGACAGCTAAAGGAATGTGGAAAATAGACAGTGCTTATGAGTTTTTAATACTTTTTTAATGCCCTGGGTTTCTTGTAGCCATATGTCCTTCCAATGCACATCCACTCACATTGTATGTCCAACTGCACATTGCCCTGCATTTTCAATTATTGTCCATCACCATCCATAGGTGACATTTCTGACACTTAGAACTGAGAGAAACAAGGTTTACTCCTTATTCCTCTCTTCATGCTTAACTAGAAGGTTTCTTAATGTTCTTCCGGACATCTCAGAAACAGAGGTGGTTTCTGCACTTGCAACCTGAGCAGCCTGCCCTGACAAAGGGGCATAGGATATTATTACTCTGTAAGGACTGGAAGGCATCACTATGGGTCCCAAGCTCAAACAAAGAAGATGAGAAGAATGAGCCATGTGAAGTAAATGTTTCCTTTTGTTCCTTTATTAAGCAAGCTCTTGGGAAATTTTTTTTGTTTGCTTGAGGCTGCCACTTGATTCAAGAAAGCCCACTGAGCCTTTTATTATCAGCATTTTGCTTCAATGGTACTCCAAATGCTTTATTATCTATTTTTATTAACCATTACAATGAGAAGGTAAAACTGATTATACCTCTCCCGTGCACTGCAGATTGGCTTGGGCTCATGCATTGTAATGAGCTCATTCTGCCGGCCTCCCACAGCGGTCATGGCTTTGCCAGCGAGGTAGAGCAGAGGTTAGTAACTTTGTTTTTTTATTTGCAGGTTGATCTGCATCGTTACTGAAAGCTGGAGTAACGATTGCTATAAAAAGGAGACAGGCATTCAGGAGATTGATATGTAAGTAGAAGTAAAGTTTAGTAAGCCTTAGATTACCATCCTAACAACATTCTCAGCAGGAGATTGGAAACATGACTGCTTGGGAATTAAAAAACGGTGGGGTAGACTCTTCACTGATTGTGATAGCACCTGTGGCCTCCAGGATAAAACATGCTCTTACTTCAGGGAGAACCTGCTCCACAGTCACATCACATATCCCCTTATTCTACCATTTTCAAAGCAGTGAAAAAAAAACACCAAACAAAAAGCTTTTGATGAATGTGTTCAATAGTTGGAATAGTTTTCTGAAGAGTTTTGACAAGTTTTATTTTCAAATTGTGTATATTTTTTGCTCTTCGTTGTTGATCTGCAAATCTTCAAACTAAGATTTAGGGATTTCCTAGCTGTAGCCCAGTCATATTCAGCAGGGAGCTGGCCTTCTGAGGCTGCAGAAAAAGGGATCACAGGTCTGTCTGCAAAGGCCTTACTCATGTGTCCATGCACTACAACCTGTAATCCAGTTCGGAGGAGGGGGAATTTGTTAAAATCTTTGTGAACAGGAAAATATCTTCTGTGAATGCAGAAAGAATGAACAAAAATATGACACTGACTGCACTGTTTGTCATACTAGCAGTAGATGTCAAACATTCTTCATTCCTTTTTTTTGTAGAAATAAAAATGCTGTTTTCATGACTACAAGATAGTGATTTTTCAAAGCAGTCACTGGATGGTTTTTGCTTTGGCTTCTGCATTTTCTTTAGCTGATAATACAGTTCATTTTTTCAGCTGAACTCTCATATATTCTTTGTAATGTTAGAAAAACATCTTTACAAAAGCCTTTTGATCAGAATAGAGTTAATGAAGTAATATCTTGCCACCATATCGCTCATCATTCTTCAGAGCATTACGGCTGGATCAGATTTTTGTAATAAATCATAGTATCAGTTTACCAGGTTCAGGCTTCGTTTACATGCATTCTTTGAAACTTTGCCTCTTAAAAGATATAAGGGCAAAACTGTTTTGGAAGTCTGAGGCAGATATATAGGATTTAGATCACACTTCTTTTTCATCAGTATCTTAATAGAGATGGCATGCCTGATAGGCCTTCATGTTAAACTTGAGCCTTTGTATCAATCAGAGTCTATTTGCTTCTCTTCTGTCCTTTGCTTTAGCTCATACCATTATTTTCATCTGCTGAGTGAGGTCAGTGTCTCAGTGCTGTATACTCAGATCAGTATTTGTCATTTCCAGTTGGGTATATCTTCTTTCCATACAATACAATTGCTCCCATTTAATCATGGCATCTTATTTAGTTTTGTATATTCAATTTATCACATGCCATTTGCTTTTAATCACATGTTGTGCTCCAGTCTAATACATTCTGAGTTAGTTTGTCTGTTCTTTAAGAGCTAATTTTGAATGTATTTTGTTTCAAAACATTTCACGCTACACAATATCTTTAATATCTTTCAAAATTCAGTATAAAAAAATGTATTTCAAACGCCAGGCTCTTAACTTCCCTTCAGTTGCGCCTCTTCCAACCTGGTCACAGTGAATATACCTACTAAGACTGAATATGCGATATGAGGTAAAAGGCTAGACAAATGTCTCATTTTCTGATACCAGGTATTTTCCTATTGTATTTTAGTAAGGAACAGTAGGAGCCTGTGTGTCTGACTGAATAGCTCTCATTCATTTTGGGGAGGGGTAATGCTACTATGGGAACATAATGAGACCTAATCAATAGTATGGGAACAGAAAATAAAAACAAAGTTTCTGAGTGCAATGCATAGATTGTTGCCGGCACATTAACACATAAGCTAACCTATTCTTCTCATTGTTTGTTCTGTAATGAGGGTCGGGATTCAACTGCCCACAGGAGTCCTTTGGTTAATCTGAAGTCATTTTGGTCTTTCCCATCATAGAAATTAGTGGTAGAGTTGCAGTTGCCCAAATATCTGGGGCCATCACCTGAAGTCACTCAGTGTTCTCTGCTTCATCAGATACCCCGAACAGGACAGTCTTTGCTACCATGGGAGCCATGCCTTAGGAGGAACTCAACGTATGGTAGCTTACACTTTTATTCAAATTAGTCTAACACTGGAAAACTCCAGATCAGTTCAACTTGCAGATGTGTATTAAAGTGCTTTTTCTAAAAATTTTGGACGTCTGCTGTTCTTGGTGGAAAGACCCAGATTAGGATATGTGCTGCACAGAATGCATTTTCTTCCAAAGTAAGGTTTATAGAGAAAAAATGTTGCATGAAAGATAAAATTCTCTAATATTTTCAGACAAAAAGCTGCAACAAAAATTTTTTTGAATTATGGTGAAGTGTCACCTGAGACTCAACAGACCTCTAGAACTGAGTAGAGGAAAAAGGAGTATGAACAACAGGAAAATATGATCTATCAAACTATGGAAAATGTTAGTCCTGGTAGTTCCATTAGGGAAATCATATTTGACAAATAATCATTAGAACTATACTGTATAGATCAATCCTTCTCTGGCCTTGGGGGATGTGGTAAACCCCAGACCACGGGTTCTGCTAGAGCTCTATAAGCAAGCTCTGTTTTCAATTCTCTTTTATTGCTTTCCTGAATTTCTAAACTAACATAATGGGTGTCGGGAGAGCTGAATACTGATGGGGTTTGGCATTTCTGGTATTTCTTGCAACCTTTTGCATTTTGTTGACAATTTATATTGAGGTGGGAAACAGCAATATTATTTTATGTTAGCATGGTGCTTTCTAAACTGAAGCATGTTTCGAGCTCTGCATGGGCATACACCACAATACTCCCTCTGAGGGAGATGCAGCAGCCTCTACCACTGGTGTGGGAAGCCACATACAAAGCTCCTATTCTGATATGCTGCACAGCAATAGGAGGTAGAAAAAAAACTTGCTGCAACCTGCAACACTAGGATAGTTCAAAAGTATTTTTACAGTCTCATAATAATACTGGTGGGTGCCATCACCTCAAAGTTTAAAGGGACATTTATGCATGAATGTCTTCAGGCCTTAAGATACACCCATTACTGCAGTGCATGCTAATCCATTTCTTTATTCTATAACTCAGTTTCTACATGGACAGCTTATATATAATTTAGGAGGGTTTTTTTAAACTTAATTTATTGAAAAACCAACCCGTTCAATACATGATAACAAGAACCTTGTAGGAAGATCAGATCTTTCCTCTACAATATTAGCGTTGTTAAAGGCGAAGGGAAGCATCTGGATGAAAAATGACCTTTCCCATAGAGTTTAAAAACAATTATGATAAGCACCACATAGGTATTGAATTTTGTAAATATTTGTTCACACGGAAACATTTATGTAGGGTAAGATTTCAGTGAAAGCGCCCCATTAGGACCTTATCGAGCTGTGGGGTAGGGTGGGTAGTCATGTGAGAGGAAACAGGGAGTCTGAAAAGCCAAGGGAAACACAAGGGACTTTCAGTATGGCAAAGATCGGGTAGGATAGATGCCCCCTCTAGTGGATTTACCATTTTACTATAGAGGAGAAGAAATCTGTCTTTTAAGAGCACTATGCAGAGATAGCAGGAATGCTTTGTGCATTATGAAGGGAAAAAAACAGAGAAAGAGAAAATATATTGTGGATGAATTATTTTCTCTTTGGTTACAAAAAAAGAAAAATAACCCCCCAAGCCCCTGACTATGTCTCTTCTGTAACTCAGCTGTTGTCCTGAAATGTTTATCAGCACATGGATGAAATAATTTGGAAACAATTGGGAAATACTTGGTCTCTTTCAAGGTTAGAAAGATTGCCAGAAGCCCTGAATGTCACTTCTTTCTTGTACTGTTGAGGGAGCTGTTAGTAAGTAACCTTGCCAGCAGTTTTCCCTCCTCTCAGGCTGGAAGGGTAACTGCATTAAATATCCTACTACTGCCTCTGTAGAAATTCCATATTAGCCAAATGCTCTGTGGGAAATCTTATAGTGAAAGGAGCCATCCTGCGCCTAATTCCTCTTATGTATTCGCTGAGATGCTGGAGGACATAGGGATATTGTTACATGCAGGTAAAGGCTAAACTAGGCACTGGACAGGCCAATCTGTGGAAACCTAGCAGTCATAAACTTTTCCTACAGCTTTCCCAAAAGACAAGGAAGTAGCAGTTAACAGCTGAGAACAAAATTCCTCAGGCTTTAACTCATCCCCAAGTACTTGCCTTATCCTCTAGCTTCATCCTTGTCAGTCTCCATGTGAACCTCACCTTTCTTTCCCCAGTTATTTCTGCCTTTCAGTCCCATCATCCTAATTGTCACAGAACCTCTGTCCAACCAGTTCCTCCTTCTAGCAGCATGGTTTTCTGATGCCTTTATATCCACCTTTAATATCCTCTTGTCAGCTCCGAAGTTTCTCAAACAAAATTTGGTTATCAGGTTGTCTGTTTTTGTGAGTATATCCCACTTCTTCCTCCATTTCCCTGATGCCCTGATTTTTTACTTAGGCAATCTCCATTTAAGTCTTCCCCACATCACAAAACCATTTTTCTTGCCTAGCACCACTTCTCCTGACATTGATAAGATTTCTACTGCATGTATACAAAATTTCTGAAGAGTTTAGCAACCAACTCCAGGTAGCATCAACTGAGTAGATAAATATTGCAGGTTTTGAAAACTGCAAAGTGTGGCCAAATGTGATTTGATACTGGCAGCACAAAGTGAATCACTTAGCTGAATAAGGCATGCCTACTTTGAAGCACAGACCTGAGAAACAATTTCAGAGCAAAGCTTACCTGGTTTGTTTTAGCAGAGCCTGGCATCATATTGTTCCAACCCCTAGCCCCCAAAATGTGCCTCTGAAGAGTTCAGGTTAACTTCAATGCCAGACAGAAACTTTCTTCAAAATTTCAGTTCCAGTAGCTGCAGATGCAGAACTCTTTTGTACTAGAAAATTTAGCAAGGAAATGATGTGAAGAGTTGCAGGCATTGAAATAGCTTCCCTGAAGAGTAACTGCTGTTCCAGGATGCCTAATCTTACAGGACATGGAAACATGAACACTCCTCCTGATATTTGTAAGTTTTGAGACTAGGTCATGCAGTATCACAGAAAACATCATGCAAGTCACTTCCACTTCAAACGGTCTGGAAAATCTGTTTAGTGTGTTTTTGAATAAAGTGTGGGCTGTGAGACTGTAAGGTCAGGTGCTGGTCCATATAACTCAGTTATTTTCTATGTTAAAAAAACCCAAACCATAAGGAAAATGCTTGATGATAAGAACTTTGTAAGAAATTAAGAAGGTTAATGCCTCTGTATAATGTAAAAAAATGTTTGGTGTTCTGCTGGTTTACTGATGTTGCATTTTGGCAAATATATTTTGTTTTGCAGTATGTTTTTATGATATTTTTGCTGTATATAACCTGTCACTTGCACTTCCCACTACTTGTAAATACCAGATGCAATTTCATGTTGAATGTAATTTTGATTGATCCCAGATAATCAATCACTTGTGGGCTGTTAAGTGCTTTTTCTCCTTTATTTTACTTAAGAGTAAAATAGAGTAAAAAGAATGAATTTATTACTCTAAGGCATATGAAACAGTTTAGGAGAAAGAGGTAAAGAGTGAGTTTGAAAACTGAACTGGTTTAAAGGCCAGCATTCCCCATCCTTTCCATCTCCCAGGGAGGGTAAGCAGGAAGCAGCACAAGGGATCAGCACGTTGCTCATGGAGGCAGGGGCAGAGCTCCTTTGGCACCAAGCATTTTCTCAAAGCTTGTTAAGGCCCCCATCTTCTGACTCCAGATCAGTGATTTTGCCTGTTCTCACTCCTTTTCTGCATCCCCCGTCACATGTGAACTTGCCAGCTCCCAGCAACTAAAATAATCAAAGACCATTTCCCATGGGTATTAAACCAAAACTCATATTCGAAGATTTAATGGACATTATTTTTGAAAACTACAGATCATATCTTTCAGCCTATCTGTTAACCTTCCAAACTGTGAGCTAAACTAAAACATTTCTTTGGCTTTGAAGGGCTCCACAATGAACATCCACTGCCAAGGCTGAGCACTGTTGGCCACCGAGTACTTGGTCTCCCTGTGCAGAGGATGGAAGGATCGGGAATCAAAGACTGGTGCTCTCAGGAGCTGCCAAGAAGGAAGGGTCTGTAGGGTATTATGCAGAAATGCCAAGGGTAACAGATCTGCAGTTATTATCTTAACAACAGGCTCTGTTATCCAATTATCCTTCAGCTCAAAGGGGAATTAATTTCTCAAATTTTTAAGGTTTCCCTCGCAGGCAGAACAAACCACGAATTATATCTGTCTGGACTCGCACACAATGAGCCACATTGCCCCAGACTAATAACAAGATACCATTAAGTTGCCAATTAGAAGAAAATATTTTTATGTGGTTACTGTGACTCTCTTCAGACAATCCTGTCAGATGCCGGTGTCTAACTTCACAATAACCAGGAGTCTGAAAGAGCAAATCCAAGACAGATATCCCTCACCAGACCATTCTCTCTCAGCTGGGTTCTAAGGAGACTGAAGCCTTGGTAAGCTGCTGTTCCCAGTGTGGTTTGGCTCACAGATTCAGGTTACAGGGCTCTGCTGGCACTCCTCTCCTGACTGCCTCCACTGCTAACCTGGATCATCCTTTGCCCTTTTTGTCCACCTGGTATTTAATGCAGATTCCAATAAGGCAGAACTGAATGAATCCAGCTCTAAGTCTTTTCCAGTCATGTTCTATGTGAATTACAGACCAGTATTCAGCATTCCCTACTGCACTTCAGAGAATAGAGTCCCAGGTAAAGCAAAGAAGGATGAGAAAAGGGGTTTTGTTCATAGAATGAAGCCTCTGTAGAAGGACTGGAGTGAGCAGGTTTTGAGGAAAAGAAAAGGAAATGTCCTCTAGAGCCTACCTAACACCAAACCTTCCTTTTCTAAAAACAGGTTTGCTCTCTCCTGAGGGATGCTTTTTCTACACTAGATACTCAGTCATGCTTCTGTGTTAACAATGACTTCCAAACACTTTCTCAGGCATCAGAATAACCTCTTTTCATAGCTGTAGCAGAGTGGTTGTTTAATGGATTCTCTTAGGTACTCAAGAGAGCAGGCATCTGCTGCACGCTAAAAGCAACTTATAGGTGCTGGGGATGGACAGAGAAGAACAAGTCCCAGGGAAAACACTCAAAGAGAAACCTGTCACAGACTCATGGGTATGGTTGTCACTGTGTCGTACTATTTTCAGGTGGAAGAAATTTCCTCCCTAGACAATGAAAGGTCCAGAAACAGAAGTGGTCTGCTGATAGTCTGCTACATGTAGCTGTAGATACCATTTACAGTTTTTATGTCAAATGAACCTTCAGTGGCAAGTAAGAATTTCAGATACTGGCAGGCAAAGTCTGTAAACAACTTGTCTAATACCTCACAGCAGTAATGCTGCTCTCCAGAGGTGCAACCATGGCCCCATTAAGGGATCTTGCCTTGTGCAACCCATTGAAGGAACCCTTTTACTCTTGGAAATTTTTCTCACTAGCACTCAGTTGAGAGTCAAAGGAATCTTTGATTTTCCACAAAAGATCAGGAAGTGTTTGTTGTCTCTTGCCAGCGAAGTGTAAGTAATTTTATCCCTATGTATTCCACATTATTCTCTGTTACATGGAGGAGGTAAAGAAGTGCATCAATTTCTTTGGAGTTCTTGAAATACTTCCCAAAACTCCATGAAAAAAAAAATGAACAGGAGTGTCAGCCTATTATTACTCTGTATATTGAAACACCACACAGTCTATCAATGT
This sequence comes from Empidonax traillii, assembly GCF_003031625.1. Taxonomy (NCBI): domain Eukaryota; kingdom Metazoa; phylum Chordata; class Aves; order Passeriformes; family Tyrannidae; genus Empidonax; species Empidonax traillii. The sequence goes on from NW_020955214.1 coordinate 1,071,971, forward strand.
ATGAAGACATATATATATTTATAAAATATGTATAAGTTACCTTCTAATTTCTTCTCCCAAATCCATTGTTTTTACTCTCCCTACTTAATGATAATGAGTTTCTATTCAGGACAGCTGTAGCAGGAAGCTTAGAAAATTCTAGTTGCATTTTACATACAAAGTATGTGTGGAAAAAATCCCAAACCAAATGAACCAAAACACCATGTCCTCCAATTAAACAAATATCTTAAGTATGTTTTATAAATTGTCTTTCTTTTTTTTCATTCTCAGAAAATATTAGGCCAGCATAAAACTGAGTTGATATCTTCTGCTGCATTTCTAGTTATCTACCCAGCCATGAGGTAACTCCACCCTTGCTCTACTCAGATGAAAATATTCTCTGCAGCCACCTGTGCTTTTTTGAGTGTACTATGTCTAAGCAAGAACCGCAGCAACTAGAGTTAGAAAATGCAGGACATTTTCTGTCTGACATTTTCATCCTCCTTTTTCCCTGTGGTCAGTTTTGTTACCCTTACCCCAGGGGAAAATGTCCAGTCTCATGATTTCGCTAATTTGACCCCAGTCATTTTAAATGGTTTAATCTCTAATGACTGAATCATGGCTTATTGCCACTACCAAACAGTGTGCTGAGTAAGGATCACTAAAATCCAGTAGAGAAATGTCTTTTTCCTGAGGTACATAAATGACCCCTAAACACAAATGGGTTTCTCATAGCTCCCAGAAGCTGCCGCAGCAGCAGTAGAAGAGGAAGACCTTCACACAGCCCTGTACACTTGCTTTGTGCAGCAAAGCCACATCAACTCTATACCATGGTAGACTTGGGTGAAATACTTCCAAAGGATGATGCTTCCATGCCCGTGATGGGTATCCTTCGTGGGTGAGGTGTTGAGAAGCCCCAACTCCAATAGGCTCCAGTACTCAGTACAACCTGCTTTTAAGGTGGGTTGAGTTTCAGCGGTATAAGTGGGGATGGCACTGTATGTAATTTTCCATTATTAATAATGCCCCCTTTTAGATATGCTTATGTTCTGGAACAAACACCACAGAGCACAACTGTGCTTTTTACATTTTTAATAAAGAATTCAGACAATATCAACTTTTTTCCCATCACATAAGTTTCTTTAAATTTTTAATAAGGAACTTAGACAAAACCCTTGCCTTTCAAAAATCCCACTTTGTCTAAAACAGCAGCTGAAATACTGTGATCATAAAGTAACTTCTACAGCTTCATATGGCGATGCATCCCTCACTACCATATTTCATACCTCCCCCCTTCCAACACATTGTGGTCTCAGGAATGCTCATTAGGCCTCAGCTTTGATTAATTAATGGCACCTGGGCAGTTACCTCCCTTTGAACTTATCAGAAACAGTGCTCTCAGAACCTCTGTGGTCTAATGAGCTCATTTTCTAATAAGTAGTCTTGAGACTTTTCTGTCTGAGCAACAGATTGTTACTGAACAACAGATTTGTTACTGAACTTTTTGAGGAAAATTCCTGTAATTACTGACCCAGATTGCAGCCAGGATGGAAATTTACTGATAACTAAAGCCTAGCATTTTGAGACCTTACAAACAGTCATGCTAAGTGAAGCCCTTTGAGCTCTTCTGGGGTGTCATACTGTGAGTGAGACAACTCTTGGAGCTCGGCAAATCTCCAGTTTGCTGTATTAGGAGTACTGTTGCTGAAAGCTGATGATGAAGCCTGGACCAAAACCTCTACTCCTTGAAGCTCACCTCTTTGCCCATTGAAAAGATGTAAAGGCTTCTGACACAAGTATTTCACTGAACTTAAGGGAAAATTTTCTTAGGTATACCTTTGCACATACTTCTTTATGTCTGTGTGCATGCATATTATGAATGTTGCTTTTTTAGATTAATAATAAATTTTATAATTAAATTAAAATTAAATATTAAAACTTAAGTTGAATTTATGGTTAAGTTAGACTTCTGGCTAAATTACTGTTATGCTAATGGAAAATTCTATTTAATAATTTTGTAAGTGATGGATTAGTCAATTGATTAAGTACTGCTATTATGGTGTTGATTGGATATTGTTATGATTAAGTGTTGCTAATTCCTTTAGACCTAAACCGTTGATCCAGTCTGAGACTGAGTTTAGCAAGGGGGTCTATTCTGAAGCTTGTGACTCAACAGGAGGGTCCCCCTTACTCTTTTCCCTCCTTACCCTTTTTAGTGCCTGGTCTCCTCATAAAGCACACAGACTAAAATCAGATTAAAAACTCTCTACAATGATTTATCTATATAGTAAGTAATAGAATGAACATTACCATTTAACTGTGTTGTGCTTCTGCAAATTTATAATAAACCTGCTTTTACTGATAACTCACCAGTGATTTTTTTTTAAGTGACCTAAAGCACTCATTCACAGCATCTCACTCCCAGACTGTCATGCTATATAGTCTCCACAAGGTTAAACAAGAACACTGTAGAGTAGAGGCTTTTAGAGGTATAGACATGAACAAATGTGTGCAGGGGTTCATACATAGCTCATCCTGGCTGGTCAGTAAACATTGCCATGTTTGAAGTCAACCCTGACTTACCAAGTCTCCTTTCAGTGAGCAAAACCCAGAGTCTTCCCTTAGATCAAAGTCTTATTTTCGTAATAAGAACTGGGACAATCAATGCCCAAGGGAGTGCTCCAGGAAACAAACTTTCTTCCAAGATATTTTGAGAAAGAGGGGAGCATGTGCTGTGTGCTTCTCCTCTTTATTAAACATGGCACACAGTCACCTCTCTGAGACTCTTTGGGCTGGTGTGGAGGAGAAGCGAAGCTGGGTGTTTTTCTCCAACAAAGCATGGAAATATCATGGGACCTCTTTACTCATCAGTCTGATCCCCATAAATTTTATCCACACCATACCTGTAAACATAATGCTGGCTTTCAGCTAGGTTATATTCTGTAACGTTTAGTCCGTGGAAGACTTCATTAGTGGAAAACCCAATCTAGGATAACCACTGCAGCATATTTTTCTCTTCTCTGCTTCTCTGTAGTTGTGAGCAGAATAACGTGACAATCTTTGGGTAAGAGGAGAAAATTCATAGTAGAGTTTTCTCAAAGTGCTTGACTAATTTTGCTCCCACTTCATCTCCTGTGGAACGCATTATTTATTGACTCTTCCCTGGCCTTATGAACAGAAGCACACATCAGGAGAGGTGGAAACAGAGCCATGCCTCCATCCTGGGTAGCCTTAATTTAGCATCCCAAGAGGTAATGACAGATTCTTGATGGGACAGAAGATCTAGCAAATTTTGGAGCTTGTGGAGGCTTTGCAGATAAGGTCTGACAGGACACCAAAAATAGTATGAATTTTCAAAGTTGGCAACATCAAAGGCTACCTGAATACATGGATTGTATTTATGTCAGAACTTATAAACCCTGTCCAAGAAGATGAAAACACCTTAAGTTCTGAGTTCTTACCTGAAAGCCAGCTATAAAATATCTGTGAAATTTTGGGGGTTTATTTTGGTTTCAAAACTGATTGTGTTTTTACGCAAGTAGAAGCAGCTGGTATCCTCGTGCTATGTGACAGTTTCGGCTTCCTCTTTGCTGGTAAAAAATAAACCTTAGCCTTTTAAGGTAACAGATGCAAGTTTAAAATAAGTGTAGCCAGAAGGTTAATAAAGTGTTTTGATTATTTATATAATCTTTCGGCTTATCAAACTGGAATGTTGCATCACTGAGTTTCAGGTTTTCCACAAGATTTTTACTCAGTCTCTGAACATTTCTGTTCCATCCTCTTTGTGCTGAAGCTATGAATGTTGCATCAAAAATTACATCACCTTTGAAAATAATGTTATGGTATTATTTCATCTTAGTACAGGGTCCATTCCAGGGTTTAGTACAAATGCTGTCTTTGAAACAGGAAGGAGAAATATTTTACCCCAGAGGAGAGTGCTTTGAGAAATAAGAAACTGTTTAGGATAGCAAAAAGTCTTCTTATCCTTTCGAATTCTGAAGCCAGAAGAGGGATTTTTGTTGTTGTTATTCCTTTGGAGAATAGAAACACAGAAAATGAGGAGTAAACAGCCAGATTGCCTATACTGTAGATAAAAATGAACTGTTCAATTCATTCATCAAAGAGCTCTGACTCCAAATTTCAAGGAAATCAGCCCTGCTCCACAGCAATTACCCTGAAAGTGACACAGTGACATTTTTCTTCTAGCATTTACGATCATCCATTACCATGTAATACATACAGTATGGGGCTAGATTTGCATATCATCAAGCAGTACAACAGGAAGCATGACATCTGCTGTGTTGCTACATTTGTCTGTGCTTGCAGACATTCAGAGGCTATCTTGTCTTTTGAGGTGCTAGTCATGGACTAAATATGGAAGTATTCTTTCATGATCATTGTCTATATACTTCAAGAGAAGCATGTATGCATGCATCTTCTGGACCAAACACCAGTTCTTACACATTTTGTGCCATAGCAGTCATTCATGGGGCCTGTAGTGCAAGATTAAAAAGTTAAGATTAAGCTTAAAACACACAATTAAAATCCATTGTACATTAATTTCTTACTCTTATACTGGGTATGAAAGTTCTGAGAAGTGCTCCCAAACTCTGTGAGCACTTAAAAATGAGAATGCAGCAAGCATTGCACCAAAGAATTCTCTAAGATTTGGTACAAAATCCAAATGACATCTTTTTTTAATGAAAAGAAGAGGATTAAGACAGTTTCCACTTCCAAGTCTGCTTTCAAGTCAAATTACCACTAAAAATCTCATGAAATTTAATAACACTTCCACTGCGACAGTAGTTGCTCTCACAGTTTGGTGTTATAAGACCTGCTCACTAAATTGTTTTACTGCTGACATACTCAAATGTTACCTGTAACTTTCCAGAATTTTCTTCACCTCTTCATGAAAGAGTAATATCAGTAAGATATTCAATCACTGCACCAGTTCTTATACTTGTTTCTTTCCCATCCTAGTCACATTGCCTTTCTCTTCTGTAGAAGACTGGAGTGTGATTTGTTACTCAACCCTATAGACTTTTGTTCAGCACTTCCTGGCAAGAAGGACCTCTTTTATGTTTCCATATTACTGCTGACATTAAAAAAGATATTCGAAAGAAAGCAACTCTTTGCAACTCTTTTCCTTGTCTGTTTTTCCTGAGACCTCAACCAGCTGACTCACAGCTCAGTTCTTGTTGGTGAGCTGCAAGCTCAGTTAATATTTTATTTAGGACTTTTCTTTATAAAGAATATTCTTCAGGACTAGCATAACTTCAATGGTTTGGACTCATCTCCTCTGGATTTGGTCACCTAAAATACAGCCACCGGACCCAGTAAGTTTTTTGAGATTCTCAAAACCAGAGAGGCTGAGGTGGGAAGGGACCTCTGGAGATCATTTAGCCCAACCCTCTGCTCAGTCATGGTCACCTTCTGCAGATTACTCTGGCCTGTGCTCTTGTACATTTCCAGTTTTTCGAAGGAGTAAGTCCATGATTTTCTCCATAATTTATGGTAAGTGACAGGAATCTCCATAGGGAGGTTCCCCTAAGTGGGAGACAAATCCAACTGAAGGACTAGAAAGAGGAGATCCTGCATCTTAACAAGATACCCTCAAAGATCAAGGAGCCAAAATCTGAACTCTTCTGGTTCTGACCCAGACTTATTTTTTCAAAAGTTTTTCACTGGACTTGCTATATAACAGGGCAAAACAAAACTCATTACACTCATGGTGACTGACTTCATTGGCTGGTGAGAGGATCTATTGGTTCTTGTGCCCATGAAGGGCTTGAGTGAGGCCATTGAACAAAAATGATGGATTTTGTTTATTTCTGAAGGTGAAAAGCACATAGCTTCACATGTGGTAAAAAAGCAAGAAGAGAGAGGAAAATTGGAGTTTTAACAATGATGTTTTTAAAGTAAGCAACACCAGCACTTTCAGAGTTAATCTCCAGCCAACCAGAGAGAGAGAAACATCTTTCCAATTATTTATCTAAACTTGCAAGTGCTGCTCCTTCCCGCACCTCACTCTGCTATGCACTCTCTGTGAGATGACCTCTATTACATCTCCTCCCTCCCACACTTCCAATCTCATTTAAAAGCTATTTAGCCATGCCTCTGCCTAGTTACTCAAGTCCGTTTCCATTATCTGCAGCTACACTAGTTCTGCTGCCCTCTGAGCTGCTTGTCTGAAATGCAAACTAAAGAGATAGGTAGCTTTGTAAGGGTCAGCAAACACTTCGTATCATAATTAGACAATTTATTTAATGAATGTTGATGAATCCATCTATACATTGAGCAGCCCACAGAAAGTTTTGTAGGGAAAGTACCTTTTCTCAATACAATGTTAATAAATGGCATTTGTATCAGGCAGGCATTAGAATCACATTTGCCCAGGCTACTCTATGTGCCAAAGTCAGTAAAAGTGATAGTTGTTCTTGAATTTTTCATATTGTTTCTACTTTCAGCCTGTTGTGAAAAAAAATCCCTACCCCATTCTCTATTCATTCAATTTGTGTATTGATTGCTATTCTGTTATTTGACATTTTTTTTATGCATGTATAGGCACTATGTGTCTGCTAGCACAGGCTGAAAGCAGCTTCCCACTATATGTTTCTTTTTATGGTTGATGGACATCCCTACTCTTATCTATAATTTTACTCGCAATATGGAATAATAAAAATTCCTAAACCAAGATACGTTTTGCTTTTGAATTTGATTATGGTTATCCTTATAAAAGCTATTTGAAAATTTTTGCAGTTTTCTGCTCTTACTGTTTTTATCTTGACTTAGTATATGATTCAGGAGGTGAAATAATTTAGCCATGAAGACAGGTTTTTGATCTTAGCGTCAGTCCTAGTTGATGTGCAGGGATAAAATATGCAAGAGAAGCCTCATCAGAAGTTTCTAACATAATAGGAATTCACATATTTTTCCATACAGAAGGCTCCAACTCATCACAATGTCTCCCAGCCTGGAGAATGAATGAATAGAAGACCATGCAGAAATGAAATAGTGGCCAGTAATGGGTGTCCTGAAAGGTAACTGCAGCTGTGGCGCTGACTCAAGTGACATGCTGCAACATTCTTAGAAAGAAAACTAACATATTCTGTGATAACTGGGAGAATTGAAGCTCACTGAAAATTATTTTTAAGAATGCTAATTTAAGGCTATTTGCAATTAAATACTTATGGTATAGCTTCCACTGTGTTTGCTTGCCTAGTACTGACAGCTGGAAAGTGAGAATGCTTTCTGCTTCAACTTCAGCATCTGTAAGTTTGCCATTTGAGTCAAGAAAGGCTACTCTAGGAAAAGGTAACTACAGGAGGGTGAATGAGCAAGTTAATAGGCATATGATAAATGGTTCTCTTGAATTGCTTGTTTCTCCCCAGGAACCGTGGCAGTTGCATTGGAGCTGCACCAATAAAGTGAATAGGGTAGAATGCTGGCTTGAGCATTGACCTACTATCATCCTTAATGTGGCTTCATTACTGCTGCAGTACCTCATTTTTTTTTTTTTTTTTTAAGTTTATGGAAGGGAGAGAGAATAATGACTGCTAAGGAATGGAAATGGGTAGGAAGACAAAGTATGAAATATGACAATAAGGTAGCAGATGACTTTATTGAATGTGTACAGAGACAGCTACAAGATTTTCTTTCCTCTAAAGGCCTCAAGCACTTCTAAAGAATAGATACAAATATAATAAAATAATTTTTAAAAGAGGCCCTAGAAACTTCACCTATCTCCCTGTATCTGCAGATATTTCCTGACTAGTCTGGAGATCCTTTTTTGCAGACTTGTCAATAGCTTTTAAGGATTAATGAAAACGCATTGGAGTTTTGTAGTTTGAAAATAATCTGAAAATAAAAATTGTTATTTTTCATTTTTTGCCTTTTAAGTAGCAGAAGTTACTCTGAGTTTCCTGAGTTCTTATCTGTGCTTTAGTACCTCACCTGCCACATCTCTGCTGCTTTGAAAAATTAGTTTTAACAACAGTTGGAGACAAGATCTTGTTAGAGTTGCCTCCTTTAGAGGAGATATCACCCTCTCTTCTCCTAAGGTTTCCAGCGCATTACACAGTTGCCAGTGTCACTTGCTGGAGAACCAGCAATCATGGTCAGGAAAGATAGAGCTCAATTTATCTCTTCTTTAAGTAGATACCTGAAAAGGGGAAGGAGATAGCCTACGTCCTAGAAGTGTAAACTCCTATCTATGAAGTGTGCAAAAAGCTTGTAGTGTTGTCATATGTGCCAGTGACTCCATTGCAGGCACTGAAAGTTCAGTGAGCTGAATCTCAGGTATTTTTCCTTGAAGTGCTCTTCTTCTTCCAAGGTCAGGATATTTACTACATTCTACCAATACTCTAAATTAGTTTTACTCCTGGAAAAGTTGAGCATACAAGATAACACAGCAGCTCAGTGGTTTTTGCCATCTGTCTACAACTAAATTGGTTTTTTGCCTCTGTTTGGAGGTGCCAGTGAAGTCTTAAGCTGTCTGGATTTGACACTATTTCTAGCATCTGAGACATTCCTGCCTGTGAAATCAAGTTAGAATGTGTATATAATTTGTCACTGTCTTCCTGAAGATGGATTCTCATAAAAAATTGATGGTAGTCTTTGAAGTCACCAGGTATATATGACTGGAATAAAAGGAGTGGAGAAATTTGGCTTTAATCACTTAGCATTACTTCCTAATCTAAAATAAAAGAAAATTTTGAATAAGGAATGGACCAGATTCCAAGTACTTCTCAGCAAAAACTACCATTACTATGAGATTGGAACATCATCATAAAAGGAACTATTACTATGAGACTTGAATATCATCATTTTATTGCGGTAGGAAGACAGGATCAAATGGAGGACCAAGGACTGTCTGTGTTTGGCACTGTTCAAGTACATACACAAAAATTATTTGCAAGGAATAGGCTGTCAATTAATATACTTTAGGCATTATTCTGTTGAAATATAAGACAGCATAGAATTTTAAGTACGATTAATTTAATAGGTTACCTCGTGAGGGTCGCAAGTTATGTTTGGAAAGATATTATCCCTCTGTTTAGTTTGCTGGCCAACCAATCTTGCTACGCCTGAATGCTACTTCTTACTGTGACTTTTGAAGATCTGCAATCAGTGCTGTAAATGGAGATGATCTACTGGCAGCGAACAAGAGAAGTACTGATAAAGTGGTAGAGGACTTAAGGTCAAAGAGAGTAATCAGTTTCTTCTGAAAGTGAAAAGAAAGGAAATGAAAGAATCTATAGGCCATTTAATGATGCAATTAATAGATAGGTCCACAGAGAAAAGAGCCTCAATATTTAGCATTAAACAAACCATACAAAACTGCTATAATATTTGGTCAGCCAGTGACTCTACTTGGTGATGGGAACATAATGACAATTTTCATTACATGCGATAGGTCATTAAGAGGTACCAAAGGCCAAATTACACAGTGCTTTGTAACTGCATTTGTCATCACCCTTTTTGCTCCTGCAGTGCAAGTAAATTTTGAATAAATGTCTTTCATTACTGTAGACCTCATTAGCATGAAACACAGTTTTGGTAAGAATAATAGAATGAGGCATTTAAATTTGATTGTGACCTTTCAGAGTCACTGCTTTACAAACTGCTAGGTGTCTATTTAAAGCTGAGAGAGAATAAAAGCCATTTGGCTACTTAGTCTTGCATGGCAGGTTATAAAAAAAGCAATTGTATTGTGGTTGATAGACTGAGTTTCAGAGAAGCCTTGCAGAGGGTTCTCTAGGAGAGAACTTCACATTCAGCAGCATTTGCAGCTCTCTGAAATGACCACCCAAAAAAAAAAAAAAAAAAAAAAAAAAAAGGTAATTGATCATGACACTGAAAGAAATGAAAAATAATTTCGGAGAGTTTAAATTAGGGGATGAAATATGCTAGAAAACTGGGACCTGGTTTACTTTCTCCAGGAACCTAACAAGCTAAGGGCAATACTGAGGATAAATATCCTGAAACTGTCCCTTTCACAGTTGTCAAGTTACTGTCATACAACTGCAGCCAAAATATACAATTTAATGAGCTCATGGGAGAAAACTAACCCTTATCTTAATTTTTGATTTGGACACTCTCCTGAGTCCACCCCTCCATTCATTTCTGGATGTATTTCAAGTTTCTGACTCTCTTTGTTATCTGTGGCACAGTAACTATTATGAGAACATCTTTTTGGGGCTTAATATAATCAGGAATGTTGATGTGACATTTGGGGTTTTTTTTTCAGACCATCCAAACTACTTTGATGAATAGTCTTGCAACTGCTTTTAATTTCTTTAGATTTTTCTCAGTTTACTTGTTTTTTTCTTTTAAATAGAAAATATTACTTCAACTAATAATAATTTTTATTATTAATAATTATAATAATAGCTTCAGATGTATAAGTGCTCCAGCCCACCCTTGTGCCTGGGGTTATTCCTCCTGAGGTGCAATTCTTGGCATTTCCCTTTGCTGAACTTCATGAGGGCTCATCTCTTCAGGAACGTGGTTTTCTAATTAACAGACCCAGCCCCTTGTACAGAACAGGGTACAGGAACTTCACTTTCAGAAGTATCTTAAAAACTGCTTAGGAGACCAAGTGGCTGCTGAAAAACTAGACATGCCAAGGGCATGGTCCAGATCACAAACTGGAGAAACTATCTCTGGAGGACCAGGTAGGTTCAGAGAGAGGATATGGCCACCCAAGACAGGCTACAGGGAGTGCCTGGTACTCCTGGGACTGTGAGAAATGGTGTCCTACCTACTGGAAACATCCTCTGGTTGAGAAACTAACTTGCCATCTGAAGGGACGCCATAGGAGGTGAGGAGGTTTAGCCACATCCAGGAGGACTAACAGGATTTGCACAGAGACCTCTCAGAGGCAGGAGACTGAACCTGCGCCACACCAAAGGAGGGATGGCCAGAGGCTGTAATGGATTCAGGGGTGAATGACAGAGATGGAGGAGGCTGGAAATATGAGACTTGGCAAGAGAGGAAGGCTCCCACTCCACCTGCAGACTGGCAGGGACAGGTTCAGTGTCCTGAAAGGGGGAACAAGCTGCATCATGAGAGGCTTCAGATTTGATCAAACTTGAACCAAACATCTGCACTAGGAAGAAGCAACAGGTGAGAGTGATTGGAAATTTCTCTTAGTGGAGGTTAGAAATGTTCACCTACTATACACATATGTTACCTTATATGAGCCCAATACAACAAAATCAGGCAGAGGAGTGAGACTTTGGATAGAAGAATTAGATGAATTAGAGAATTTAGAGGAAACAGCCAGCAGTGATGTCTCAGGCACCTAAGCAGGCTAGGGGCTGTGTTTATAGACTGTCCTGTTAGAATGAGGTATCTGTATTTCACTGATGTGAGTTTCATGCATCTAATATCCATTTTAAGACACGGAATCACTGGTCATAGTATGCTGTCATTCAGATATCTCTTTCCCATATGTGGTCAAAGTTGGTCATGCTTGTCCTATTGATTGTGCAAGATGTGCTTCCTGAAAGGAATTGTGTACTTCTCCAGTACACAAATAAAAATATGTTCTCATAATCAGACTATAAGCTAAAGGTCATGTCACGCCCTCTTTCTTGTCTCTCCAGTGCAAACCAGACAAATCTCATGAAACAACACAATGTATTTATTGGGGTTTTAGAGTTGAGGAATGTGACTTTGCTATCAGTGCAGCCACAAGCAGAAAGTACACAAGCCCTGGGAACATCTTGGAGAAATTAATTTATCAAGGGAATACTGAAGTCATAACAACTCCCAGAGGAGTACCAGTCAACATTAAAGAGTTTGTACTGTGACTTTCAAGTGCTGAGGATGGTGTTTAAGCTCTTGCTTTTCCATCCGAGTGCACAGAACTTTTAAACTAAACTGGATTTCATATATGCCACAGTAATATTTCCTTTAACTTGCCTTTTTTAACTTTCCATTCTTTCTTGGAATGCTGCACACTGTAATTGCATAGTTTCTCTGTAACCATGTAAGCTCTGTTTACTTGAAGTAGATATGGAAGTTTACTCGGATTATTTATCCCTTCATGGTACATACATTTCACAGGGTGGCATTAAGTAGGAAAAACTGATAAACTCCTCTTCTGCAATACCTGGAACCTATTCATCTTTCTGTGAAGTAACTGGAAAGATTCCCATCAACTTTCAGGAAACTCAGACTCTTAAAAGATCTGTGAGGGAGATGGGCCACTCTTGGCTTTTTTCTGCTCATAGCAAATGCAAAGACAGATTTCTGTGAATGCTGAACATACTGTGCAGAGTCTGTGAGCCTCTTTGGGTCCATTGCTATTTATAATAGCTGTTGATTATACTTCATTTTTCTCCCTGAAGGTCCCAAAGGACAATGCAAACATCTGGTCATGAGGAAAGAAAGAAAGAAAGAAAATAAGAGAGACAAGGCACACTTTGAACTCAATCTAGCCACTTTTTAAAAGGACAACAAGAAGTGCTTATACAAATACATAAATAGCAAAAGGAGGGGCAAAGAAAACCTCCATTCTTTGTTGGACATGGTAGGGAACTTACTCACCAAAAATGAGGAAAAGGCTGAGGTACTTAACTTCTTTGTATCAGTTTTCAACAGTAAGACAGGCTGTTCTCAGGACAAGTGGCCTCCAGAGCTGGTATACAGAGACTTGAAGTCGAATAGCCCCCTGTAATCCAGGAGGAAACAGTCAGTGAGCTACTGAGCCACTTGTATCCTCATAAGTCTATGGAACCAGATGGAATCTATCCTAGGGTGATTAGGGAGATGGCAGAAGAGCTCACCAAGCCTCTCTCTATCATTCACCAGCAATCCTGTCTCCCTAGGGAGGTCCCAGATGATTGGAAGTTGGCGAATGTCACGCTGATCTACAAAAAGGGCTGCAAGGAGGACCTGGGAAACCACGTGCCTGTCTGGCTGACCTCTGTGCCCAGCAAGGTTATGGAGCAGATCATCCTGAGTGCAATCACACAGCACCTACAGGATGGACAAGGGATCAGAGCCAGCCAGCACAGATGTAGGAGGGGCAGGTCCTGTCTGACCAACCTGACCTCCTTTTATGATCAGGTGACCCGCCTGGTGGATGAGGGGAAGGCTGTGGATGTGGTCTACCTGGACTTCAACAGAGTTTGAAGCTTTGAAACCATCTCCCATAGTGTAGTCCTGAAAAAGCTGAAGCCCACGGCTTGGACAGGGCACTCTGTGCTGGGTCAGGAACTGGCTGGAGGGCCGGGCCCAGAGAGTGCTGGTGAACGGGGCTGCCTCCAGTTGGCAACCGGTCACCAGTGGTGTCCCCCAGGGATCAGTGCTGGGCCCAGTCCCGTTTAATATCTTTACTGATGATCTGGATGAAGGGATTGAGTCCACCAGTAGCAAATTTGCAGATGACACCAAGTTGCGGGGAAGTGTCGATCAGTTGGAAGGCAGAAGGGATCTGCAGAGGGACCTGGATAGGCTGGAGAGTTGGGCTGATTCCAACGGGATGAGGATAAGATACATGGATCAGGGAACCAGCAAAGAGAAGAAATTACTTAAAAAAACTACCATCATGTTTGATTGTTCTTCATTATCTATTTGTGAAGAATAGTGAAATGATGGTGTCAAGTCAGAGCAAAGGTCCTTTTAGCCTTGCTTTGTATACCGAACAGTAGAGGATGATGGAATCACAGAATAATTCAGGCAGGAAGGGACCTCAGAAGGCCTCTGGCCCATCCTTCTGCTCACAGCAGTTTCAGCTCTAAGGCCAGTCCAGGCTGCTCCAGCTTCTTCAAGCTGGGACTTGAAAACCTCCAAGGACAAAGACTCCAAAACATGACAGTCTGCCTGATTGTTCTCTCGTGGAAAAAAGTTTCTCCTTATCTTGAGGGTAAACTTCTCCTGCTTCAGTTACTGCTCATTGTCCCTTGTCCTGCATAGACACGTCTCTGCATGACTGCAATGAGCCCAGCTACATATCCTTGATGACCTCCACAGAGACACTGGTGCCACATGTTAAATTCCCTGCAAATCCTCCAAGATATGCAAGTACAGCTCCCCTAACTTCTTCTCAGAGAGTTACTGCTCCAGTTGTTCCCACTCACCTTCCTTTCCTCTCTGTTGTCAGATATGCTCCAAGGGGACAGAACAGGCAGGTTTGGTTGTTTTTGTTTTTCAACAGACTTATTTATTTTAAAGTACATGTATAGAATGAAAAAGCAGTTCTTTCCTCCACCCAGTGACCTTTGTCTGAATTTATCAACATACTCAGAAATCATAATAATTTTTACTTCCATTTGTTTTTCAGAGTAGAAGGACTTCATTATAATTACTTCACTTATAGATACAGTTTGCACAGGGGGAGGCCAGGGAGTCTTGCTGAATGTCTTGCTAAGCATGATAAATGCAGTTACTGAGCAGCTTCCATGAGACCCCAAATCATATTGTTAGATAATGATTCTTCTTATCCTAGCTCAGATGCATCTTCTTTATTGTAGGATACCTTCTTTCCAAGGATTTTGCAAATACTAAGAGTAACTTGCTGAATTCGACTCCTGTCATTCAAGATGAGACCCATGATTTGGTCATAACAGCTTAATCACAATTATAAGTTTAATCTGTCCCAGGGTTGACATGCAAAATTTCACTTGAGACCACATCAGCTTTAGCCACATAACCTGACTGTGCTTCAGTTTCATTCTGCTGATTCTATACTTCTGAGCATAAACCACAGCCAATTTCTGTGTGTACCTTACACTAACTTCTTGAATAACCATTAATTTATAAGCAGCTGTCAACTTCATTTTTCCAACCATAGGAAGGTGTGACATACTGAAGTCTGAGTAATTTTTAATATCTTAAGGGGCAGAGAAGTACTTTAATATGCTGGGGTTTTTTATGGTGAGATTTAATTTCACCTAGGCCAAGTGCTTTGAAATTTGCACGGGAGTTAACAGCATTGCCCCTTCACTGCTAAACCTGGTCACTTCCATAAATATTTCTGGGAATGATCAGACTCCTGTAGCTGTTCAGTATTCATGGCTGAAAATGCATTTGTGATTAAAAATGCCTAACTTCGAGACAGATCCCCAAAAAGCTGTCTCTGAAGGCAGGAAACACCTAATATTTGTGCTTAAAGAAAAATATTATGTATTGCTGTCAAAACAAAAATATTTACTTAGGCCTTTAATGGTACAATCTGTTCAGGCAGGGGTGTATTTATGTATGTAGCTATGTATGTAATACAGCTGTATTTCATACATATAAAGGACAGTTGAAGCACTTTTTCATTTGTTTTAAAAAGAATCTTTCTTTATATAGAAAGAGGGTATGTGCATATGAATAAGGATTTACCTGAAATATTTAAATAGAAAATATCCTCTGCTGTTTTATTAGAAAAATCAGCAGCTAGTCTTGAAACATCTTATCTGAAATATTTGGACAGGTTGCACTTGCAAACACAAGGTTTTCATTTCTAATTTTAGAGTGCAGCCACCAATAATGGAACTTGAAAATATTGCTGTTTATATAGACATTACAGATATTTTTTTTAAGGTAGGAGTTAGGTGCTCCAATTACTGTGTCATATGTAGTTGGTTTATATAATATAGAAATATAAAAGATATAGCAATATACCTCTCTGAGAAAAATTAATGAACCTGGTGACTGATGTGCCAAGCAAGTGACATCTTAAAGAGACCAGTGCCTATAACTCAGTACATTCCAAACTACTTGTACTTAGGTTATATTTTCTTTGACATTAAAATATCATTAACCTACAGGTAACTGCAAAAGAGCTTGTGACAGGGATGATATGCTTAAATAGAACTTGAGAAAAATGACAATATGACAATGCCATTGGTGCAGAAATTTTAAACTCTTAACTGCAGAGTAGTGGTAGAAGATTACATTATAATTCACTTTGGGTAGTAAGTTGAATGAAGTTTCTCTTCTGCTTTGAGTGAAGGGAATAATAAAAGTGCACTTAACTTCCTTGGGGACAGGATGGGGTCCTGCCAGGCTTAGAATGATAATAAAAATAATATATCAGCAGCAGATTTTTGCAACAGATGACTGAATAAGCACTGTTTAATTTTTATGAAATAACTTTTTCTTTTTTTTTTTTAATATACAACTTGTCAAGAAATTAAATCTGACTCAGATGAATTCTAAAATGTGTTATATTTTCATCACATTATGTAGGGGGCAATTTTACTTGCCCAGTAAATCTCTATAGCAATAATATTATAAAACGGTAATGTAATATATATACATATACTCATTAAAATTCAGAAAAAATAATGTTGCTTGTAAGAAGAACGCAATAGAAATAAGGAAAGAAAGAACAAAGAGACAGTAGGAAGAGTTTTAAAAACATTAACCGCTCTCCCTCTAGACCTCTTTACTCACAAGACAAAGGCATTTAGATACCTATTCCTGTGAAACTGGAGGAGTCTGGATTCTAAAAATGGTGAAGTGCCTACATATCTCTGTGGATATGTCTCCTGCACGCAGCTGAATGAGGTGTTATATATAAAACACAGCCCTGAAGCAGAATGGATGTTTTGACTCATCCTGTCAGCATGCATTATAGATGGTAACAATCGCATGCATCCCTATGGCTACTAGATACACAGCTGGGATTTCCCAGATAAGAGTGTGAAGCACTGAGTGCACGGAGAGGGAGCTTGATCTGTCCTGGAGGCATATAACTGCTCATTCAGTGGGCAAATAATCCATGCATCTGCAGATATCTACCACCCATCCAACAGCTCCAGCCAGGTGTTCCCCAGCTGTTCTGGATGCGCTGTAGGTACTCATTCAACCTGGGGAAGGTGTCAAGAGCCTTCCCTTCCTTCTGATCAAGTCTGATAGTGTTTTGTTACTACACCCCTGTAGTTGTTTGTCATAATCATAGAATCATAGAATCATAGAGTCATAGAATAGTTTGGGTTGAAAAAGACCTTAAAGATCATCTAGTTCTAAGCTCCCTGCCATGGGCAGGGGCACCTTCTACCAGACTAGGAGCTTGGGGCTCCATCCAACCTGGCCTTGAACACTTCCAGGAATGGAGCATCCACAGCTTGGCTAGGCAACTTGTTCCAGGGCCTCACCAACCTCACAGTAAAGAATTTCTCCTTAATGTCTACTTCCATAATGCCTTGGGCTTGCACAGAAGTTGTGTTTATACTATGTGATTAAAATAACAGGACACTGCCTGTTCTCTGCCTCAGATTGTGCTCACACACCTAACACTGTGAGGTGTTAGCTCTGAGGTGAATACAAGAGTCACTGCATAAAATTCCAACTGAGGTATCTGATGTCTGAAATCTTGGAAAAGGTACTGGAAATTTTGGAGGTCTGAGGATTCAAGATGCTATAATTTTCCCTACCTTCGAGTGCTAAGCAGTTGACACGTCTCAGTTTGGTAGCATCTGGATAGCAACAGTCGCTGATCTAGGGATTGCTGTTCAACCTTCATAACTAGCCAGCCCTTTTTCCATAGACGGTAAGTTTTCTTTTTAACTCTAATTTCTTTTAAAATCTCCCTTTTCAGCAAGGCTGGCCATCTTCCCTGATGGCTTACCTTTCAGCACACTGGGACAGCCTGCTACTGTGCATTCAAGACTTCCCTCTGGAAGCATGTCCATCCCTCCTGGACCCCTTTGTTTTCAAGGGCTGTTTCCTAAGGTACCCTCTGAACTAGTCTTCTGTGTAGGCCGAAATCTACCCTGTGGAAGTCCAGGGTCGAAGTTTTATTGATGGTCCTCTTTGCATCCCTTAGTATTGAAAATTCTAATATTTCATGGTGACTGTGCCCCAGATGGCCTCTGACTACCACATCTCTCTGTGAACATCTGGTCTAGCAGTGCCCCACCCCTGGTAGGCAGATGTAGTAATGCTGTTGCAGTCTGAGTTGAAAAAAACACAGAGCTAGTTCCTACCTGCCACTTCAAAGTAGAACCACTTTACTAAGATTAGTCAGTGCATGAGACACTCCAAGGCAGTCATGTCACTGAAAATCATGTTTGCATTAGCAAGGCATTTAACCATGCCAGGTGACGTCAGCCTGCCTCTGAGTTAAGTACAGCATTTTTCTCCTTGCGATGTGATGCAGTCATTCAGGGATGCAGTCATTAGTGTCACAAACCTTCCTCTAACTCAGAAACTTCCTTTCTCTTCACGATTTTATGATAACTAGCAATGTCAGATACCATCTTGTTTGCATTTAAGGAACATCACAGCTGTGTGCTACATATATGTGCCATAACATGTCAAACAGTTATCCCTCCAAAGCTTTTTTTAAAATGTGTTTCAAGTATTTTTTTCTTTTGTGTTATTTTAGTGATTTATGATTCTAGACATATGAAAAATCAGACATATGTAATGATTTTTTAATAAACATTTTCCTGTAAAAGATGTTTTACAGTATATATATAAAACAAAGCCTTTGTGCATTACAATTTGTTCTTTTTAAGTGTACTTTCACACTGATTGAAGTTAATGATTGAATCTTCTGCTTTAATTACATGTGTCAGAAGTAATTTATCAACAAGTAATTAATCGGTGCTTTAATAAGCAATATCTCATATGATCTATAAAAGAATTTTTAATCTGCTTTTCTAGCCCTTGGAAATCCCAAGGATATTTTAAAGGAGATTGAATGAGAACCATATTGTCTTAAGTTATTCACTACAGGTTGATTTTTGATGTAGCTTCTTAAAAGTAAAGTGGTAGGAAATCAAGGCATTTTGGTAAAAATCAGATATAGATTTCTTTCCTCAGAACATACACACACACAAAGTGTTTTAAACCTCTGAATACCCATCAAAATTCACAGAGGTTTCGAAAGAGCAATTTTACATGCAAAACAACAAACAACGCTGTTTAGCATTACAATAATTTTTATTTGCAGAAGTGAAATAAGAAAGTAATCTCTTCATATTTGAGAAGACTATTCCAATCAATAGGTTGGACTCGTTCATTAATAAGGTTAATGATAGCATTGCATTGAAGATGCAAGGCAACTAATGTGAGCCAATAAAACGACAAATTTTAGCAGGATTACAGCTTTCTTAACCAATAACAAATAGGAATTTTGTATTGTAGAAGACTAATAAATTAAAGGTTTCTATAACACACATATGTCTTTAAAACAGATTTATATCCTGCTAGGGAATTCAATAGAGCTGAGTAAAAAATAAGTACAATGAATAAATCAGGGATAATGAGTAATACTCTGCCAACCAGAAAATGCATTTCTTCTTGTTTGCTTAAATATTTCTGTGTCACCTTAAAATAAAACCTTAGATTTGGCTGAGGGAGTGTTTTGACAAAGCATTTCTAACACTTGGCCAAACTATAGAACATTGTTTTATATCAGTTGCTTGCAAAAAGCATTTACAAAATATGCCTTCTTTGCATTTTCTTGTCAAAACACAACATTGAAATTTAAAGGATACTCACCATATGAATATATATGAAAGAAAGTTGATGAGGGAAAACATAATTTTGGAAATAGAGATTTAAATTTTCTGGAAAAAATTACTGGGAGCCAATCAGACAATGTAAAAGTCATTGCTCTAATGACCTCTCAACATACTGAGTTCTATGCATAGTTTCATAGTGTAATAATTTTTTTTTTTCTGAGTGGTTAGATGATCCCATTTTATTTATAATTGCTTATGTGACTACTAAACATTTCATGAAGTTTAGCATGAACAGTTATTTACACTGAGAGAGGGATGGAAGAAATTCGCTATTTTTCATGAACTAGTCCCATCTTTTAAAAATACCAGTGACCAATCATAAGCAGAAATTCCGTGCAATTCAGAGAGCAAGTCACAATCAGTA
Organism: Empidonax traillii; assembly: GCF_003031625.1. Classification (NCBI taxonomy): domain Eukaryota; kingdom Metazoa; phylum Chordata; class Aves; order Passeriformes; family Tyrannidae; genus Empidonax; species Empidonax traillii. Next base: position 1,091,789 of record NW_020955214.1, read on the forward strand.
GGCAGCAAATAGTCACAATGAAACATTCAAAAAAAAAAAAAAAAAAAAGATTTCTATAGGTTGAACTTTGTCAGCAATACACCATCTGTGGAGGTTTTAACCTAGGCCTTCCCTGGTTACCAGTTTGTAACCAAAGAAGGGGCAGTGTTCCCAGTATTCCATACAATTTTGACGTAAATCGTGGTATAAATAGGAGTGGAGGAGCGGCCCTTGTTCTTCTTCTTCTCTTCCGCCGAAGTTCGGGAACAGTGGGTCCTTGCATTGGTCTCGCTTATCTAAGGCTGAGACCTGCAGCATCCACTAACCTGCTACGTGGAAGCTTGGAGAGTGCTGGCAGTGTCTGCCAATCCTGCTTTCTAAGGGGCGTGGTGAGATTTGTTTTACTAGTTATTTTACTCGTTCTCGGGTTTGATTGCGCATATCTATTCGGTGTCCCTTTTTGTTTCCTTTTGTCCCTTTTTCCCCTTTGCCCTGGGGGAAGTAGAAAGGGAGGAAGAGAGGGGCTGCTACTGAGGGGCTGGGCATTTGGCAGGGAGCCAAGTCCAAACTGTCACACCATCACAGAAAACCCACCAAAAGTCCACACACAAAACCAACAAACAAAATGAAAAACAACAACAAACCCCCACAAAAACCAAATCAACGCAAAAAAACCCAAAACATGCCCTAAACAAAACAATCCCAATCAGTTTGAATTGATTTTGGTTTTTTAATGAATTATTCAATCAGCAGCATCTAAAATATAAGGTGTACTCTGAACCCACTATTAAAATAATCTACTTTTTATGACCCTCCCAGATTTCAAAAGGGTAATTCTTCCTAAAGAATTACTGAAGAAAGTGTACATGTCATAATACATGAATGAATGGATGGGTATGGGTATATAAATGGATGGATTTAGATGCAGATATGGATATTCTCCTTATTGGGTGTGTTAAATATGGCCTCAGAAATTAACTTAGTGGCAAATATTTGGGAATAAAGGTAGCAAATCCTTAATAGTAGATGGAAGGAAAACGTTAACATTGTTGATTTATCAAACATAGTAAGATAAGAGTTGTTTCAGTTAATCTGTTTCTAGCCAATCTGAACTCTTTGTGCAGAGACTGCAGGTTCACTAGCATAGCACCACCCACTTATAGCTTCCCTTTATTACTGTGAAAGAGGGACTAACTCAGATCTACCCAAGCAGAGAACTCTCTCTTGCTGCTGCCTTTTCCACCTACTCTAGAAAATCTCATCATGAGACTTAATCCATTAATACTTCTCACACTCTATTTTACCTGCTCTTTTTTATGCATATTAAGTTTTCAGCTACCTGTTATATTTGGGTTTTTTTACTTCTCTATAAATGTTCTTCCAATGTTATTTACATCTTGCCTTTAAATTTGTATCTGTTCTGCATCAACAAATTCCTCTGGCATCATTATTATTGCTATTATATCATTCAATTACTTTGTTTAGTGCAGTTAGCTTTGCAACTGCTACTGATTTGTACTTAGGATCATGGAATCATAGGATCATAGAATGATTTGGGTAGGAAGGAACCTTAAAGATCAACTAGACCAGGTTGTTGTATGCATAGCTTTTCATGGTGTGTTAATAATTATTATCCAATTCCTGTTCTCAGTCTCAAAACTCCTAAATAAAATAAACCCCAAGCAGTTCTAGAAAACATCTAATTTCTTTTTTTTTTCCTTTTTTCCTTTTTGCTGTTAGTGTACTTTGAGCTGCTGAGATGTTACCAAGGTGAATAAACAAATGTGGTACAGCAAACCCCCCAGTATTTTCCAATGTTATTCTTTAATTAATGTAGTTGAAATTAATTTACAGAGGCTATTTTTTTTTTTTTCTAAAACTGCCTTGTTTGAAAGCATGGTGCCTTTTTTTAATGATGGATGAGTGAGTGAGTGTACAATCCCCGTAAGATCTGAAGTGGAACCAGAAGGGATCATCTTGAAGAAATAACCCTTTTACAATGGATGTAATTGAGTTTAATTAGTTACAAATTATCTGAAGGAAGGAATTCTAGAAGAGGAAAAAGCAAATTGTTGCTTTGGGAAAAGATGTCCATTCATCCTGGCCAGACTTAGAATGATTAGTTCCTTCCAGACTTTTACACATTCTTATGTTATAAGCTTTGTTTTAAGACACATTTTCTCTCTCAACAAAAATATCATTCAAAGTTGTATAAAAATATATATACAAACTGAATGCTTTATGGTTTGTTTCCTTTATCTTTCCACCAGTTTCTAATGGACTGCACATCTTCAACCAGACCTTCTCACTAAAACTTTCTGAATTACTTAAAGGAAGGATAGTTCCTTTTTAAGGCCAGAAGGAATAAAAAAAAATGCTAGGACAAGGAAAGAGAGTAGATTGTCACAAACAGACTAGAAATAATGTAAAGGGAAAGAGAAGTAGAGGACAAGAAAGGGAAAGGGAGATTAGAATGAAATAAAGATAAAAAATCATTTGGAAGATGGATTTTAATTGTCAACTCAGATACAAAGATGCTGTGGGGCAAAGGCAATTCAGGTGAATGAGTGAGATGGGAAGAGAGTGAAAATAAGTTTTTATACTGAGGGAAAAATGGAAGAAAAAGGATTATGGAGAAGGTTTACCATGTTGGAAACTGGGAGGCTGACTAAGTGAAGGGATGGACAAGGAACTGGGACTTGAATAAGAATCCTGAGATGGTGGAGCTACCAGGAAACACCTGGGCCTGGGCAAAATGGTAGGGGTGCATTGGTGGAAGGGCTGCAGAGCAAAAGTGATGAGCTGGGAAAAGGTATGGGGGTGAAGATATCAATATATAGACGGTGTCAGCCAGAAGTGATCACCAGAGGTGATCAAGACTAGCTGACAAGGCAGCCATAGATACGTGTTTAATTAATGCAAATTACAGTCCTACTCCTTTCACAGGGTATAAGTTTTGATATTCTGGACCCTGATTTTGTTGGTCTCACTTGTCTCTTTTTTTTTTTTCTTTTTTTCTTTTTTTTTTTTTTAATGCTAGTTAAAATTTATTTAAAATTTCACATAACTAATGAGAGAAAATAGATCCGTAGATTAGAAGAGACAATGTTTCATAAAAATAGAAAGAATATAAATAAAGATTTGTTCTGCAGTTGAGAATTGGTTCCTCTGGTAACTTTAAAAGATACTTTTTCCTCCTGAACTGAGAAAAAAGCTGACTTGTATAGCCACACAACAAAGTAGTTCAAGCAGATGGTGAGTGACCTCAGAAAAAGTGACAGGATTACCGAAATTGTCTCACATTAAGGCTATAGCATCTGTCTTCCAAAGGAAATTTCTGAAGTGCTTCTTTTATACCATTCACTTAACAGTTTTCCTCCTAAGTCTGTTATTTTGGTCAGGGAAAAGGGGTCCTTCAACATCTTCTTGAAATGATCATGTCTCAAATATCTGACATAACCTCATCGCAATTTCTCTGGATGGTACAAAATATGGTTGTTTCCACATATGTGAACAGAATAGAGTGTTCTTTTTGTTCTGAGATTATAGAAGAGCATAGCATAGCATAGAATAGCATAGTATGGCATAGTATATGATAGAATAGAGTAACATGGCAAGAAATGAATAGAATAGAATAGAATAGAATAGAATAGAATAGAATATTGCTTACCTGTGTTTTGAAGAAGATAGAAGACAAAATTTCTCATGTAGCTCCAGTGTGTTCATAAGAGTTATATCAAGGAAGAAAGAAAATATACAGTGCACTTTGGTTTCCTGTTAATAGACATTACAATCCTATAAAGAAAAAAATCAAATTCATAAAAGAGGTTTTTATTTACTGCTAATGGAAATAGAAAACCACAAAAAAAAGGTTACACATTATTTATATGATACTTTTAACATGAATATTTAATAAATTTAAGAAAATTTAGAAAATATGTATATTCAGCTTTAGGTGACTGTCATATTTCCCTCATGACTTTACATTCAGAGTAGAATTAGTTGTAAATTAGTTTAAAACTTCTCCATACTAGAAGGATGAAGTACTTTATAGGAATGAGAACCAGTAAAAAGGTAATATTCAGAATTAAGACTGATCTTTGAATAGGGCAACAGCATCATGAAAACTGCAGAGTGCTGTGATGGGTAGGAAGTTAAAATATATAAGTGTATGTATGCATGTATAGGTATAGAATATATACCTACAACTAATCAGTTCATCCTGAACCCTGTAATGTGCATGAACTTTTGAGTTTATCTAGTCAAAAGATGTGTCCTTTGCCAAGGCTGAATTTTGTGCACTAACATGCTGTCAGTGACCAATCACGGTGATTACCCTTCTATTTCTATTTCTATTTCTGTCTCTGTTCATAGGCAGAGTTCAACTGGTGACTGCACACTACTACCCCATGACTATTTGATTTCTTTAAGAGTCTCTTTCACAACTTCTGGTGTTTTGCTTTTCTGTGTTCAAATGTAATGTGAGCTTGAATGACTTAAGATGGTCTACTCCAGATCTCTGGCAGAATGAACTGGCAGAGTAGTTTCTTGGACTAGCTTCTCTTCTAGAAGTCATTATGACTTGTCTCCATCCCAAAAAAGATCTAAGTTTTTCTATCTTTGTCTTTCATGTAATTTAAGATTGGCTATTAACAAGGCTGAACCACCTTTATTTAGTTATGAAGAAATGCTTATGTGTGGGATTTGATTTTGTAGTCTTACCTGAATTCTGAAAGAGAAAGCCACAGGTATTTTGCTTTCTCTGTGGAGACATCCTATACACTAGATTTAATGTTTTTTGATATAAATTTATTTAGCATTCAAAATCTAGATACAACTTCCAAAATTTAAAACAATTAGGAACTTGCCTTGCACTCACCCTGTGGAGGGTATCAGTAGTAAAATACAACTCATTGTATGTAATGATGATAGAATCAGGGCAGGATTGGTATATTTTACCAGTCTGGCAAGTGATTTCATATATTGTTGGAGGAAGTCAGAGACCTCAAACTTTGTCATGTCCCAGCTGTCCAATGGACTGTTCCAATCCTTAAAAAAGTCATGCTTAAAACTTCATAAAAGCATCGCTTCTGTTTTCTGTTTGGTCACCTAGAGAAGGGCTGAGTTTCTACAAAAATTTCCATCTGTCCCTGTCCAGTGAGATACAGAAAAACACATTTCTTAAAATGAAAGCTATGTGCTCTTAAAAAACATATGAAGACATCTTTATCCTTTTGGTGACTCTTAGGTTGTTAGGGACAGAATTTTTTTTTTTTTTTTTCAACGGGAAGATTGTGATCCGGATGTTCTAGAGCACTGGAGATTTTCTATGTCCTTTTATATCTTAGCAGTGAAAAAATTATTTTTCAAAGTGGACAAGATATAGTAAAATTTATTTAACAAGAGACAAAGCATATCTCAAGCAGAGAAAGACTTTTTTGACATCTCTGATCTCTACTGTGCAATATTTGATATAAAGCTTATTTTAAAATAATCCAGAAGCTCTGAAACAATGTATCCAAATTATAGTCCTTCTCAGGGAAATTAAAAAAGGGTTAGTGAACTAACATGAACATTATGCCATTTCTGGAGCTGGCTTAATTACTGAAAAAAGTTATTTAAGAACTTTCAAAAGAATTCTTAATAAGATAGAAATTGCTTAAGGTCCTTTAAAAGAACTCTTATGAGTTTAGTAGTTCAGCCAGATCTGCAGGTCTTTTTGTTCCTTTTCCCACAGAGAGAGATGAAGGCAGTTTACAGCCTCTAAAATTCTTGGAGAGAGACTGCTCTGCCCGTGGACTGGTATGTAATAGTTTCTTTAATCATCAAAACGAGAAAAAGGTTAAAATTTAAATTACTAATTTTAAAAGGAGAATTGAGGAAAATAATCCATAACCTGCACTGTCAGGGGATCTACCAAAACAGATAAAAACCCTTGACCCTTTTGTAGCAGATTAATCTTACATGGGTACTGTATAATGGGAGAGAGACAAGTCTCTGAGTATTAGAAAGTGACAGTCCACTTTTTTTCTGTGCACAAGTAGTGAAAAGAGTCACCATGCTGATGATCTACTGATTGCAAATGTCCTGCCCTGATCTACCATGTCGATGAGCTCTACTCAGTTCACCCCTATGCTCACACAATCTACTGGTCTAATCTCTGGTAAGGCTGGTAATTCAGAGATGTCTCACATCAGAAGAGTAGGACTATTTCCTCTGGACCACAGGAGCTTGAATTCAGACCTCAGGTGCACACAGATATGTCTTCTTGGCTGAGATTACATCAGCCTTGCCTAATACACTGAATCAAGACTGACAGTTTCAGTATTTGGATGAAATGTGCACATCTATAGCTTTAGACCACTGATTTAATGGCAGTTTAAAGTGTTCCTTATGATTAAGAAGTTGCTATAATTCTGTTAGAATTCATGTAGAACCAGTTTTATATGGACAACATGGAAGTATTAATATTACCACTTCTGTTTGTGAATAGCAATTCGGGTACATATGTATTCTCATAAGTGTTATAACAGAATTGTTACAAACCTCAGTGTAATTCAATATCAATTAAAAAATAATTAACAACTCTCCTCTTGGTTCCTAAGGGGTCCCCGCTGTCCCATGTTCCAGTACAATACACAATCAACAGAACAGCTCTTACACCGTGTTCTTCTCTCCTTCATAAACAAGTCATGACTGGAAAAATGGAAGGGCAAGGAATGACTGTGTTTTTAACCACCTGACATCATATGCCACTGAAGTTCCCCAAGTTATATTTACCCTGTCTCAACAGCCCACTATCCTTTCACTAAGAAGGGGGAAAAAAAAATCAAACTATTAAACTGCTTTTAACCTCTGTTTTAAAGGTAAACTAGAAATGAGATGGTAGACTTCAACTGAGTGACCTGAAATTGCATCAAAAAGGCACAGCTATAATTTTTCAGAAAAGGAGAATTTCTGTCCCCTCTGCCTGACCACAAAAACTGTGAGTCTGTTAGACCTCTTAGCTGGTAGGGTAGTTTCTCAATTTCCTTTATCTCTGGCATCATCCAAGACTTTGCATGGAAATTGCAGGCAGGAGGAAAGACTATTGCATGTAAACATCATTTTAATGCTCTGGTGGCATAAACTGTGCAGGTTTGGCCTCTAGGGAACACTGAATTAAGGTAGTTGGAAATTATGGAATATCTCTATGGCACTTCTTTTTGTGAAACACTGAATACTGTAGGAGAAAATCAGGTTCAAGACCATCTAAGGAATCTGAAAGGGCATAGGTCCATGGGACCTGATAAGATGCATCCATGGGTCCTGAGAGAACTGGTAGATGAAGTGGACAAACCATTATCCATGTATGAGAAATCATGTCAGTCCAGTGAAGTTCCCACTGACCAGAAAATGGATCACAACTTTTTGAACTTAACAGTTGAGATAGTTTGTCAGTCCATCTCACTGTTCACTAATCTAGCATGTGCTTCATTCATTCACCTATGAATTTGTTACACAAGTGTCAAAAGCCTTGCTGAAGTCAAGATACTGTTCTCTCTTCGTCAGTAAGCCAGTCATCTCATCATGTTGGTTAGGCATGGTTTTCCTTTTGCACATCTTTGCTGACTATTCCAAATAAGCTTCTATATGTTTACAAACAGCTTATAGTTGCTACCAGTTGGTGTCCCAAACCTCCTGGAATGCTTATGCACCAGTGTTTTCTTTCCAGAAGATTTCATATAAACGGGAAATTCTCTCTCTCATGAGTTCTGCTAGAAGGACCACCCTCCACCCTTAGCGTGCTGTTGTAGGAGGCTTTTTCATTATGATTTGTTAACTCTTTCAGATCATTTGCTTTTGTCATAGTTCTGATTGTAGAAAGGAATTTTTCTTTCCCTTTCCCCTTTTTTTTTTCCCTTCCCCCCCCCTGCATGAATGCTATTCAAGAACCATCAAGTGAACAAAGGAGTCGGCCTGGCTCTTAACGACCGAAAATTAGTCTCCTGGCAACGACGGGGGAGGAGTTGGGAAGAAGGCGGAGTGAGTGGGGAGCTCAGCTCCGGGAGCAGGGGAGGAGGCTACAGCTGGCAGGAAGAAGCTGCCTGGTTTCTCCTTTGTTTCTTTTTTTCCCTGTGGGAGCTCTCCGCAGAGTTACGGGCTGGTTGCAGTCTTCTCTTCCACCGCGGGACCTCCATCGAGTCGTGAGTTTTTTCTTCCATTGGGAGAACTTTCTGTTTCCCTTCCCCCTTCCCCCTCCTCCCTTGCCACCCGGCGGAGACCAGGGATCCAACAGCGCCGCCCGGTGACGAGCGCTGGACATTGCAAGTTCCACTCCTCTAGTGATCCAA